>NW_020194005.1:1887500-2230000 GCF_002251995.1 Wickerhamiella sorbophila
TGATAGTGACGAGCACCGACGGGCGGCGAGCCATGCACAGTAATGCGCTATTTAATGCGCAGCTATTTATGGAAATACCTAAACAAAAAAAGGAAAAACAGACGGAGCACTCGAAACTAGTATGTTCGCAATTAATCCAACCAGGATAAAAAAAAAGGCGGGTTAATGCTCGCAAAATCATGGCAACAGCAACGCCGGCTGGGGCAGCACTAACATGACATCCCTGCGAGCGGTGATGAACGGCAGGGTTGGGAGCGATCCAGACTTGACCTAGAATTGATGGTCTTGGCGAAGGAGGTCAGTGAAAAGTGAGATTTCAGGAGCAGGCTGGTGAAAGAGCTACTGAAAAAAAATGACACTTGCCCATTCTCATTCGGCTGCTTCGCTCGACCTGTTACAGATGGTGTGTCACACTCAAAGATCAAGCTCAAAATAGACCGAAAAGATTGCAAGATGGTATCAATGCAGACATGCCTGATAGACGTAAAATTAATTTAGATACGTGTTAGTGTATTGGTTTTTTTACAAAAGCATGGCAACAGCGCCGGCGAGGGCAGCTCCGACACCGTAAGTGGTCAAGACGGCAGCGTTAGAGGACTTGTCGGAGGAGGAAGAGGAGGAGCTCTTAGAAGAAGTCTTGGTAGAGTTAGAAGCGCTGGAAGACTTGGCAGAGGACTTAGCGGCAGAGGAGGTCTCGGCAGCCGAGGTGACGGCGGCATCAGACTTGGCGGCAGAAGAGGCAGCATCGGAGGCGGCAGCGGAGCCAGCAGAAGAGGCAGCATCGGAGGCGGCAGCGGAGCCAGCAGAAGAAGCACCAGAGGCAGCTGCAGAAGAAGCACCAGAAGCAGCGGCAGAAGCATCGCCGACGTTGACAACGGGCCAAGCAACGGTAGGAGCACCGAAAGCCTCAGCACCGGTGGAGAAACCAGCAGAGACAACGCTAACGATGCTGGAGGCGGAGCCGAGAACATCGCTGTCAGCATCAGTGGGGAGACCATTAATAGCCTTGGAGACGACATCAGCGGCGGGGGAGGCCAACTCGCTAATGTCACCCTTGACGATTTCGGTGGCGCCAACACTCTGGAAGTCATTGGCCTTGTTGGCAAGGTCGTTGAGCAGAGCAGAGATCGCAGCACCCAGAGGAGCCAAGTTGGAAACAAGGGTCTTGGCCTGGTCGTTATCGACACTGCTGGGGAGCTCAGAGCTCAAATTAGCAACGGCATCAGTCAAGCTGGGGATATCAGCCTGGATGACAAGGGCACCCTGAAGACCGGCAGCAGAGTCCCATGACTGAACCTTCGAATCAAGGTCCTCGACGATGCTCTGGAGAGAGCTAATGGCCCCAGCGGCGTCGGCGGCGACCAAGGAGTACAAAGCAGCGATAATGGTGATCTGAGAAAGCATCGTCAATGTAGTATGTGAAAAAATCTGCTTGTTGGGGGCGCTGCGAGTGTTTTATACCTTGGCCTCGGCGGGTATGCAGGGTCCATAAAACCCAAGCCCTCGACAAATTGTGGGACACTATTTGCTTGCGCAGAAATAGCCTTGAGTATATAGGGATAGGGGGTGAAACAGTTAATAGTAAACCAATATCAATGAGATAAACTATGTAATGACCATACTACGGCGCGACAGCAGCCTGCTTTTGACTTTCCCATCGGCAATAGATGAAAAACCCATCAGGCACCCTGCTGCAGCACCTGCTGAGCCGACCCGATCACGTAATGCCAAAAACTAATTCGGCAAGACGTGCTGCTCTTGCCAAAAGGGGAAAGGATCACCCCAGTGGGTGGAAAAACAAAAAGAGTTTGCTAGTTGTCATCTCAGAGATACAATGAGCTATAATATAGCAGATCAGCGCGTATATTCTTGTTTACAATCTCGTATATTCGCCCCAGACCGTTCGATCAAAGGACTTTCTTGGTGTCTGACTAAAATCACGAAAGACAGACTGCAGGGGGTTGCATGGTCCACCCGAAATGGAACACGCGACGTGACCAGCACTTTAGCTGACGTTCTGACGGTCACGCTGCGGCCGCGTATGCAACTAAGCCCGTAAGCAAGGCTGTTGCGTAGGAAACGACAGGGTGCCGTCCAGTCGCCAACAGAATTTATCTAACATAAGGCAGTGCTGTAACTATAGTGTGTATGTACAAAAAGAAGCTCAGCGGCCATTAACATTCAGCAGTAGACTTGAACCAGAGCTCTTGCCCTCGCCATCAGCCGAACTGCCCGAGGGAACGTAGGCAACATTGGGACCAGCCTGAGCGAGAGTGGTGGCAATATCCTTGGCGGCCTCGAGACGACGGACCTTGATGAGACCGTCACCCGCCTTGGCCAGAGCCTTGGAAATAGCTTCGGCAGCCTCTGCCTCACCCTCAGCACGGATGACAGCAGCCTGGCGCTCCTGGTCGGCCTTCTGCACCTGGTACTGGGCACGCTCGGCGTCCTGTTGGGCAATTTGCTTCTGCTCAACTGCCTTGGTGAACTCGCGGCCAAACGTCAAGTGGGTGATGCTAACGTCCTCGAGCTCAATGCCGAATTCGGAAGCACGGCGGCGGAGATCTTCGCGAATCTTTTGCGAAACCACCTCACGCTGGGTAATGAGCTCGGCAGCATCGAACTGGGCGACAATACTCTTGAGCACTTCGTTGCCAATTGAAGGCAGCACACGCTCGTCGTAATCGAGGCCAAGGCTCTGGTAGATCTGGGGCAGCTTGGGAATGTCCGGGTGAGAGAGCACACGGAGGGTCAAAGAAACCATTTGCAAATCCTTGGAACCTGTGCTGGTAGTAATATTACGGGGGCGAGTGCGGACGTCGAACAGAATCGCCTTTTGCAGCCAGGGAATCAAAAAGTGGGTGCCTTCTCCAGTAACGTTGGGGCTGACACCAGACAACCGGTCAAAGATAATGGCCCGAGTGCCACCGCCAACATCGTAAATAGACTGTCCGGCAAGATACAGCGCTGCAAACGGTAAAATCAATCCGCCCAACGATCCTGAAGCCGCGCGAGACATGTTTCAACTGTTGAAGGGCAAACGTTGCCGTTTGTCAGCGCCACCTAAAGTCGAGATGAATGACTAAGCGAAGAGGAGGGGTTATAGGGAAAACTAGGGGGGAATCAACCAACCACTCGGTTAAATGAACTTTGAATACGGTCCCTGGGAGGAAACCGGTCTAGGGAAGTCCACGCGGCTGTCAGTTTTGCGTCGCACATACGCAAAGCCCGAGCTGGCAGTGAAGACTCTTCCAGCTGCCCCGAAATCAAATGAGCCTGCTGAGGGAACCAGCGCGCAGGTTGGCTTCTTGGCGAAGCACGATTCATGGAAACTTTTGCGAGTGATCACTGGCCACGAAGGGTGGGTCCAGAGTATATGTGTTGAGCCTGACAACCAATGGTTCGCGACGGGTTCTGCAGATCATACCATCAAGGTCTGGGATCTGGCCTCCGGGAAACTGCGATTGACTTTGACGGGCCATATAATGGGAGTGCGGGCACTAGAAGTGTCGGACCGTATGCCGTATTTGTTTAGTGCTGGAGAGGATAAGACGGTGAAATGCTGGGATCTGGAGTCCAATCGCGTGGTCAGGGACTACCATGGTCACCTATCTGGTGTTTATTCTCTCAGCTTACATCCCACACTGAACGTTTTAGTGACTGCGGGAAGGGACAGCGTTGTCCGGGTTTGGGACATTCGCACTCGCCATGAGATCCATGTCTTGCAGGGCCACCGCGGCCCCATCAATTCGGTTCAGTGTCAGGCAGTCGATCCGCAGATCGTTTCAGGCTCACAGGATAGCACCGTCCGTCTTTGGGACCTTGCAGCTGGAAAATGTGTGGAGACTCTCACCCACCATACCAAATCTGTTCGGTCCGTGCTGATCCACCCCACAGAGTTCACATTCATGAGTGCGGACCGCGATGCCATCAAGAAATGGCAGCTTCCGGCCGCTGCATTCATGGGTGACTTTAAGGCCGACAAGCCGCGAATAACCAACACTCTGTCGTTGAGTGTTGACGATTTGTTATTTGCCGGAGGTGATGATGGTACCCTGAACTTTTACGACTACAACACTATGGAAATGGTGTTTCAAACACAAACGACGCCTGTACCTGGCTCAATTGCAGAAGAGTCGGGCATTCTTTGCTCATCATTCGACAAATCAGGAATTCGTCTTCTCACCGGTGAAGCCGATAAATCAATCAAAGTCTGGGGGCCGGCTGACTAGCGGCAGATGTCTAGGGCGAGGGTTGTGAAAACTTACCCGTATGACAAACAAACTTATTGGCGCCAAGGTGTTTGTGCGGCGTGATGAGGGCACAGAACACAAAGCGGAGCTGCTGTTGGAGCGGTTGAGAAAGGGCAAGGTTGAGTTTTATGTTCATTACGAGGGCTGGAACAAACGCTTGGACGAATGGATAGATGAGACGCGCTTGAACTTGAACCGGCCCGTTGAGTTCCCTAAGAAAAAGGAACCCGAGAAGGATTCCAAGGACAAGAAAAGGAAGACGCCTGGAGGAAGTCAAAGTGCCACCGCAACGCCGGCTCCTGAAGCGGAAAGTACAGATGTTACTGACGTTGGTGAAGCTGAGCCGCAATTCGACCCCAAGCAGGAGATCGAACGGCTTAGGACATCCGGGTCAATGGTTCAAAACCACTCAGAGGTGGCCCGTGTGCGAAACATCAACAAAGTTGTTTTTGGCGGCTACGAAATTGAGCCGTGGTATTTCAGTCCGTACCCGCAAGAGTTGAGCGAGGAAGATGAGATTTACATTTGCGAGTTTTCGTTGCAGTATTTCGGTTCCAAGTTCCGATTCGAACGGTTCAGACAAAAGTACACACTACGCCATCCGCCCGGCAATGAGATTTATCGTGACGAAAAGTTCTCGTTTTACGAAATCGACGGCAGACTGCAACGCACATGGTGTCGTAACCTGTGCTTGCTTTCAAAACTGTTCCTGGACCACAAGACACTGTACTACGATGTCGACCCGTTTTTGTTTTACTGCATGTGCACCAGGGATGAGTACGGCCACCACCTGGTGGGCTACTTTAGTAAAGAGAAAGAGTGCGCGGAGGGATACAATGTTGCATGTATTCTGAGCTTGCCCCCATACCAGCGATTTGGCTACGGCAAAGTTCTGATTGATTTCAGCTATAACTTGTCCAAGATCGAGGGCAAGCTCGGGTCTCCTGAAAAGCCCCTGAGTGACCTGGGTCTCATTAGTTACCGGTCGTATTGGTCGGACATTTTGATTGAGCTGCTTGTAGAGGGAGGCAAGCCGGACACCACCATTGAAGAACTCAGCGCCCAAACAGCCTTCACCAGCGCCGACATTATGCACACTTTACAGGCCCACAGCATGATACGGTATTACCGTGGCCAGCATGTGATCTGCTTGACGAGCGCGGCCATTGAGCGCTACGAGAAGAAAAAGGCCAAAAAAGCCCACCGCATCGACCCGACAAAACTCAAGTGGAAGCCTCCCGTCTTCACTCCGGCCCAGCTGCGGTTCGCTTGGTAAATATATTTATTTTTTTAATAATATCTGTACATGAATATGTATTTAAGGTTAATCAAACGGAATGGTTCTCCGCTCGGCGGCCGCAGCGGCAACCGCAGAGGGCACAGGGATGCCGCAGCAGTCGAACAAATCGTGCTGGTGGGTATCGCCTACTTGATCAGGAGGGGTCATGCCCTCGGGAGCAGGTATTATTGACCCGAACATAAAATGCTGCATAATGGGCAGTTTGCCCAGCACTTCTGCTCGATACATTTTCAGCATACCGGAATTGACCTTTTCCCACTTTTTGACGCCAGAAATATCATCGAGCATGGGCGAATGCCACCGGAGCGACGCCGTTTTGACAGAATTGATGAATTTGATGCAGCCAAAGTAGTAGTACTTGCTGGCGTACATGTCGACCATGTCTTCATCGTGAATCGACATGGGACGTAAATACTTGTGGGGCACAAGCTGGCCAGAGCCCAGCAGAAACGGAAGAAAGTGGTAGTCGTCAAGACCCCAAACACCATGTGAGCCGGCGGGTTCGAGCCAGTACTCTTTCTGGATTTTCCTCATCACGGTCAAGTAATCTGCAAATACATCGAGCGCGAGATTGCGGTGATCCTGAGTGCTCAGTTTGCCCAATTTTTGGAGACACAGCAGTGCGCATACAAAATTGAGCTCATGGCCAGACCCGTAGTCAATGCGTTTGCGATTACCCCACGACTCGACAACGTAGGTCGCCACTTCCTCTGCGGAGTTTCCCAAATCGAACGGCTCGAGCCATTGCAGCATATGGCTCTCGACATCGTCGTAGAAATCACGGAACTCGGGCTTTCCGAACCGCGAGCTCTGTTCTCCAGACGGGTGTCTGTCGACCGCGGCAGCCACCTCGCCTACGAGGGCCCGCAGTTTCAGGACTGTTTCTGATTCGTTCCCGTCAGGACCAAGCTCGTGGCCGAAACACGCCGCATTCAGCGATTCAACAAAGCCCAACAAATCACCGTAGGTCGGGCTCTCTCGGAACTTGTCCAGGTCCTCGTTCGTAGCGATCCGGCGAACGGGTTTCATTGAAGAGGTCGGTTTTGTCAGCGGCAGCGAGCAGTCTTCTCCCCCACATTGCGATGGCGAAGCGATTGTTAAGAGAGCACCAGGCGATAATAGCCTCACCGTCGCCGGCCCTCGAGCTGCTGGAGCCCAGCGAGTCGGACATCTACGACTGGAGCGCTATACTGCTGGGCCCCGAGAACACCCCGTACGAGGGAGGCAAGTGGAGGGTGCGCATCAAGGTCCCAACCAGCTACCCTATTGATCCACCCACCATGCAGTTCGAGACGCGGATTTGCCATCCCAACATCCATTTCGAAACAGGTGAGGTATGCATTGACGTGCTCAAAACCCAGTGGACGCCGGCGTGGACACTGGCGTCGGCTCTTCTCGCCATCCAGGCAATGCTGTCCGACCCCGAACCAGATAGCCCCCTAAACATCGACGCAGCCAACCTCGTCCGCTCCGGCGAAATCACCGGCTACGAACAGCTCGTCAACTATTATAAAAAAGTATATACTCAGCCATAGTGCCCTCTACCGCTTCTTACAACCCTAAACTGAAAGCGTATTTGACTGCAGGCTTTGGGGTGACATAATTTTTGCATGGACATCAAACAGCTGGAAAACGCGATAGGTATCGCGCTGCAAGGCACTGGCGACCCTGCTTTGAGGCAGCAAGCCATTGGATACTGCAATGAGGTCCGAGACTCTGCAGACGGGTGGCAAGCTGGGCTGGCCATTGTCGTCGAGCCCGAAAAAAGGCTGCCCGAGGCGGTGTTTTTTGGCTATCAGGTGCTGGACGCCGCTCTGCCCCGCCTCGGCGCTGCGGAGTTGAACATTGTGCGAACCAAGCTCTGGGAGTTTGTTACCGCAATGGTGCAGAAAGACGGCCCCAGTTTGCCCTCTCATACCCGCAACAAGCTTGCCCAGACTCTTGCCTTTTTGTTTGTCCTGCTCTACCAGTCTACGTGGTCGACTTTCTTCACTGATCTCCAGCGGATTGCTTCAGGTAACGCCAAGGCCACCGATCTGTATCTTCGCGTGCTCAAGTCAGTCCACGAGGAGATCGGTGACGCACTCATCATTCGGGAGCCTGAAGTCACCCAGCGCAACTCCGCCCTCAAGGACCAGATCAGAGCCCAGGACATGGCCCAGCTGGTTCTGTCTCTGGGGTCCATTTTGCATGAATACTCGGAATCAAACATGGAGATCGTTGAGGGGGCTCTGGGAGTCACCGGCGGATGGGTTTCGTGGATCGAGATTTCCCTTATTGTCGGCAACGCTGCCCTGGTCGAGCTTATTTTCAAGCAACTCACTAATCCGCAGGTGCGGGTGGCTGCGTGTGCCACTATTGGCGAAATTATTTCCAAAAAAATGCCCCCTGAAAACAAGCTCGAACTTATCATCCTTCTCAACCTCACTCAGCTACTGCGCGAGTTGCCAGCCGCTGCAGGTGACCTTACATTCGACGAGCGAGTCGCTTATCTGGCCAACATTGTTGGTAGCGAACTATGCCGTATTATGGACCGCGATGAAATCAACGAAGACGTTCGTGCCAAGGCAGAGGAACTCCTGGTGGAGCTCATGCCCGTAATTATTGGCTACCTGCGCAATGAGTGTGATGACACTTCTATACAGGTTATTCCCTGCATCAACGACTATTTGCAGTATGTCCGCAAAGATACAAAGCGTCGGCAGGCCCAACTTGACACCTCCAAGCTGACCAAAAATAACTTTGGTCAGTTTGTAGACTTTCCTCCTCCAGCGACCTTCATTCCAGAATCTCGTAGACTCCTGCTCAAACATCTCCTCAGTAATATTATTGCCAAGTCGGTTTACGACGATGAGGCTGAATGGGCAGGGCAGGACGATGAGGATGAAGCCGAGTTCCAGCAGCTGAGATCCAAGCTCAAGGTGCTCCAGGAGCAAATTGCCACCATCGATGTGGACATGTTTATGGACGATGTTGCCCAATTTGTCACGGTAAAGCTCTCTGGTCTGCGCGAACAGCCCTGGCAACAAACCGAGCTGGGGCTCTACGAGCTTGCTGCGTTTGGCGATATCCTCAAGGGCGGAGTCGGTCGTGCGGTCCGAGGAGCCGAGTCAAGGGCCCAGCAGGTCCTTTTCGAGCTGTTCAGGGCAATGGTTTGCTCTGATGTCATCCAGACCCCTCATGGCGCCGTACAGCTATGGTACATGGAGTTAGTTCATCGTCATTCCGGTTTCTTTACAAGTGACAACCGAGACCTTCTTTTCAAAACTCTAGAGGTGTTTTTGTCGCCTCTTGGTGTACATAACCGCGATCCTGCTGTTCGAGTGCGCAGTTGGTATCTCTTATTCAGGGTTGTAAAATCTGTTCGCAGACTTCTCGAGCCTAGCAGCGATATCTCATCGCAGATCTTACGCTCAGTCATGCCCCTTTTACATGTTGAGGTTCAGCTTCCCAAGCCTGCCGACGATAGCAGCGACGACGAAACCAATCCCAACCTCGAGTTCGACGCTCAGCTTTATTTGTTCGAGCTTTGTGGTATGCTGAGTGAACAAGCAGGCTCAGAAGCTGCCGAGCTATTGAGAGTTTTATTCGGAGATATCGAGCAGGCAGTTTCTTCGGCCAAGCAGGCTCGTGAAGCTCGAAGAACAGAAGCGGCTGAGCTCGCGTACCTTCGAGCCCATCATGATATCATGGCTCTCGGGACATTTGCACGCGGTGTTGCCGATGTTGTTGGTGCCGACAGGGGACAAAAGGGCGAGTTTGCCACTGTGTCTGAGATGCGGAGTGCCGCTGCAGCTGTCGCGGCTGTGGTTGAAGTGCTCTACGACGTACCTCAAGTACGTGAAGCGTGCCGGCACGCTATTTCACGACTGGTTGGACTAATGGGATCTCAAATTATTATGGAAGTCTCGAGACTTGTTAATTCTTTGCTAACCCACAGTGAGTGCCCGGAGGAAATGGGTGATTTGCTTAGCTTCTCGGGTCAGCTGGTTCATGTCTTCCGAACGGATGCTACAGTCTTTGATATGTTCACTTCATTAATTGCTCCATTACTCGAGCGGGTATTTTCTCGATTGCAAAGCACTGCTGTTGAAGCTCAGAGCGGCTCAACCGATGCCCAAGTTGCTCGTAAAGACCTGGTCCGCTTGTACTTGGCATTCATTAGCAACCTGCTAAGTAACCGGTTCGGCGCCGTTTTCTTGGTCGAACGTAACTTGGCAGTCTTCGAGTCAGTCATGGAGAGCTTAATACATTACTCTCAAACCGCAGAAAACGATGTTAGCAATCAGCGCCAAGCGGTGATTGCCCTGGCAAAGATTGTTCAACTTTGGGGCACTGGCCGGGTTGCCGCTGATAATTTTGGTGCCGGCCAGCCAGTTGCTCTTTTCCAAGGCGACTTTGTCTACGAAAAGCTCACTGAGCTATGCTGGACCCTTACGACCAAACCCGGCTTCAGCCTAAAAGATGCGCAAACCAGACTTGTTGTCTTAGAGCTTGGCGGGCTCCAAAAGGCTTGCTACGAGGCTGCAGGACCTAGATATATGGAGGTGGTCGCCAAGTATCTGCGAGCTGCAGGACTTGCCTCTCCATTGGTTGATGGGTTTGTGAACCAACTTGCTATGGCACCCGCTAAAGACTTTAAGCGCTATTTCTACGATTTCTTGGTAAAATCAGCGTCCTGATTTCTCGGCATTGTTTTGTTTATTTGCATTTTGTCATAAAATAGCTTTCCTCAAGCGAATTACTCTTTTAATTCTTGTAGATCAGCCTTGCAGGGGAAGAATAATATTTGTTGCACTATCGCTGCGCTATTTACATACCTATTGATAGGTTTTGAGGGCTGCTGCTTCTTTTGTGGCGCGACGCTCAAGGCCCTTCTTGATTTCAGCACCAATAAACTCTTGCATCTGAGGGGTGAACACAGTAGGGGCCGGTTTAGGCATCGCCTCGAGGTCAGCAAGCAGTTTGCGAGTTTTGGGTGGAAGCGGCATCTGAGGCGCCATGCTGCGCTCAAGCTGAGCAGCTGTGATCCTGGGTGCATAGCGATCCCGCTTGTAGCGGTTGTTGACGTTGGTGATCTGATCAACAGCGCCAATAGGCAAAGGAGACTCGAGCGCCGAGGGCACAAAGTATGTTCTCAAGTCAGCATAGGTAGCATTCGTTGTTTCAGCACCCTCAGTAGGCTTGACTTTAGTTGTGGGCCATGGAATCACCAGCTGAGGGTCATATTTGGCGAATCTTCGGCGGAGGTGGGTGTTGGACAGAGAGTCGTACTCCTCGGGGCCCAACTCCAGCGAGTGAATAACCACGTCTTCATCCTGGCCCTGCTCGTTTTTGATCTTCGAGACCAGCCGGAGGTCCTCATAGTCAAACACCTTGTAGTTGTCGACCACCGGCTCATATTGGTCGGGATCGCCCATCGACTTGTTCTCGATGGGGTTAATGAGTTTGAGCGAACCAACACCAGCAACATAAAACGCATTACCAAGATTCGGGTAGCGGTCGATAATAAGCCCGACTTTGCCCTTATCGGGGCCCGAACGAATTTGAACGCGATCACCACGCATAAACGGCAGCTGTTTGCTGGCTAGTCTCTTCGAGGGCTCGACGATTGCAGCCTCAGGAATCTCCGTACCCGCAGCACGAGAGCCTTGCGTGAGCTTGACGCTCTTGAAGAACTCCTTTCCCCGCAGGTTCTTGAGCTGCTTGATGTATCGCGGGTTCACCATGGATGAAAATTACTAACCGACGACGACTGAAAAAAGTTGTGAATTAGATAAGCGGGGGGATGCGCGGTTTGTCGAGGTAGTGCTGGTGGACGAGGTGTTGGTAAGGTCAGAGAGGGAAGGGAAGAATGGCGGTTTGAGCTCGAGGTGTGCGAAGTATCGCAATTGACCTAGTTGACATAGGTGACCGTATATAGCTGCTAACTGGGCCTTTGTAGGAGGGTTTTAGGCACTATGGCCGAGCGGTTAAGGCGAAAGACTCGAATTATTGTTCGGGCATCTTTTGGGATATTCCCGCGCAGGTTCGAGTCCTGCTGGTGTCGCCATCTAAATTATTTTTTTGTTCCTCAAACCAACAGCAACCCTAGCTTATTATTTCAGAAGCATTTGTTTTGAAACCCAATTTAAACGTGCGTCCACGACCCACAAGCACGCCGTTAACTTAACTCTATCGGATCGACCCGCTTTGTCATGTCTCGATTTGAAATATATTCGCCAGAAGGTCTGCGGGCAGATGGACGGCGTTGGAACGAACTCAGACACATCAAATGTGGGATAAATACGCACTCTAAAAGCGCAGATGGTAGTGCGGTTGTAGAGATGGGCGCTTCGAAGGTTGTGTGCATTGTCCAAGGCCCTCAGGAGCCTGAAACACGAAGCCGGGTTCGTGAAAAGGCTACCCTTAGTGTAAGCGTCACAGTCGCTCCATTCTCAACAACTGAGCGATCAAAACATGTCACTAATGATCGCAGATTGCAGGAGATGTCTGCAAACCTGCAAAACCTGTTTGAAGAAGCAGTTCTTACCCACTTACATCCCCGCACAGAAATCGTATGCTCGCTCACTGTAATTGCTCAGGACGGCGGGCTTCTATCGTGCTGTATTAATGCAATGACCTTGGCTCTTATTGACGCCGGGTTACCCATGTACGAATACGTTAGTGCCTGCAGCGTTGCTTTGTTTGATCAAACACCATTGCTAGATCCCAACAACGTTGAAGAGACAGAACTGGCCAGCGTCACCGTCGGCATTGTTGGCGAGACAGACAAAATCTCACTACTCATTCTCGAACGCAGACTGGGTCTGGATAGACTGCCTCCGGCCCTCGAGCTCGGCGTAGAGGGATGTAAAGTACTACGACAGGTTATGGACAAGGAAGTGCGCAGGCACGGAGCAATGCGTCTTGCTTCACGAGCTGAGTAGTTATTGGTGTAGTTTTAGGGTGTTAGCATGAAAATACCAAATCCTTTAAGCCTGTCCGAGCGAATGGAGCTTTGTCATGGAACACGTTTTCGAGTTTGAGCAGCGTGCACTGCGGGAAAACGTGGAGCTGCTAGACGATTCGTCGCTAGCGAATCTCCGTCGATACAAGTACTCGTCAGTAGACTTGTCGCCTACGTCCAAATACATTCTGAACCCGTTTTGGACTTGGGTTGCGGGGTTTATGCCTCCTTGGCTTGCTCCGAACATGATCACGCTAATCGGCATCAGCGCGATTGTCTCCAATCTGCTATTGGTTCAGATTTATATCTCTGACTTCGAGTCACAAGCCCCAATGTGGGTATATTTTTGGTTTGCATTTAGCTTGCTATTTTACCAGACCATGGACAATGTTGACGGAAAACAGGCTCGAAAGACAGGCACCAGTTCTCCATTGGGAGAGCTTTTCGACCATGGAATTGACTCGCTCAACTGCTGCTGGGCTGGCGTGGTCACATCGGCAAGTATGGGCCTAGGACTCACCTGGTACAGTGCTGTGAATGCTATGGCTACTTGTGTTGCCATGTATTTTAGCACCTGGGAAACATACTACACACACACACTGTTTTTAGGGTTCTTGAATGGGCCTACTGAGGGCTTGCTTGTTGTTGTTGTCATTCATATCGTCACAGGTATTTATGGCCCGCAGATCTGGAACAATGAAATCTTCGGCGTGGGGTTAAAGCCCCTGTACGGAGTGATAGTTATTTTGAGCGTCACAGTCGCACACGTCCCGGCATGTCTTGGCAATGTCAAGGCCGCTCTTGCCGAGCGTAAAGAGCTGGACAGGCTGCCAATGGCCTTTCGCACAACAATGCCAATCGTTGCAATGGTCGCGTCGGTTGCTCTCTGGCTGTCAAGTCCAGTCTCCTCGGTCTTGGACAATAACCATCTGTTCTTGTATACCATGGCTGTGTCGTTCACATTCGCCCGTGTCACCACGTCGATTATTCTCAGCCACCTTTGTTTCCAGTCATTCCCCGTTCGTTCGTTCAGCGTGATGTGGGTCTATCTTGGTGGCTTTGTATACGGTATTCTCGGCCGCTTGGGCATCAACATGAACTACTTTGTACCAGAATACGCCTATCTCTGGCTGTGGTTTATCTTTGCCTTTGGCTACTTTATGTGCTATGCTAATATGGTGATTGACAAGCTATGTTCATACTTGGGCATCCGAGCATATACCATCGGCCCCCGCCTGACAACGTAAATAAATAAAACTATTCTCATCAAGCTCAGGCAACCCTGAGCACTTTGGTCGGCCGTCCGCTCTCTGCATCCTCCACAGTGGCTATAACGGCCTGTTTGGCGCTCTTGGCCCGAAGCAGTCCGTTTACAGCCGCTTGGCGGGCGGTGACGCCAATGGCATCCCGAGCAGCACTCGATTTAAGACCCCAAACCGTCAGCAGATTGATGGCATCAAAGGGGCTCCTGAAATTGGCCAGCTGGTGGGCCCCCGAACTCAAAACAATACCTCGGCCTCGAGTAGCTCTGATGATAGCAATCGCGTTTGAGACAGTGTACCTGCGGCCTTCGCCATCGAGACTCGAGCCGTAGCAGATTTCGAAACGCACACCTCTGCTAACCGCAGCACAAGCAAGCTTGTGGCGGAGATAAAATGGTGTGCGAGCAGTCATGTCGATGGAGATCAAATCGATGTCCAAGGCTGTGGCTGCACTTTGCAGGGTTTTCTCTGTCTGGGGCTGCACAGCAACGATGTCGAACTGGCTAACGATGCTAGCAAAGCTCTGGTTCTGGGTCTGCTCGTCTAAAACCAGGGTCAGTCGTTTTAAAATGCGTACGCCGGGTACGGATCGTTGCAGCTCGTGCATAACGTCGTCAGTAAAGGGTGAAGAAACGCCCTTCAGCTTGCCAGCGACAATAAAATTCAGCGCAACAGCCGTGTATCCCAGCTCGTGTAAAAGCACCAGCGCCTTTTGTGCCGTTTTGACCGGCTGGGCGGCTTGAGATGGCCATGGCACATTCAAATCGTAGCGCATGCTGAGGTAAAGATTATTTTTGCCGAGCTGCATTTTGCGTGGGCTAGAAAAAGGGTAGGAGACTCATATAGCCATTGATAGTAAGATGCCCCGCGGAGCCGCTGAACAAGGATAAAACTAAAAATTGTGCCTGCTTCTAAATATACAAACGAGGCATTATCTGCTCCCCCTCGCCAGATTACCCAGCTTGACACTGCAGCGATTGAGAACGGAATGTACAGTCGAGACAAACCCCTACCCTGACACATTGTTTGGGCTCAATCCAGGGTGGAAAAACTAATCTTGGGAGTAGAAGAGAAACTTCAAAGGGCTATTAGCCACGAGAGCGAGTAAGCAGCCCACCAACCCTCTCCTCACCACCACAAACTGCTGCGACGCAAACAGGAGCGAAAGCACATTTCTTGGAATTGACGACGCAATGTCTGGTCAGTCGGTTGTTGGTGTGCATTACCGAGTAGGCAAGAAAATCGGTGAGGGCTCGTTCGGCGTCATTTTCGACGGCACAAACTTGCTCAATAACCACCAAGTGGCTATCAAGTTCGAGCCTCGCAAGAGCGACGCTCCGCAGCTGCGCGATGAATACCGTACCTACAAAGCACTCTATGGCTGCCTCGGTATTCCTAATGTCTATTACTTTGGTCAGGAGGGCCTACACAATATTTTGGTCATCGATCTGTTGGGCCCGAGTCTCGAGGATTTGTTCGACTGGTGTAACCGTCAGTTTTCTCTGAAAACAGTGGTTATGGTGGCTAAGCAGATGATTTCTCGCGTCCAGACAGTGCATGAGCGCAGTCTTATTTATCGCGATATCAAACCCGACAACTTTTTGATCGGCCGTCCCGGCACGTCAACAGCTTCTCTTATTTACATGGTAGACTTTGGTATGTCCAAGTTATATCGTGACCCCGTCACCCGTCAGCACATCCCTTATCGTGAGCGCAAGTCTCTTTCGGGTACTGCTCGCTACATGAGTATCAACACTCATTTGGGACGCGAACAGAGCCGTCGCGACGACCTCGAAGCTCTCGGCCATGTTTTCATCTACTTTTTGCGCAAAGGTGGGTTGCCTTGGCAGGGCCTCAAAGCTGCAACCAACAAGCAAAAATACGAAAAAATTGGTGAAAAGAAACAGACTACCCCTATCCGCGAGCTCTGCGAGGGCTTCCCCAAGCAGTTCGAAGAATATCTCACCTATGTCCGCAAGCTGGGCTTTGAAGAAACGCCAGATTACGACTATTTGCGTGACCTCATGACTGAGGCCCTTCGCGGCACAGGCGAGGTCGAAGATAACGAGTACGACTGGGCCCACCTCCAGTCTGGAAACTCCGCAAATTGGGACAGTCAGCTTCCTCGGGCCAATCTCCACGGCTACGGTCGTCCAGGCCACCCTCAGGGCCGATCTTCCCGTCAGCCCACGGGAAAGGCTCACCAGCCGGCTAACGCTGTCGTGCGCAGCTCAAGCCGCCGTGATGGCGGCCGCACCGCTGCTGCAACTGCTGATCGCACCGCCCAGGATACAAACAACCTGCAGCCCAATCAGCGTCAGTCATCTACTCCGGCCACCCAGGGCGCCCCTGCTCAGGCCCCGCTCGAGTCAGCTGCTGGTGACCAGCCTAGGTACTCGCAAAACTATCAAAACGGGGAGCAGCCTCCTCGCCAGCGCAAATGGTATAGTGTATTTTGCTGCTGCGCCGACGACTGAATCACAATTTATCAAACTGTTATTTAATCATACGCGCACAGCGCTGTTTGGTGCTACTGTGTAATATAGTCTGTTAATTTTTCTTTGTCTCAATGTCTGCATTGCCTGCAATGCTAAGGTTATTCCATTACATGGGGTAGTTGAAACCGTGGCCCTGGAACTGCTGGCCGCCAAAGCCGCCAAAACCTCCTTGGCTGAAGCCGCCGCCAAAGCCCCCTTGGCTGAAACCACCTCCAAAGCCCTGTTGCTGGCCTCCAAACATTTGGAAAAACATCGACGGGTCCATGCCGCCCATGCCACCCATGCCGCCCATACCGCCCATGGGATCAAGGTCGACTCCAGAATCATAGTGGCCGCGTTTTTGAACATCGGAGAGAATTTCGTATGCCTCACCAACCTCCTTAAACTTCTCTGCAGCTTCTTCGTTGCCGGGATTCTTATCTGGGTGATACACAAGTGCCTGACGACGATATGCTTTCTTGATTTCAATCTCAGTGGCTGTTTTCTCAACCCCGAGAATTTTGTAGTAATTCTTTCGTGAGGCTTTCCGCAGCTCGAATTCGGCTTCTTGAAGTTCCCGTCGAACGGTGGGATCGTCTTCACGCTCCAATACCTCTTTGAAAGTTTGCACGGCCTCCTCCCATCTGTCGAGCTGGCCAAGCACCCGTGCTTTGGTGCGTAAGGCTTTCACAAACCCGTCGTCAGCATCAAGCGCTGCATCACAGTCGTCTAGTGCAGCTGTTAAATCTTTCAGTTGCATGTTAACAGTTGCGCGATTAGAAAACAGCCTGGATGCAGCGAAGCGGTTGTGCGGATCCAGTTCAATTGCCCGAGTGTACAGCTCACGAGCTTTAGCGTAGTCACGGCTTTTGAATGCAACATTGCCCTCCTCTCGAACCTTGGAGATCTCTCGAGCGAGCTTGTGCAATTGACGGGCATTGGAATTGTCCGGATCAAGACGTAAAGCCTCAGAAAAGTGAGTCACCGCTTTCGCAGTGTCTCCCTCGTAGTAGAGAACTTTACCTCTTAAAGCAAGAGCCTCTGGGTCTTGAGAATTCTCCCTTAGTAGCTGAATAGCAATTGCACCAGCCTCAGCAACCAGTCCACCTTTTATAAGAAGTTCAGCACGGAGAATCTTCCATGCTCGTGGGGTGGGAACTCGCTGACCCAGATGACGCTCAGCAGACTCTAAAGCATAAAGACCTAATTTGTACTCACGTTGGGAGTCAGTAACAATAGCCCTAGCTTGATTGAGATTGCCTAGCATCTCTTGAGCGGGTAGAACATCACCCATTGACGC
The DNA here is from genome assembly GCF_002251995.1 of Wickerhamiella sorbophila. NCBI lineage: Eukaryota > Fungi > Ascomycota > Dipodascomycetes > Dipodascales > Trichomonascaceae > Wickerhamiella > Wickerhamiella sorbophila. The sequence continues at coordinate 1,905,042 of NW_020194005.1, forward strand.
GGGTGGATTCATGCAGGTAAATAGCCCTAAAGCATCGTCAGGTCGCCCGAGTAGCGTGTAAAGCTTTGCAAGCCGAAGCTGAGACTTCCATGCCTCGGGTGCCAAACGGTGTGACAAGCTAGCGTCGTCGAAAGCCTTGAGATATTCACGAGCCTGCATCAACGCAGCTGCACGGTTTCCATATAATACAGCATTGCCAGGCTCGAGACCCAAAGCCTCGGTATACTTTTCCACTGCTCCACTATAGTCTCCGGTTTTGAACAAACCGTTCCCTTGTTCCTTTAAAACCTCAGCCATTTGTGAAAGGTAAGAGTGGAAATTCAATTTATTCCAGAGACTTCTCAGATGACCTCAGCCGACTATAGGTGATTATGTCATGCACTACTTCTGGCTAGGTGGTTTTGAAACGCGGATACATCAGATCTGAGGGAAAAATAGAAACAGGTAACAGAGGGGAAAGCCTAGAAACAGTATTCGCGCGGATGAGCCTTGATTACAGCCATTCTTCCTTTGTGACTGAGCCACAGCAATCAAACAAATTTGCTGCTTAGTGCACTGTAGGAAAGCCATTTCTATCTTCACTTCTATAATTAGCGTTTAAGATCAACATAAATAGAGTTCTTAGCAGACTCCCCACTTGCACGTTCATTTTCTTTTTGCATGCTGCGGGTTGATTTATTGCAGTGGTGATTCTGCACAGTTCATCAGCGGCTACATTATGTTGCATATAGATCACGAACAAACCTTAATAAAACAGCAAACTTTGGACGAGTAAACCCACAGTTTCCATGTGAATGTGAAGTCAAAAAGCTATTAGAATTCATCCAAAATTATATCACTAGTTAATGAGACCATAAAATGCAGCAACAACTGGTCCAAACTTGATCATTTTGAGAAACTCTTGGCTTTATGCAATCCCTCTAAGTCTTTGCGAATTTTTGATGCACGTTATTTAGCAATCTAATTACAGTAGAATTACAGTTGAGTATATATTTCCTGGCTTACCACTTTCATAGACTATCGCGCCATGCTGATTTTTGCTACGTTTGTATGGTTAGCGTTGCAACTAGTGCCAGCAAATGCCGCACTGGATTCAGAAGGCCCCCAAAGTGGCCATATCAAAAGAGCGATCTCCACTGATTTGTTTGCCAATGAGCCGCGAGCAGTTCCAGTAGTTAATCCTCAGAAAGCTCCAATGGCCCCCAACTTAGATCAGACTCCGGTTCGAACTTCTGAGTTACTCTCACCAGTCCCGCTCCTCGCTACTAACCCCGGGCATCTTCCGAAGTCAGCTATTGAAGCCTCGCCGATCGATAAGCCTAATACAAACTTCGAAATGCTATCCAGTCTCCGTGAGATGTCGACGTCAACTGAAGAGTCGCCTATGGCATTTCCCTCCTTACCCAGACAATCCTCCGCAATGAAACCTCTTGAGGAATCTGCAAGTTTAACGCAAGATTCTTCCGTTAGCACTGCTATATCGCTATCGCCGAGCGTGTCATCGTCATCTTCATCGTTTTCCAGCACTTTACGAAGTGTAAGCTCACTCTCTGCTAGTCTGAACTCATCCTCAAGCTCACTTTCTAGTGTTTCCAGCACCTCGAGAAGTATTTCTAGCAAAAGTTCACTATCCTCTAGTTTGAACCCTTCCTCAAGCTCGCCTTCTAGTAGGGGAAGCAGCTCGGGGAGTAGTTCTAGTAAGAGCTCACTGTCCTCGAGCTTGAACCCATCCTCGAGCTTGAGCCCTTCTTCGAGCTTGAGCCCATCCTCGAGCTTGAACCCATCCTCTAGCTTGAACCCATCCTCGAGCTTGAATCCATCCTCTAGCTTGAGCCCATCCTCGAGCTTGAACCCATCCTCGAGCTTGAACCCATCTTCGAGCTTGAACCCATCTTCGAGTTTGAACCCATCTTCGAGTTTGAACCCATACTCTAGCTTGAACCCATCCTCTAGCTTGAACCCATCTTCGAGCGTGAACCCATCCTCGAGCTTGAACTCATCTTCGAGCTTGAACCCATCTTCAAGTTTGAACCCATCTTCGAGTTTGAACCCATACTCTAGCTTGAACCCATCCTCTAGCTTGAACCCATCTTCGAGCGTGAACCCATCCTCGAGCTTGAACTCATCCTCGAGCTTGAACCCATCCTCAAACTCACGTTCCAGCAACACAAGCATGGAAAGCATGTTAGGGAGTAGTTCAGGTGATAGTTCACTCTTCAATAGCTTGAAATCATCCTCGAACTTACTTTCTGCACTTTCTAGTAGCGCGATGTCGAACTCGACTACGATCTTGTCAAGTATTTCTAGCGCAGCAAGCCAAGGAATATCAACCAGCTCAAGCTTCTCGAAATCTATGACTGCTTTAAGTTTGAGCTCCAGCTCAGGTACAAGCGTTGAATCCCCTCTGAACTCAGTATCTAGCGGAATGAGCAGATCTTCAAAGTTAACACCCTCTTTGCACAGTTTGAGCAGCTCCTCAGCCATCCCCTCTGCATCCTCAGCTATTTCCAGCTTCAATTCAACCCATTCGCTCGTACCAAGTTCTACAAGATCGAGATCTCTTTCTTCTGGTATGACTAGTACAAATTTATCATCATCTTCCGTCGTGTTATCCACAAGATCTGCTATTTTGAACTCCTCTACAGAAATCGTTTCTCGAAAAGATACCTCATCTAACTCCTTTTCATCTTCTACAGTCAAAAGCGCAATGATTCCATCCACGTCATTGGGGTCATTATCTTTGCCAAAGTCATCCAGTGAGTTTGATAGCCAGTCGAACTCTGCCAATGTATCGGTTACATTTTCGGTGACCCAGTCAACCCAATCAGAGCCATCGACTAGATCGCTGAGCATCCTTTCAGCCTCATCGCCGAACAACTCATCACTTTCGCTTCACTCTACATCGCTGTCCAGTTTTTCTTCAGGCACTTCTTATGCCAACGCATTATCACGATTTTTAGAGAGCACTATTTCTGGTTCTCACAGTTCACTGAGACTGTCCAGTAACACCTCCCTTCCGATCACCCCAACCGTCTCCAGTGAGCCATCAAACTCTTTTGTATTGAACGGCACTTCGACAGTCAGTAAGGCAAGCTCGCCTATTGTTAATTCCTCAGTGTCTTTGACACCAACTGACACTTCGAATTCAACAGCCATATCGAGCTCAACACAGTCAATAAGTTTCTCCTCTGCTCCTTTGAACTCATCGACCTTGGTTTCCACGACAAATTCTTTTAGGCGAAGTTCAGGTTTAACAACCGTGACAAGTGTGTCATCTTCAAGTGCAAATCCCGATCGCTCATCTAAGAATGCTTCTCTCTCTATTTTTAGTGTGAGCACATCTATGCTCACCAATAGTTCGAAGACGCAGTTAAGCTCATTAAGTGCCACCCTGAACGATACATCTTCAATCAACGCAAGCAGTATACTTGCTTCATCACATTCAACTGTCTCTATCACTACAACAAATGGTAACAGTTCTGTTCTTGTTATCACCTCGGCTTCAGATCTGTCCGCCAGCACGTCTGCTGTGGGATCAAATACATCTATCTCAACATTCTCTTCGAGTGTATCAGCAAAGTTATCTTCCAATGTATCGTCTCCGACGACATTTGCAAACACATCGATCAGCCTGAGTAGCTCACTGAGAATTACATCAGTGAACTCCTCCTCAGTTATGATGAAAGCATCTACAAATATTGCAAGTGGTTCCTCGAGCAGTACGTCATTTACCAATTCATCAATGAGACTGAACAGCTCTTCACTGGTGTCATCATCGAAAATGTCCTCGATTGTCACAAACACGTCATTGCCAACATCATTGACTAACAGTTCTGCAACAATTTCAAGTAATGTGCTCCCGACACTGTCCTCAAACACATCCTCGCCAACATCATTCACTAACAGCTCCGCGACAATTCGAAGCAGTGAATCGCATCCGACATTGTCCTCAAACACCTCTCTGTCGACAACATCCACTAACAGCTCCGCTATGGTTCCAAGCAGTGCATCGCTCCCAACACTGTCGTCAAACACCTCTCTGCAAACATCATTCACTAACAGCTCCGCGACAATTTCAGGCAGCTCATCCCTCCCCACACTGTCGTCAAATAGCTCTCTGCGAACATCGTTCAATAACAGGTCCGCGACAATTCCGAGCAGTGCATCGCTCCACAATTTGTCGTCAAACGCCCCTCTGTCAACATCATTTACGAATAGTTCGACGGCAATTTTAAGCAGTACATCGCTCCCCACACTGTCGTCAAACGCATCAGTGCGCTCAAACACCTCTCTGCCAACATCATTCACAAACAGTTCCACGATAATCTCGAGCAGCTCATCGCTCCCCACATTATCGTCAAACGCATCAGTTTTCTCTCACAGCTCCCTGCCAACATCATTCACAAACAGCTCACTAATAATCACGAGCAGCTCCTTGTCCCCTGTATTGTCATCAAATGCACCAGGGCTCTCAAACACCTCTCTTCCAACATCATTCACCAACAGCTCCTCGACAATTCCAAGCAGTGCATCTGTCCCCACATTGTCGTCTAATAGCACTCTGCCAACATCAGTCACTAACAGTTCCATGACCATTCCAAGCAGTAAATCGCTCCCTAAATTGTCATCAAATGCATCAGTGTTCACAGACACCTCTCTGCCAACATCATTCAACAGTTCCGCGATTGTTTCAACAAGTACATCAATTGTCAGTAATACAATGCCGACATTATTTTCCAATACTTCTGCGATTACCACGGAAAATTCGAAGCCCACATCATTTTTCAACACATCTGCTTATATTTCAGCTGAACCTACTCGTCTGAAAAGCACAGAGGGGTCCGAGCTAGGTGCTGGAGGAACATCTGCAGAGCGACCTCCTATACTTCCCAACAGTACTTATGCAGAACCAGGGTGTCCCACATGTTTGAACTCAACGTTATGGCATAGCACAGCTTGCACTGACTGTACAGAAGTTCTTACTGAAACTGCCCCTTGCCCCACCTGTGAGACTAAAGCAGGGAACATCACCACAATGATCACTGAACAATCTAATATAACATCAAGCTCTGCTCTATCATATTCGACCATGACATCTTCACCTGGTACTATTATCACGACTGTCACAGTCCCCTGCACTCACAAAACATGTTCTGTTCCTGAGCTGACAACTACTGTCACCATCACCTACCCTACACCCACAGGCCCAGGTGAAACCATGACTGTGAGTCAACTTACAACAGATGTTGTTGTTGAAGAAAACACGAAATCACTGACGGTCACTGTTACTGTGCCATGTTCCACTCTTCCTTCAACACCTACAGGTATGCCCAATGTCACCGCTCCATCAGGTTTGGCTACCTCTGAACTATCTCCGTCACATCCAACTGTGACATCGGCTCCTGGAACCATCGTTACTACTGTTACAGTCCCCTGCACTCACAAAACATGCTCTGTTCCTGAGCTGACAACTACTGTCACCATCACCTACCCTACACCCACAGGCCCAAGTGAAACCATGACTGTGAGTCAACTTACAACAGATGTTGTTGTTGAAGAAAACACGAAATCACTGACGGTCACTGTTACTGTGCCATGTTCCACTCTTCCTTCAACACCTACAGGTATGCCCAATGTCACCGCTCCATCAGGTTTGGCTACCTCTGAACTATCTCCGTCACATCCAACTGTGACATCGGCTCCTGGAACCATCGTTACTACTGTTACAGTCCCCTGCACTCACAAAACATGCTCTGTTCCTGAGCTGACAACTACTGTCACCATCACCTACCCTACACCCACAGGCCCAAGTGAAACCATGACTGTGAGTCAACTTACAACAGATGTTGTTGTTGAAGAAAACACGAAATCACTGACGGTCACTGTTACTGTGCCATGTTCCACTCTTCCTTCAACACCTACAGGTATGCCCAATGTCACCGCTCCATCAGGTTTGGCTACCTCTGAACTATCTCCGTCACATCCAACTGTGACATCGGCTCCTGGAACCATCGTTACTACTGTTACAGTCCCCTGCACTCACAAAACATGCTCTGTTCCTGAGCTGACAACTACTGTCACCATCACCTACCCTACACCCACGGGCCCAGGTGAAACCATGACTGTGAGTCAACTTACGACAAATGTTGTTGTTGAAGAAAACACGAAAACATTGACGGTCACTGTTACTGTGCCATGTTCCACTCTTCCTTCAACACCTACAGGTATGCCCAATGTCACCGCTCCATCAGGTTTGGCTACCTCTGAACTATCTCCGTCACATCCAACTGTGACATCGGCTCCTGGAACCATCGTTACTACTGTTACAGTCCCCTGCACTCACAAAACATGCTCTGTTCCTGAGCTGACAACTACTGTCACCATCACCTACCCTACACCCACGGGCCCAGGTGAAACCATGACTGTGAGTCAACTTACGACAAATGTTGTTGTTGAAGAAAACACGAAAACATTGACGGTTACTGTAACTGTACCATGTTCCACTCTTCCTTCAACACCTACAAACGCGCCCAATGTCACAGCCCCGTCAGGTTTGGCTACTTCTGAACTATCTCCGTCACATCCAGCCATAACATCGGCTCCTGGAACCATCGTTACTACTGTCACAGTACCTTGCACCCATAAAACATGTTCTGTTCCTGAGCTGACAACTACTGTCACCATCACATACCCTACACCCACGGGTCCAGGTGAAACCATGACTGTGAGTCAACTTACAACAAATGTTGTTGTTGAAGAAAACACCAAAACATTGACAGTCACTGTCACTGTACCGTGTCCAACTTCAGAAGCAGCGCCTACAAACGTACCCGCTATTACTTCTTCACCTGTTCAACCCCCCAGCCTCAGTTATTTGACTACAACTGTCAGTATTCCATGCACTACACTTTGTGAGTCGAGCGTGTATACTACATATTTGACGGTGGCTGTACCAGGTACAACGACGTTAGGTCAGACGATGACAGTCAGTGAGCTGACCACAGTTGTAAGTGTGAAGCGTAATACTAAGATAGTGACTGTTACGGTTACTGTGCCGCGTGAAAATACACGTGTGCCTCTTCAAAGCTACAAGATAACCACTGAAGGACCACAGCCATCGGCGCCGCTTACTACTATCACGCTCCCATGCACTGAAGAAACTTGTGTTGAGAGCTACAAAACAATCACTATTGGTCCACATGCAACCAATCCTTCTGTCTCCACTCTTACCCTACCATGTACTGGAGAGAATTGCGTTGAAAGCTACAAGACAATCACTATCGGACCGCAGCCATCTGCTCCGCTCACTACTATCACGCTCCCATGCACTGAAGAAACTTGTATGGAGAGCTACAAAACAATCACTATTGGTCCAAATGCGACCAACCCTCCTGTTACTACGCTTACACTGCCTTGTACTGAAGAGCATTGTGTGGAAAGCTACAGGACAATCACTGTCGGACCACAGCCATCTGCTCCGCTCACTACTATCACGCTCCCATGCACTGAAGAAACTTGTGTTGAAAGCTACAAAACAATCACTGTTGGTTCACAGGCGACCAATCGGGTCACTACACTTACGTTACCTTGCACTGAGGAGAGCTGTGCCGAGAGCTATAAGACAACAGTTGTGACCCAAAATGCAACATTTGCCCACACTCAAAGTGCAGGTATCCGAACGGTCACAGTGTCTTGCTCGGGTGATGAATGTCTTCCAGGTCATTCCACCTCCGTAATTACCTTGAGCAATACTGAAGTCTGCACTGGAACTACATGTGGAATCAGTAATACAACTCAGTCAACTGAGTACTCCGCAACATCTACGGGCACATTACCTCTTCCTTGCACGGATGAATCGTGCAACGTTACATTGAATACAACTGTTCCAACAGTGGAATCACCTTCCGAGAGTCATCCCTACTTCCCTGTGTCGACCAATTCTAATGTGACCCACACTGGATCCAAGTCAGGTGAACATACTGAACTATCTGTTTCTTCAACGGAGATGAATCCACCGTCGCAAATGAACGTTACCTCAACGGTTGAAAACACAAGTTTAACAAACACGATGAATGTTACTGAGACCTCAAAATGGAATAAAACCCTCACTTCTGGGCTCAGTTCGACTGCTACCGAGCTACCGATTCCGACCGTATCAAATGTCACTGAAACTTCTGTCAAGAACCACACTGCTACACACATGGTAAACACAACTGCAAGTGAAATGCCTCCGTTCACCACGGCATCGAATGTAACAGCGACATCAACCTGGAATAGGACCATGACAGGAATGAATACAACTGCTACGGAGCTACCAATTACGACCATATCAAATGAGACCTCTGTTACGAACCACACCGCTACAAAAATGGTAAACACGACTACAAGTGAGGTACCTCCGTTCACGACAGCATCGAATATGACAGGAGTGAAAACAACTGCTACCGAGCTACCGATTCCAACAGTATCAAATGTCACTGAAACCTCTGTCACGAATCATACCGCTACACAAATGGTAAACACAACTGCAAGTGAAGTGCCTCCGTTTACGACAGCATCGAATATGACAGGAGTGAATACAACTGCTACGGAGCTACCGATTCCAACAGTATCAAATGAGACCTCTGTTACGAATCATACCGCTACACAAATGGTAAACACAACTGCAAGTGAAGTGCCTCCGTTCACGACAGCATCGAATATGACAGGAGTGAATACAACTGCTACTGAGCTACCGATTCCAACAGTATCAAATGAGACCTCTGTCACGAATCATACCGCTACACAAATGGTAAACACAACTGCAAGTGAAGTGCCTCCGTTCACCACGGCATCGAATGTAACAGCGACATCAACCTGGAATAGGACCATGACAGGAATGAATACAACTGCTACGGAGCTACCAATTACGACCATATCAAATGAGACCTCTGTTACGAATCATACCGCTACACAAATGGTAAACACGACTGCAAGTGGGGTACCTTCGTTCACGACAGCATCGAATATGACAGGAGTGAATACAACTGCTACTGAGCTACCGATTCCAACAGTATCAAATGAGACCTCTGTCACGAATCATACCGCTACACAAATGGTAAACACAACTGCAAGTGAAGTGCCTCCGTTCACGACAGCATCGAATATGACAGGAGTGAATACAACTGCTACGGAGCTACCGATTCCAACAGTATCAAATGAGACCTCTGTTACGAATCATACCGCTACACAAATGGTAAACACGACTGCAAGTGGGGTACCTTCGTTCACGACAGCATCGAATATGACAGGAGTGAATACAACTGCTACTGAGCTACCGATTCCAACAGTATCAAATGAGACCTCTGTCACGAATCATACCGCTACACACATGGCAAACACAACTGCAAGTGAAATGCCTCCGTTCACGACGGCATCGAATGTAACAGCGACATCAACCTGGAATAGGACCATGACAGGAATGAATACAACTGCTACGGAGCTACCAATTACGACCATATCAAATGAGACCTCTGTTACGAACCACACCGCTACAGAAATGGTAAACACGACTACAAGTGAGGTACCTCCGTTTACGTCGGCATCAAATATGACCGGGACAGCACTCCGGAGTAAGGCGTCAACATTTACGCTCAACACAACTGCTGTTGAGGGGTCAGGATCAAGCAGCGCAGGTATACAGATCTCTTCCCAAACCGTTACTGAGTTATCCTCGAGCCATAAGACCACATTCACCGAAACTACGATACTTCCTTGTGTGACCTGTACAGGATCCGCTGGCTTAAATATGACCGGCACCAGTATTGAAAGCGTTCCATGCGCTACCTGTGTTGAGACGTCCACCTCGGAGTTTAATATGACAGCAACCAATTACCAAACAGAATCTTGTGCTACATGCATCTCCACATCATCCATGGAGGGTAATAGGACTATCAACAGTGCCGCTACTACTTCCTGTGAAACATGTTCTGGATCATCCCAATGGAATACGACTGGTGCTAGTGTCAGTACAGTTCCATGCGATACCTGCACTGTATCGTCAGTGTCAGAATGGAATAATACTGTCATCGACACTGAAACAGTTCCTTGTAAGACCTGCATCCCCACTGTTGGGTCAGAGTTAAACCACACTGTAACTCGGTTCACTTCATCACCATGCACAACGTGCGCTACTCCTAGTTTCGGGGCGAATCTCACTGCTACCAGCGTTGCATCTACTCAATGTGACACATGTAGCACGTTAAACAATCCTGAATGGAACACAACGGTAACTGCCACCAGCTCTGTTCCCTGCCAGACATGCACAGCCATATCAGGTAAGATCTCCAGCGTTACTTCAATGGCAACTGTTACCATTCCTTGTACGGAGACTTCATGCGAAGTGAGCGCATACACCACTGCCCTGACTGTGGTACACCCATCAGTCGCACCTGAGCAATCTGTTGTTAGCAGTGTGATGACGACTCCGGTCGTCATCTCATCTCAGACGTACATGGCAAGCCTGACAGTTCCCGCTCCTGCTCCAATGGTTTCTGGAACTCAGCCGGCACCTGCTGCACCTGGCGTCACTTCAATGGCCACTGTTACTATTCCTTGTACGGAGACTTCCTGCGAAGTGGGTGCATACACCACTGCCCTTACAGTTGTACACCCATCAGTCGCACCTGAGCAATCTGTTGTTAGCAGTGTGATGACCACTCCGGTCGTCATCTCCTCTCAGACTTACATGGCAAGCCTGACAATTCCCGCACCTGCTCCAGTTGTATCTGAAACTCAGCCGGCACCTGCTGCACCTGGTGTCACTTCGATGGCCACTGTTACTATTCCCTGTACGGCGACGTCTTGCGAAGTGAGTGCATACACCACTGCCCTTACAGTTGTACACCCATCAGTCGCACCTGAGCAATCTGTTGTTAGCAGTGTGATGACCACTCCGGTCGTGATCTCCTCTCAGACGTACATGGCAAGCGTGACAGTTCCCGCACCTGCTCCAGTTGTATCTGAAACTCAGCCGGCACCCGGCGTCACTTCAATGGCCACTGTTACTATCCCTTGTACGGAGACTTCATGCGAAGTGAGCGCATATACCACTGCCCTTACAGTGGTACACCCATCAGTCGCACCTGAGCGATCAGTTGTTAGCAGCGTGCTGACCACTCCAGTCGTGATCTCATCTCAGACGTACATGGCAAGCCTGACAGTTCCCGCTCCTGCTCCAATGGTTTCTGGAACTCAGTCGGCACCTGCTGCACCTGGCGTCACTTCGATGGCCACTGTTACTATTCCTTGTACGGAGACTTCCTGCGAAGTGAGCGCATACACCACTGCCCTTACAGTTGTACACCCATCAGTCGCACCTGAGCAATCTGTTGTTAGCAGTGTGATGACGACTCCGGTCGTCATCTCCTCTCAGACGTACATGGCAAGCGTGACAGTTCCTGCACCTGCCCCGGTCGTATCTGAAACTCAGCCTGCACCTATTGCATCCGGAGTCACTTCAATGGCCACTGTTACTATTCCTTGTACGGAGACTTCCTGCGAAGTGAGCGCATACACCACTGCCCTTACAGTGGTACACCCCTCAGTCGCACCTGAGCAATCTGTTGTTAGCAGTGTGATGACCACTCCGGTTGTGATTTCATCTCAGACGTACATGGCAAGCGTGACAGTTCCTGCACCTGCCCCAGTCGTATCTGAAACTCAGCCTGCACCTACTGCACCTGGCGTCACTTCAATGGCCACTGTTACTATCCCCTGTACGGAGACTTCCTGCGAAGTGAGCGCATACACCACTGCCCTTACAGTGGTACACCCATCAGCCGCACCTGAGCAATCTGTTGTTAGCAGTGTGATGACCACTCCAGTCGTGATCTCATCTCAGACGTACATGGCAAGCCTGACAGTTCCCGCTCCTGCTCCAATGGTTTCTGGAACTCAGTCGGCACCTGCTGCACCTGGCGTCACTTCGATGGCCACTGTTACTATTCCTTGTACGGAGACTTCCTGCGAAGTGAGCGCATACACCACTGCCCTTACAGTTGTACACCCATCAGTCGCACCTGAGCAATCTGTTGTTAGCAGTGTGATGACCACTCCGGTAGTCATCTCATCTCAGACGTACATGGCTAGTGTGACAGTTCCCGCACCAGCTCCAATGGTTTCTGAAACACAGCCTGCACCTGGCATCACTTCAATGGCCACTGTTACTATCCCCTGTACGGAGACTTCATGCGAAGTGAGTGCATACACCACTGCGCTGACTGTGGTACACCCATCAGTCGCACCTGAGCAATCTGTTGTTAGCAGTGTGATGACCACTCCGGTTGTGATCTCCTCTCAGACGTACATGGCAAGCCTGACAGTTCCTGCACCTGCCCCGGTCGTATCTGAAACTCAGCCTGCACCTATTGCATCCGGAGTCACTTCAATGGCCACTGTTACTATTCCTTGTACGGAGACTTCCTGCGAAGTGAGTGCATACACCACTGCCCTGACTGTAGTACACCCATCAGTCGCACCTGAGCAATCAGTTGTTAGCAGCGTGCTGACCACTCCAGTCGTGATCTCCTCTCAGACGTACATGGCAAGCGTGACAGTTCCTGCACCTGCCCCAGTCGTATCTGAAACTCAGCCTGCACCTATTGTACCCGGATTCACTTCAATGGCAACCGTTACTATCCCTTGTACGGAGACTTCTTGCGAAGTGAGTGCATACACTACTGCCCTGACTGTGGTACACCCATCAGTCGCACCTGAGCAATCAGTTGTTAGCAGCGTGCTGACCACTCCAGTCGTGATCTCATCTCAGACGTACATGGCTAGTGTGACAGTTCCCGCTCCTGCTCCAATGGTTTCTGAAGCACGGCCTGCACCTGGCGTCACTTCGATGGCCACCGTTACCATTCCTTGTACGGAGACTTCCTGCGAAGTGAGTGCATACACCACTGCTCTGACTGTGATGCACCCGTCGGTCGCACCTCAGCAATCTGTTGTTAGCAGTGTGATGACCACTCCGGTTGTCATCTCATCTCAGACGTACATGGCTAGTGTGACAGTTCCCGCTCCTGCTCCAATGGTTTCTGAAGCACGGCCTGCACCTGGCGTCACTTCGATGGCCACTGTTACTATTCCCTGTACGGCGACTTCCTGTGAAGTGAGCGCATACACCACTGCTCTTACTGTGGTGCAACCATCGATCTCTCCAGGGCAATCTGTTACGAGTAGTGTGATCACTACTCCAGTCGTGATCTCATCTCAGACGTACATGGCTAGTGTGACAGTTCCCGCTCCTGCTCCAATGGTTTCTGAAACTCAGCCGGCACCTGTTGTACCTGGTGTGACGTCGATGGCTACTGTTACCATTCCTTGTACGGAGACTTCCTGCGAAGTGAGCGCATACACCACTGCTCTTACAGTGGTGCACCCATCAGTCGCACCTGAGCAATCTGTTGTTAGCAGTGTGATGACCACTCCGGTTGTGATTTCATCTCAGACGTACATGGCTAGTGTGACAGTTCCCGCTCCTGCTCCAATGGTTTCTGAAACTCAGCCGGCACCTGCTGCACCTGGTGTCACTTCAATGGCCACTGTTACTATCCCCTGTACGGAGACTTCTTGCGAAGTGAGCGCATACACCACTGCTCTCACTGTGGTGCAGCCATCGATCCCTCCAGGGCAATCCGTTGTTAGTAGTGTGATCACCACTCCAGTCGTGATCTCATCTCAGACTTATACGGCATGCGTGACAGTTCCTGCACCTGCCCCAGCAATTTCTAATACTCAACCTGCACCCTTAGTACCTAGGGTCACTTCTATGGCTACTGTTACCATTCCTTGCACGGAGACTTCCTGCGAAGTGAGTGCATACACCACTGCGCTGACTGTGGTACACCCATCAGTCGTACCTGAGCAATCTGTTGTTAGCAGCGTGATGACCACTCCAGTAGTGATCTCCTCTCAGACGTACATGGCTAGTGTGACAGTTCCCGCACCTGCCCCAGTTGTATCTGAAACTCAGCCTGCACCTATTGTACCCGGAGTCACTTCAATGGCAACCGTTACTATCCCTTGTACGGAGACGTCTTGCGAAGTGAGTGCATACACTACTGCCCTGACTGTGGTACACCCATCAGTCGCACCTGAGCAATCAGTTGTTAGCAGCGTGCTGACCACTCCAGTCGTGATCTCCTCTCAGACGTACATGGCAAGCGTGACAGTTCCTGCACCTGCCCCAGTCGTATCTGAAACTCAGCCTGCACCTACTGCACCTGGTGTCACTTCGATGGCCACTGTTACTATTCCCTGTACGGCGACTTCCTGTGAAGTGAGCGCATACACCACTGCTCTTACTGTGGTGCAACCATCGATCCCTCCAGGGCAATCTGTTACGAGTAGTGTGATCACTACTCCAGTCGTGATCTCATCTCAGACTTATACGGCATGTGTGACAGTTCCTGCCCCTGCCCCAGTAATCTCAAACACTCAACCAGCACCTGTTGTACCTGGTGTGACGTCGATGGCTACTGTTACCATTCCTTGTACGGAGACGTCTTGCGAAGTGAGTGCATACACCACTGCGCTGACTGTGGTGCACCCATCAGTCGCACCTGAGCAATCTGTTACGAGTAGTGTGATCACTACTCCAGTCGTGATCTCATCTCAGACGTACATGGCTAGTGTGACAGTTCCCGCTCCTGCTCCAATGGTTTCTGAAACTCAGCCGGCACCTGTTGTACCTGGTGTGACGTCGATGGCTACTGTTACCATTCCTTGTACGGAGACTTCCTGCGAAGTGAGCGCATACACCACTGCTCTTACAGTGGTGCACCCATCAGTCGCACCTGAGCAATCTGTTGTTAGCAGTGTGATGACCACTCCGGTTGTGATCTCCTCTCAGACGTACATGGCAAGCCTGACAGTTCCTGCACCTGCCCCGGTCGTATCTGAAACTCAGCCTGCACCTATTGCATCCGGAGTCACTTCAATGGCCACTGTTACTATTCCTTGTACGGAGACTTCCTGCGAAGTGAGTGCATACACCACTGCTCTGACTGTGATGCACCCGTCGGTCGCACCTCAGCAATCTGTTGTTAGCAGTGTGATGACCACTCCGGTTGTCATCTCATCTCAGACGTACATGGCTAGTGTGACAGTTCCCGCTCCTGCTCCAATGGTTTCTGAAACTCAGCCGGCACCTGTTGCACCTGGTGTCACTTCGATGGCAACCGTTACCATTCCTTGTACGGAGACTTCTTGCGAAGTGAGCGCATACACCACTGCCCTGACTGTGGTGCACCCGTCGGTCGCACCTCAGCAGTCTGTTGTTAGCAGTGTGATGACCACTCCGGTCGTCATCTCATCTCAGACGTACATGGCTAGTGTGACAGTTCCCGCTCCTGCTCCAATGGTTTCTGAAGCACGGCCTGCACCTGGCGTCACTTCGATGGCCACCGTTACCATTCCTTGTACGGAGACTTCCTGCGAAGTGAGTGCATACACCACTGCTCTGACTGTGATACATCCGTCAGTCGCACCAGAGCAATCTGTCGTTAGCAGTGTGATCACCACTCCGGTTGTGATTTCTTCGCAGACTTATACGGCATGCGTGACGGTTCCCGCACCTGCCCCAGTAATTTCTGAAACTCAGCCGCCACCTGCTGTAATCTCATCCGAGACATACCCGACAAGCGAGATAGCGACAGTTCCGCTGCCAGTACACACCAATCCTTTGATCACTATGGCTAATACGCTTCCTCAGAAGTATGTCACGGTTACAACTTGCACCCTTGAGCTTCCCTGTACCAAATCCGTGTGCGAGGAAAAGACATTTACAACCGAGTTTGAGCATACCTTTACACCCGCTGAAACTATGATATCAACTATCATGACTACCTGTATCACACTCTCTTCCGAAATACACACGATCGAATACACTGTTCCAGCACCTGCTAGTCAGGAATCACCACATACTATACTCCCCACTACGGGTATAGCTGAAACTCCTATCAATACAGCTCAACCTCTTCTCACTCACGAGGTACCCGAAGCCTCAGTAACCCCACCGTCTGCTTCAGAGCTTGTACCACCTAATGTGCCTGAAGTGTCAGAACAAGCACCTCCCATTCCAACCGAAATACAATCTATTGTTCCTCAACAACCACAAGGTTCACAACCACCAGCTAGAGCAGCCAATCCAAGAGAATCCCAGTATGGTATTCCTGCGGTACCACAACAGTCGATCGCACCTCTTAATTCCGAATCACCAGAGGGTTCGCAACCAACTGTTATCCCGACTGCTCCTCAAATATCTCTGCCTTCACCAGCACAACCAGAGTATCAAACGAGCAGCCCTGTGTATCAGCCCACTCCGGAAGTACCTGCTGAATCCCAGCCCGGTGTTCCAACCCCCCAGGTTCAGTCTCCTCCGGCAGTGCCTGCTGAGTCCCAACCCAGTGTTGCAGCTCCACAGGTGCAGTCTTCCCCTCCTCAGATGGTACCACAAGAGTCCCAACCAGAGGTCCCACTGGCTAATCGCGGCTTGAAAAGTCGCATCCCCGTTAAGCATGTGGTCGGCCTCGTTCTCATTTATCTGATCATTTAGCTCTTTTTTTAGTTCGGAAAATATGCTAGTTAATAAAAGAATTCTACAATAAAAAATCTGATAGTGACAATCCTTGCTTGGGGAGTTTGTGCTCACTTGCGGTTGATTTGGTCTTAGCGTTATTTTTTTTATTTCTGCCGATCGTTGAGGGCATAACAGCTTTGGTGTTTGATCTTTGTGACCGGCGATATGGTGTTTTGGAGATATTACCACATGACCAGCATGTGATCAGATATTTTTTTCCTACTTCGCCTGTGAACTTCCCTGTCTTGTTGGAAACATTGGCCAAGTATCGATGTATACGAGCTAATTGCCTTTTTCTAGATGCCTTGTTCCCCAGCAGTCCAATGGTACGAACGGAACAAGTCATGCCCGGGATCTGCAACTGACAACAATCATTGCAGACAAGTGTGTCCTTTTGTCCTTCCTGGTTCGATGCCTGACTCAAGTACACTCTGCTCAAGGGTGATCCTAACAACACTCTAGCAGACCGTCGGAGATGGGAAGCATCCATATTACGATATCAAAGTAGCGTGCATAATAATAAGCACTGAGGGAGTATAAACTAGTAAGATAAATAAGCTATTTGATGTCCAAGGAGAACGTAGGGCTGGGTGAAAGCAGAATTTCTTTGGCCATTAGATCATAATCGATTGGTGCGGCTCTTTGGGGGTTGACCTGGAAAACCTTGAAACCTTGGGGACTTGAATCCAGCAAGTCCGGCTCTATTTTAGGAGACACAGGGTAGTAATTGGCAAGGGTTTGCTTTTTGGGCGGCTTTTCAGGGGTCTGGGGATCCAGCAAGCGTTTTTCCTGCTTGACTTTGATTTTGGATTGGTTCATGAAGAACAATGGAATACGCTCTTTAAGATCGGAAACCCAGGCATCAGTATCGCATTCGAGATGATAGTCAATGGTTCCCTTCCACATACTTCCGCTCACGGGTGTTCGATTAACGAACAACACTTTACCTCCTTTGTTCCGCACTGCCTTTGCCAGGTCTTTAACCAGATGACGAATACCCACAACTTTGAGGGACGTCCCAGCAACAATGAGTAGATCGGGGGCTGATTTTATGTCTCTCGCCAAGCATTTACCAATAATATCACCATATGGATGCTCTTCGCCGTAGAGCACAATATTAGGCCGAAGAAGCCCGACTGGACGAGATCTTTTCCCACAAGCAGCTCGAGCATTTTCAGCGTGCAAACACTCGGAGCATATTGGGGCCTTGCCGCTTGCCAACAATTCCTCATCCTCTTTGGTCCAGTCCCGTTCAATCATGCAGTTGGGACACTTGAGCAGATGTATATCGCCATGCAGTTGGACAACTTCTAGTGACTGTGGCTCCGTGTAGCCCAAACTGAGTCCAACCTGCTTTTCCAAGCCATCGATGTTCTGTGTATAGCAGCGCAGAAGTTTCTTTTTCTCGCGGAGCCGCTTGATGAGGTGATGTGTGGGGGTTGGGTGGGCGTCCAGTATGGACTTTCGAAGTCCGGCCATGAATGTATGGAAAATCTGTACCGTCAAAGGATCACGAAACAGAATGCTATCGAATAGATCCTTTCCTTTAACCACAGCCTCAGGATATTGTCTTTTTACGATATTGTAAAGGCCATCTTCGGAGCGGAAGTCTGGAATGCCGGCATTACAGCTTACGCCTGCGCCCGTGATGAACACCACGCGTCTAGCTTTCTTCAAATACTGAGCCACATCTTCTAACCCCCTTGCAGACTCAGGATCATCGAGCCTAAGCTGCGGAATCATGGTCTGAAGGTCAATAACGAATGAAAATGAAGATAGGGGGTGGGGAGAAACTCAAAACAATATTTGTCAGCGGGGGTGTTTAACGCGCGGGAAACTCAAGCAGCCGCCGTAAGGTCGATAAAACTTGAGCACTTGGGAACAGATAACAGAGAACAGAGTGCCTATAATGTACGAATACAACTAGATTAAAAGAACATGTAGACAGCAGCGCATACCTAGACTGTGCAGGGCTCAGGCATCACCTCTTCATTACTCCAAGTCGAACGCGAGCTACACCACGCAACTGCGAAAGTAGATTAGCCGGGCTAGAAAACAGGGGTGCCCGCGGTAATCACCAGGGGCGCAGCTTCTTTTCAAGTGCACTGATTTGATCATCCGAGCCACCAACCCTACTCCTACCTCTTCCAATGACGGACCGGGAATCGATTGCTCTACAACAGTATTTGAAACATGCCCTCAATACATCTAATCGGAAACGACTAGCTGAAGATGATGTATGGACTGAAGATTTAGAGAACCTGAACTCTGAGCTGTCACAACTTGTTCTTCAAATGTCGAAGTGGAGGTCCAAAACGCAGCCCGCAGAAACCCCGGATCGGGTGATTCTCGTTCATCAGTCGGTGCCTCAAACCTATAACTACACGACCAAAAGGCAATTGCATTTATTGGCTAACGCCCTGAACCGGATTGGCTACGTGTGTGATGAAAAGAACTTGTTTGCGTGGTGGAGGAAAGCCACCCAAGCTCTCGAGCGCCTGAGGATTATTCGTACCAACAGCCAAGGCGACCTTGTACATTATTTCACGGTTTTGGAGAAACACCAGGCATTTCAGTCGCAATTGGTTGATTTGATCTTCGAGTTTTGGTATCCGGAGCTAGTTGCCAAGGTGCGCACCATGTTTGCTCTGAGACTTCCTGGAGAGCAGCTTGACCTGCAGTACCTCCACGAAACCATATTGGCAGTAGATGATCCATTGGATGTTGTGTCGCCATATCACAACTATATGCTGAACTTGTCCGCTCAGTTTGACAACGATGACTTTTGGCTCGAGAAGTCGACTGAAGGTATAACCGCTGCTCTTTGGCAATCTGAATACTCGCCTACAGTCGTACCGATGTTGATTGCTACATCGAGACTACAAAGGATTAGTCCTCAGATTCGGGTTCGATATTTACGAGTTCTGCGGGACCCAAACCAGCGATATGTTGCTCAATCAGACCCCATGGGCCATCTGGCAGATTTCATTCGCCAGAATCTCGATACAGAGATAGAGGCTGGCTATCAAGGGTATTTTGCTCCTCCTAAGCGGCGGATCCACGCCCCAATGCCCGGCTCCATAGTAGATTAAGCCAGATCAGCATGGGCATGTTGGCGAGCAGTCTGACCGTTTGGGGCAATTGCACTTGCGAAATGATGGTTTGCAGCATAAATGCGACATGAAGCCCGATACCAGCAAAGACATACCACTTTGGACTGGCTCCCATATTTACTTGTCCGTAGATTTCCAGTACGACTACAAGCATGATGAACGAGGTTGCGAGCGCAATTGGCTTGGCTTGTGGGATCAATTCGGTTAGACCACCGGACTGAAGCAGCATGTCAACCCACGATGAGCCCCACTGCCCGTAGGCAAGCATGACCGCAGCGACTTCGACCACCACCGTGAGACTTGGTCGGAATAGTCGTGACTCGTGCACGGCGACAATTAGAGCCAGCGAGCCGAAAAATAGAGCGATCGAGCCAGAATAACCATATTGCATTACATCAGGTTCAAGCCGTCGCGGGATGCCGGCACGATAAAGAGCGACCGCCAGTACGGCTAATAGCCCGGGTCGGATAAGGCGGAGCCGGAAGCTCCGTGATGCTAATCCCATGGCGGGGAAGGCTGCTGCCCAAAGAAAAATCTGGTCGTAGGCAGGTAGCCAACGGGGCATCTCCTGATCCAACATCAGAGCAAAGCTTAGCATCAAAAACCAACGATCCATGATAAGAGTTCAGATCACAAGAGTTCAGATCGCAAGAGCTATGGCTTAATCAGTGTCTATTAAAGCAGTTGGTGAGCTCGGAATTCCACAGAATTCTTTCTGCCAGGTAACTTATCGGCGTGGACTCCGAGAAATAGCTACTGGAAAACCCCAAAAAATATTATTACTGGAGGCTACAATGTCGGCACGTGGTGCAGGCGATAAATAAACTATGCGTGGGAGCTCTCAAAGTGCAGCAAACAGCCAAATTACGTCCGGCAAAGCGAGCAGGTACCCACAAGACACCTTGAGAAGACCCTTAAGAACTGCATCCACCGAGACAATGAAGAGGACGAGCCGCACAGTGTTTGCAGCGGTTTGACGTTGCTCAGGAGCCATTGCGGCCGATAGTCTTAGCATCAAAAAGTTGATAAACAAAACCATTACAGCGAGGGCAATTTTGAGCCATCCCTGCTGAAGGTCGCCGTATGCAAATGCGACACCGGCCATGAAGAGCGAAGAAACCCAGCTGGGACGGTTTGTCGTTTCATAGATTGCGGTCATTAGCGGGGCGAAGGCCAAAAAAGACACAAAACTGGCTAGTAGGGACATTTCCGTCGGCGTGCCAGCCTCGTAAACTGCTGCCACCGAAAGACTAGCCAGGCTGCAGTCGAATATGGGGGAGACATCTCCAACCAGGTATATCATCAGAGGGGCAGCCAATGGCAGCAGAATAAACCAGGTGCAGTCTGTACCATTCGGCGGCCCTGCCAGATATATTATAATTGAGCTAGCGGCATAGCAGGCTAGCTGGAAATGTGATCGCTGCATTTCACGGCGTCTTGAAAAAAACGGTCAACTGACTAATCGCCACACAACGACAAGGCTGTGTTGATAAAGAAGATAGAGTAACATTCTAAAGCATATAGTCTTTACTGGTCAAGGGAGGGACCTATTTCTCGGTGCGTCCTCCATGGGACACCCAGTCTTGGTAAGATCCCGGGTAGTTTGAAACGTTCTCATAGCCATAGCTGAAAGCTTTGGCGGCAGCCCGCTTTGATCGGGTGCCCGAGCGGCAGTAGAACAGCAACTTCTGCTCCAAGCTCGGTTTCTTGAAGCCTACCTTCTTCTCAAACTCCTGTTCATCGAGACCAAGTGCTCCGGGGGAAGCGAAAAAGGGCATATTGACTGCATTTGGGATGTGGCCGCCCCTGAACTCGGACCTCTCCCGTACATCTATGATAACATACTCCGGTGAGGGGGCGTTCAAAATTTCTTGGACACCCGTGAAATCAATGAGTTTCAGCGCTCCGTTGGTGGGATCACTAAAAGACGAAAACATTGCTCGTAGAAAGAGAAGACCTGCCGCCACCATCGCGATTTGGAGAAAGCTGAGAGTCATGGGGGCAAGAGTGGCGCCGTGCATAATCTTGGACTAATATACTAACCGACCCCGATCGTTGAGCATGCAAAATGCCTCGACCTATTTTTATCGACATTGCAATTGCCAGCAGAACAGCAGTCAATCACAGCCCATTCTATCCACGGTGCAGAGCAGGGACGGACAACAGCGGGCATTCCCGCCGGCTGCTATCGGTTCCTATCAGCGCCTCTACTGGCCTCCCAAGTACCCTTCTAACGCGAACCTCACACGTAATCGGTCCTAATGGCAGCCCCATCGTCGACTTCACCATTGGTGCAGGTGAACGTTGGCAATGTCAAGCACAAGCCGAAAGTGGTTGCATTGTATGAGCGTCTGTTGACAGAGGACTCACAGCAGCCCGGGTACTGGGTAGAGTTTTTCTTGCTTCCGGTTGCTCGCAATGAACTGCTGGCCAAGCTGCGAGAACTGAGCAACGAAGAGCTGATTTCCAAGGCGCCCACGCTCCAGACGCTGATGGCGGCCGCGGTGACGAATTTGCAGTCAGATGATGTGTTTTTGCAGTCGAATACCTTGGAGATCATGCAAGTAGTATTCCGGGTACTGCTCTTTGACAAGAAACTCTCATCCCGAGATGTCATTACTGCATTAGCTGGCTTGGACAGAATCGACCACATGATGGATCAGCTAACTGATTCGCTGCTCATGTTGTTGCCGGGCCAGCTGAGCCATAAAACCGTCCTGTTTCTGAGCATTGTTGCTGCCGCGTCGACGGGCACATCGCTAGCGAGCTACTTTGGCTATAAGAATTTCTTCACGCCGCTCATTATGTTTATTGATGCGCGGCCTACCGGCAGCCCCGAGCAAGTTGATGCATTTCTTGCAATTGGCATTCTGGCCAACCTGAACAAGTTCAATGACTCGGTGGATGTATATCTTCAACGCATCAACGATTTCGTGGACCAGGACATAATGTCAAAACTGATTACAGCCACAAAAGGGCCATTGGACAATTGCAGGTACGATTATGTCTATTCGCTAACCGCCAAGCCGTCGTGGCTCGGATGGTTCGGCCAGCCCGCTGCTCCTGCCAAACCGCTGGCCGATCTCCCTCAATCCCCGGAGATTGCCATTCTAATGCCACTCTACGAGTTTGCCGTACACAACGACGTCTTTGCAGTGAAACTGGTCACAATGACATCTGAGTTTCGTGTATTGATCGAGCTGTCTTCGCACTTGGTGCAAAACCAAACCAACGTGCGCACGCCAATATATGCCCGACTCGTCCTCCTAATGTTTAGGAAGTTTGTTGAGTCGTCGACGGTGTTTGCGCAGCTTGTGAACCCTGAGAATAAGACCGAATATGAAATCAGCCAACAGCGTGCTCCACCGTTGGAGCGCGATGCGACTCCTCGTTTACCGCTGGCCGGTATCTTGGATATTATACAGTGTTCATTACGTTTCAATGTTCGCAAAACAATGGACAACAGTCTCTATACCCTTATCTTCTATGTTTTGTTACAGGCCTTTGCAGCGTTGCGACAGGCTTCACTGGTGTTGCCATATAACTGGCCCCAGCTTTGGCAGACCTTGCTCTTGCTGCTGAAACACCTCAACAAAAGCGAGTCTGCTGTGGGCATTGAAGTCGCCAGCATGGCCTCCCTTGCCGTCGCTCATTGTCTTATTGAGCGAGACCTTTTTCCAGCCGAACAGTACGCTGATCTGTTCTATAATGTTGTGAACCATGCAGAAATTTTCCAAACGCTTGCATCGAAATATGCCTTGGCCAAAACAGCATCTTTAGCGGCCATCCACGCAATGGTCGCTCACTACGAGTTACTTTCGCAGCAGAATCCGGACCTTACCGAGCAAAACATTAGTGATGTCGTCAAGCAAGGACAGCATGCCGCTGCAATGTACGATAAGCAAAGGCCAAAGTCACTTCTTACTCGAGAAAACTTGCCAAGATTCAGCGAGGTCAACGAGCAACGGTTCTTGAAGCGGGTAACCAGAGTCGCCTTCGTTGATGCCATCAGCTTTACTTAGCGAACTTTTATTGTTTTTGTATGTGCTTTACGAAAAGTCAATTAAATAATCATGCCTGCTGGCTGCTAACTGCCAGCTCTAGAATGAGTTTTGTAGCAAATCGTAAAAATGGATATGCCGAGAACGTATCGTCATGGCGGCGTTTTGCTGCACCCTTATTTTCAAACCCATCAAACTTGAAGTCCACCAGGTAGTTATTTTGTTCCAGCTGGTACAATTGGATACGCATTTTGAGCAGTTCTGCTACCATTTCACCCTGGTCGTTAGGGGCCTCATTGCGCCAGCGCACATTGATGGTCCACAAATCATCGTTTCGATGTCGGGCCCATTCTGCTCCTAGGTTTTTAAGGGCACGGTAGATCTCACTCACCACATCAAGTGGGTAGGAGCGAGAGCGAATGCCGAAATGCCATCTGATCTTGGACTTTTTCACGGAAACAGGACTGAGCTTCTTGGACATTGCAACTCCATGTGTCTGCATATATGCAAGGTGGTACTGCGGCAAAGAGGAAGGCAGGATTGCGATACGAGAATCAGCAACGCCGACGGGGCCCAGATGAGTGGCATCAAATCCAAATGTAACCGGGATACCAGACTTAGTTAATGACGCGGGACCCGGTGTGCGAGTGGCATCACTGTTCGTGCGCGATCGCACATCGTTCGATTGTGAGTCCATATAGTTATCTAGCGCATCAGGTTCCTCATGTCTGCTTGCCTGCTGTTTTCTGTTATCCCACAGAATGCGGTACGCATCGCTGATTTCATTAGCGGCAGTGCTTCCGCTGGTAGGAACCTCACCATTGAGCGCACTGACAACAATATCTGTTGTATATCCCAGCTTTTGTGACAAGGTACGTACATCTTCGTCGTCCTTTGTGAATTTACGGCCCTCTTCACACTCACTGTTCGGCAGTAAATACTCGGGCATGCCTACCCTAAACCAGGGATCCTCCATGATGCTCTCGACATCAATCCGCATCAAGGGATCGACGACAAGCATGCGCCGCAGTAGGCTTTTGGCTCCCGGGCTGACATAGTCAGGAATGTAGTATGTTCCGCTCGATATTTTCTGGAACAGCTCGGGAATACTTTCATCATCGAACGGCAATCTGCCGCAAAGCATAACGTACAGAATCACACCGCAAGACCAAACATCGACTTCGGGACCAGCATAAAGACGACCAGAAATGACCTCGGGAGCGGCATAATTGGGAGATCCACACGAGGTCTTCAAGAAGTTACCATCGGTCATAATATTGGACAACCCAAAATCTGCGATCTTGATATCCATGTTCTCATCTAGCAGCAAGTTTTCCGGTTTGAGATCGCGGTGCACAATCTTATGCCTGTGGCAGTAGTCAACAGCCGAGATTATTTGCTGGAAAAACCTGCGTGCTTCGTCCTCATCCATACGTCCCTTCTGCACAATATAGTCGAAAAGCTCCTTACCAGCGAACTCCATAACCATAATGATCTCATCTTTAGACTTGATCACCTCGTAAAGCTTAATGATATGGGGGTGGCGCAGCAGACGCAGATAGGATATCTCACGTTCGACACGGCCCTGCATATCGCTTTTGGCCAGAGTAGACCTGTTGATGATCTTGAGGGCCACTCGTGAGTTTGTGGCCAAATGGTAGGCCAGTTTAACTTTACCGAACGAGCCCTCTCCAAGCTTCTTTACGATCTGGTACTTGTCAATACGATTCATGTTGCCATCTGTGCCCACCGAGGGCATTATTTCTAGTGTTGTCATATTCAAAATGAGGCAACTCCTGTTGGAGGGATGTTATGGCGGGGAGGATAGATGACTCAGGCGACGTCCGGCGTTTGGGATAATGACCGATCGTGCTCGGATCACGGGCTAAACTGGGGTTAATATAGAAGTATAAGAATAAAAATATGAGAGCAGTGGGAGGAGAAACGTGATCAAACCTCGCGTTTGCAAATCGGACAAGTTTTTCGCTGCGTCAGTAGCCAGCGCCTAATGCACGCTTCGTCGTACTCGTGACCACAGGGCAATGTAATCACCCGCGATTGTGGGGTAAAGTCTTCAAGACATATTACACAATGCGGGATGTAGGGCCTCAGAAGTAGCGATGTTTCAGCCGGACTATGATTTCCACTCCATTGGCGAACGGGCAAAGCATCTACAGCTCCCAACGACGCCTTTTGTCGACGCCTAGTTTGTTGGCGATGCAAAGTGATCAATAGATAGAAAACAACCAGAGAAAAAACGGGGCTGAAAATAAACATCACGAATGAAGTCAGTAGTGCCATTTCGTCTCCTACTCTGCTCATGGAGATCATATTATACGACGCCAACTGGTCGTACACTGAGCGGTCGACCATCATACTGGGGATTGTGATTGCATGCGGTTGGCGAGGTGCGAACATAGTGAAAGGCTCCAAATTATCATAGTTTCCTATAATCACACCTTTAGCGCCCTCGACTTGCATCTGGAGAACTTTTGTATAGAAATCGCAGGAGCCCCGCAGCACCACAGCGAAGCTCCCATTGACATGTGCATTTGACGAGTTTCCACAAGCAAAACCGTCAACAAATACAATTGGCGCCATAAGACTGGCGTTCAAGGAGTTATACGGTGGCGCCAGCGGTCCGAAGGCGGCGGGCCTTCCCCTGAAAGCAATCTGAGGGGCGCCAACTACCGAAATATGGCCACTCAGCACAAGTCCGGCTGCAATTGATTGAATCAGAGTATCAGTGCATAAAAAGTAGAAATAGGCTACTACAAGAACAACCGGAACCACCTGTTCTAGGCGCGGCATGACGAAATCTCCCGGCAACTGATCTCTCTTGTCGAGGTATCCATACCTTCACCTAGGGTCAGGGGGTGTCGCTTGAAACCTTTCCCTTGCATTGGACTGCGTGCTTTTTTAAGGTTAAGTATCGAATCGACAAAAGGATCTGCAATACTCTAACCTTGCAAAAAAAAAAAACTAAACAACTATCTAAACGCCCGCAACGATTGCCTGGGCTTCAGTGAGAGCAGCAATCATCTTGTTGCAGTACTCGCGGCGAGCAATCGTATGTGCATTCTCTTTAACAAGGTCATCAAGGGCTTCGTTGTTGTACAGGTTCTCCAACAGCTCTTTTTGGATCTCTTCTTTTGAGGCCAAAATAAGGTTGAAGGTAATAGCCTTCGGAACCAAATCGGTGATCGTGCGTTGAACAATTGCAAAGTATGAGTTGATTAAAAGTTTAACAACTTCCACGTCCATAAGTTCGCGCTCGTTCATATTACCACTGGCCTTGAGCGTTGAGGGGGGCGTTTCCATGGCCACCAAACGCTTCTTATTGCGGGATGAAAAAAGGTTGCCGAAAAACCCACCAAACGGACCTGGGGCCTCGATATCCTCTTTGCTCACCGCCACTGCCTCCGACTTGGAGGTTTGCTTGCCAGTTTTGGGATCAACATTGGCGGTTTTCGTGACCTTGATCCTCTGGCCCACAATGTCAGTGGCTTGTGAACCCTTGATGAGGTCGGGGTGGGCAGTATTGATATACGTAGCTTCCATGCCGATAATATCCTTGACCAAAGCAGTAGTAGGAATAAGTGCCTTACGCAGAAACATAATAAAGCAGGCAGACACCTGGGACTTGAGCTCAGGGTATCTCTGGAACTGAGGCTTCGCCAAAATGGTGTTCAAAATGCGTACAAGCTCGTCGTAGATAAGCTGAATGCACTTGAGAGCCGGCTCTTCAAAGCGCTTGACTTGACGTTGCATCAAAAACACGAATGGTTTCGAAGACACAAATAGAGCCGGCATTACACCCGACGAGTTGTACAAAACAGTTCGAATATCTGTATCAGTGATCTGGTCAAACGGGTCCAGCACCTTGATACCGTTTGAAAACACTTCGTGGAAGACAAACGCAATACGCGCACCACCGCTGAGCTCCTGGGTAGAAACCTCGGTTCCTTGACCCTCAAGAACCGACCTGTACTCGTTGCAGAACTCTGTCACCACCGATAGCACCACGCTCGAAGACGAACCTAGCTCGGAAGGGCCGAGTTCGATCAACTCCTGGCGGTAACGCTTGAGACTCTGATCGATACGATTCTTGATCTCTGGCAGCGTTTGGCGAATATGGTTGAGCAAAATGCTGTTGAGACGCTTGGCAAGATAGGGAGTGCCGCAGTACTGAGCCTTGGCCCGATACGCCGGATGGTTCTCAAAGTACTTGCGTTCGTTTTCTAAGGCGGACTTGATGCTCTTTTTCTGATTGATATCTTGCTGACCGCGGTTCACAACAGGTACGTATCCGAAACGAAGAGGAACAATCTTGCCAGTCATGATCTCCAGCACATCCGTACCTTTATCCATGAGATCGACTTTTGTCAACACACCGATAGTTCTATTACCTTCCGGATCAACCTCACGGGCGAGCTGTAATCCGTCAGAGTTCGCCAAATCGGTATTTGCAGCAGTGACAGCAAGAATGATTGCGTTGCGTTTGGAAATGTACTGCAGAACCATGTCCTTGATTTGTCTCTCAATATCCTTGGGCTGGTCGCCAACGGGCACCTTAGTGAGACCAGGCAAGTCTACCAATGTGAGAGTTAGCACATTTGGGGAGAAAATGCGCAGATTGATGGGCTTTGCCGAAATGCCTTTGTTGCCAGTAGTGGCGTCTGTTTCACGCTCAATTTCAGTGCGAATCTCGTCAAAATTGAAGAACTTTTTCCCGGGCACGTGCAAAAACTCACCCCATTCATAAGGATTCTCACCATTGTCGCCAATTTCAGGATTTTCGTCGGTAGGAGGGCGGCGGTTCGACAGCTGAAGAACTAAGGGGCGACGGGTAACGATGCCCGACCCGCGGGGGAGGAAGTCGCGCCCGACGATGTTCTCCAGAACTGACGATTTACCACTGGATTGCGATCCCACAACGGTGATTTGTGGCAAGTCCACAGCCGTGTTAGGACCCAGTGACCCCAGCGCATCCTGGAGCCGGTTGACTACGTCAATCAAATGCTTGTCCATGAGTAATCAGAGACGTGGCTGCGACTGGAGCTTTTAGATAAAAGTCACGGGATAGACAAGTGAGAGAAGGAGGGTGTAGGCGCGCGACAAACGTCGATTTGCGGGTCAAACTGGTTTTCCCCAAGACTGGTATGGACAAGCCCAGAAAATTGCGATGTTCGACGCGCTATGGAGGTACACTAACGGTCAAAGATAAGCGGAACAAGCCCCTGAGGCTTACCCATTTGCCAAGCAAGAATTCAAAGGGGAAATGCACCCGATGTAGTGCCAACTGAGTTGACCTGTATCAAGAAGAGCCATGTCCCAAGCTCTGTTGACCCCTCACCCGGCCGCATTGAAGCGCATTGCCGTGCGCTGAGAATAAAACTTAAACAGGGTGGGGTTTAGGCGGGCCAGTGTCGAGAGAACAAGCCGATCAATATTTCCTATCCTAATGAAGATCCAATAAGCGCCGTTGACGTCCCGAATCAAACCCCCATCATTTTCGTCCATCAGGGTATGCATGCGGCAAGATACCGGCAATGTCTGCGGTAGGGGTTTGAGATAACCGCCCCAGCGCTTGCCCTCTTCTGGAGGAAATCTAGCCATGAACTCTGTTTAAAACTTTGTATTGTTATAATGTAACATGGTAGCTGTGTGCAGCAAGTGTTTGTGGCAGACCACACACCCTGGTCAAAATATACTGCGTCTGTATCTGTTGACGCTTGCTGCATACTGGCCTTGGCCCGATTACGTACCCCTCTTGCCCCTAATAAAGGCTAGGCTACGGCGCTTTCCTGTAACCAGCTATGTTCGACCTCGAAACAGTCGCAACTATCAGCGGTCACTTCTCGATTGTTGGCTGGGTTCTGGCAGGTGTGTACCAGCTATATGTATCTGCGCTCGACGGAACCGCAGACAGTTTCAGTCCGTTCTTTCTTGTTGGGTATGTTGTTGGCGATATTTCCAACGTGGTAGGCTGCTTCTGGGGGTCGCAAATGGGATTCCAGAAGATCATCTCTATATGCTCGCTAGTCACAGACTCCCTCATGGCGCTGCAGTTTATATACTTTCGTCGAAAGCAGTCCCTGCAGCCTCGCAGATCAGCCGCTCTCCTCCGGCCTGTAGCATACGCTTCAATGGTAGCGGTATCAATGGCATCTCCACTAGAGCCGCCGAGCAAGATTGGTGGCAGTACACAGCAATTACTGATTGGGCAGTCGTTCGCCTGGCTGGCCGAGACCTTTTACGTGGGAGCGGTTGTTCAACAGGCCTTAAAGAACTACGAAAAGAAAAGCACTGGTGCTGTGTCCCGTTTGCTTTTCATATTCGATCTGTTCGGAAGTCTCTCTACGCTGCTGACCATCTTTGTGACGTCTCGCACGTTCGGATCTACCACGGAAAGCTTTGACTTCCTAGCCACAGAGCTGCCTTATCTCGTAGGGGCTGCTCTCTGCGCAGCCATGGACGTCGTTCTGCTCTACCAGTACAGACTGTACCCCTGTCATTTGGTTGTTCTAGACGGCTACCAGACCATCTCCGTCGAACCGCCAACCAAATACGGCTCTATTTAATCCCCAATTATATATATACACATACACTTGATGTACACAGATTGCACTTGATTACTCCCATGGCTCGACTTGGTAATCCATTTCTCACACACACAAATGTCTAGACAGTTTGGGGTGACTCCTCCGGTGAGCACGGCAGGATCGAAGCCGGAGGATCGCAAATTGAACGAGGAGATGATTGCGGAGCTAAAAGCGCAGGGCTCGTTCGAGTCTGAGGCGGAGACCCGCAAAAGAATTCGGGTTCTCGACACCATGAAAAAGCTCGCGAATGAGTTTGTGTACCAAGTTTCTCTGACCAAAAACATGAGCGAGGGGATGGCAAGGGATGCAGGCGGTAAAATCTTTACTTTTGGTTCTTACCGCCTTGGCGTGTATGGTCCTGGATCCGATATCGACACCCTTGTGGTCGTTCCCAAGCACGTTTCTCGTGAGGCATTTTTTGATGTTATGGACAAGCTGCTGCGCAAATGTCCTGAAGTCGAAGAGATCTCCCCTGTTCCTGATGCGTTTGTGCCTATTATCAAGATCAAGTTCGACGGCATTTCTATTGATCTCATCTGTGGACGGTTAGACCTCGCTCAAGTTCCTGCCTCGCTGACCCTCGAAAATAACGAGCTTTTGCGAAATATTGACGAAAAAGATTTGCGTGCTCTTAACGGTACACGTGTTACTGACGACATTCTTCGACTGGTGCCCGAGCGCACCGTGTTTAAGCAGGCACTCCGCGCCATCAAGCTGTGGGCCCAACGCCGAGCAATTTACGCAAACATTATGGGCTTCCCAGGCGGCGTTGCCTGGGCCATGATGGTTGCGCGAATTTGTCAACTGTATCCTAATGCAGTTGCTTCAACTATCGTGAACCGGTTCTTTTTCATCTACACCCGCTGGAACTGGCCCCAACCGGTTCTCCTCAAACACATTGAAGATGGACCCCTTCAGGTACGAATTTGGAACCCCAAAATATACCCCCAGGACCGCTCGCACCGAATGCCAATCATCACACCAGCATACCCGAGCATGTGCGCCACGCACAATATCACTGCGTCGACCCAGCGGGTGATCATGCAGGAGCTGAGTCGTGGATTAGAGCTCACTCAGGAAATTATGGACGGTAAACGCACATGGAAGGATTTCTTCGAAAGGCACCGGTTTTTCCACGAGTACAAGTACTATATGAAGGTTGTTGCCGCTACAAAGGGGACTGCTGAGCAGCATCTTGCCTGGAGCGGCTTCATTGAGAGTAAATTACGCCTTCTGGTACAAAAACTCGAGGTGATCGATGGCATCGACCTTGCTCATCCTTTTAATAAAACTTTTGATCGGTCGCTTCTCTGCAAAACTGAAGAAGACGCCCGATTGGTGGCTGATGGTAAGCCGCCCGTCAACCCGCTGATTGTAAAAGATACCGAAGTCAAAGAAGCAGACGAAGTGGCCAAAACAACTGCTTTAGACGGTAATGGTGAGCCGGCCCAAGCTGACTTTACCGAAAAGGCCTCTCCCAACGATGAGGGAATTGCAGTGGAAACCACGCATTTGTTTATTGGTATCGCTGTCAAGCCTGACCCGGAGGGCGGCAAACGTACTCTTGATTTACAGTGGCCGTGCAACGAGTTCTACGATTTATGTCGTGGATGGGCAAGCTACGATGAAGATGTATTTAGCATGTCGTTGAGCATGACCCGGGGTTACCAGCTTCCGGACTTTGTTTTCGACGCCGACGAGGAGCGACCATCGCGGGCGCGCAAACATAAGCGTGCTGGCACGGCTAGCACCGAAGAAAATGGCGACATAAAACGCGCTAAGCAGTAACGTGTCGGCGTTTAGCGGCTGGTTCCGCTGCACCGTCGTCACTGGCGCGAACCCACTCGAGTGCGCGCTCAAGAATTTTGCGTTCGCTGGCCAATACTTGGTTGCACATATCGTTAATATCCGTATAGATCTTGGTTGAGTCTTCTGGCTCGGTCAGAGCATTAGTTTCCTGATAGTCCTGCAGGCGGGTTTCGATCAGGTCTTGGAGGGCCAGGCGACCCTCTGCGGTAATTTCTTCCTCGTCAGCCATTTCAATAGCAGTTTTGATAGCCTTCTTGGCCGGGAGTGCTAATGTCAATGCGTTTGCCACAGCTACAAGGTTTACATCAGGCATTCCAGGGTAAACCACATCGTAGCCATCGTCAAGTAACTCCTCGTCGTACTCTTGCAACTCCTCAACTCTCTCTTCAATCTGCTCGACTTTTAGACCTTCGACCTTGGCGACCGACTTGATAAGGGCTTCCATGCTGACCTCGGCCATATCATATTCCGTTCCGCCGGCCTCGACGTAGCCATAGCGACGCAAAAGCTCACCATTGGACAAATCGCCGTAAACATTGTACACTTGCTCGCCTTTTTTGATATCCTTGCTGGCGACCATCTCCAAAACACCATCGACATTCTCGGGCATCTCCAAACGAGCATTCCCCAGCACCGTGTGGCTGTTGAGCATATCGGCCAAGGGAACCATAGCCTTGAATGCATCATCGTCG
Source organism: Wickerhamiella sorbophila (assembly GCF_002251995.1). Taxonomy (NCBI): domain Eukaryota; kingdom Fungi; phylum Ascomycota; class Dipodascomycetes; order Dipodascales; family Trichomonascaceae; genus Wickerhamiella; species Wickerhamiella sorbophila. The sequence continues at coordinate 1,937,886 of NW_020194005.1, forward strand.
TCCCCAGTAACAGACACGTCAAAGCCGTAGGCCATGATGAGACTACCCATACGATGGAACGACTCGCGGGAGACGTCAACGTTCGCAAACGCCTGATCCTTGAAGATCGACGAAGCCAGCTCGTCGTAAAGTTCGTCCGCTTCAGCACGGCCAACCTTGTCTAGCACAGCTGAGCCCTTTAGGAGCTCCAATTGCTCGGGGTTCCAGAACATTGGTGTCGAGAACTTGGAGGGCAGAACGGCAAAGTAGGGCGCCCAACGATCGGTTCCAGACATGAGCATCATGTAGGCCATTAGAGCAGGCCAATCAGCTAGTTCATGCTTGGTAACTAGCTCACCGAACTTGGGATCCCGCTCGACTGCCAGGAGGTTTGTTTGCGGGATTGTGAACAGAACATCGCCCTCAGCGATATCCTCGAGAGCAATTAGTCCTCTGCCCTGTCCAGCCTCACGATAGTCATGAAGACCAACCTTGTTGCTGATTTCCACTCCGTGGGACTTTAGCCAAGTCTCAAATTGCTCACTCTGTTGCTCAAAAGTCATTGTGTTCTGACTGTCCACGATCTCACTTAATAATGCGGGACGACGACGCGCGGGAAGACGTTGGCTCAGAGGTGTCAGAGGCCGATGTGGGTGAAGAGTATGAGATCTGGAAGAAGAACTGTCCCGTGATGTATTCACGGGTCAAAGAAATTGCCCTGGATTGGCCCTCTTTGACTTTTCAATGGCTCCCGGACAGTGAGAGTCGCGCGCTGGTTTCGACCTATTCCAATGGCGCTGAGCCCGAGGAAGTTCTTATTATCAGGCCCGAATTAGGACAGCGGCCTGAAAAGTATGTCGTGCAGCAGTTTAGACACGAGAAAGAAGCCAATCGACTGCGTTACTCCTTGTCTGATCCAAACTACTTTGCTACGTTCAATCCCGATGGCGACGTTACTATTTACTCTTCGACCGGCGGCTCGTTTGTCTTGCCCCATACGCATTCAAACAATGGATACGGCCTGTCCTGGGACCCTTACAACCCCGGACGGTTAGTGTCAGGAGCCGATGACAGCAAGGTCGTTGTCTGGCAGGTGGATTTTGGTGCAAAAACAGGCACAGTGTTGAACGTGATCGAGCTTCCCAATTCAGTCAATGATGTTGTATGGTCGACGACCAGTAACAACGAGATTGCAGCTGCATGTGAGAATGGCCATGTCTACATCTGTGACGTACTAGCCAAGCAGCCCAAGCTTGAGTTCAAAGCCCACGATGAGGGCGTCAATTCGTTGGCCTATAATCCTAAGGCCCCACAAATGATTGCTACTGTTTCTAGTGACTCTACTATTGGCCTCTGGGATCTGAGAGCCCCCGACCAGTCTCTGCACGTCATGACCGGTCACGAAGCCTCGGTCACAAATGTCAAATGGTCACCACACCATGACGGCATTTTTGCAACATCGTCTCAGGACAACAGAGTCATTATATGGGATATTTCGCGTATTGGCGACGAGCAGACTCCAGAAGATGCAGAAGATGCAGTACCTGAGCTGCTGTTCATGCACGGAGGCCACACCGCCCCGGTATCAGACTTTGACTGGCATCCCCAAGTGCCTTGGCTGCTCGGTTCTGTGGCAGAAGATAACATTTGTCAAGTTTGGGTGCCCAGTGACGCCGCCGTTGGCGATCCCACCGTGCCTAAACTACCCGTATTCTCTATATAGTTTATCTCCCAGGCGTCCCAGTCACTGTGTAGTCAGCGAGAGCGAGCCTACGGAGGGTTTTTTTTTTCACCAGGCCGAAATTTTGGTCTGCTGACAATGCTTTTGGTTCTGCGTCGGGGTGTGTCTACTCGGGCTAAAAAGATCCCCGTGCAGCTGCTCAAGGACTGGCCGCGGCTGGGAAAGCGTGGTGAGGTAGTAGAGGTTAGTGAAGGCATGATGCGCAACAAATTGCATGCCAACAACGGTGCCGCGTACGTTTTGAAAGGACAGCCTCTCCGAATGCCCCTATACACCCGTTCACAAGTTGAGGCCTCGAGCCCCAAGGTTAAAGCTCAGGCAGCGGAACCCAAGCAAGAGATCACTGCCGAAGCACACGTGGAGGCCCCGAAGAAGGAGAAGCCCTCTGCCATCGATTTCCTCAAGTTCCCTGGTTCTAAACCCACAGAATCTGCTGCCGAGCAAACAACAGCTGAGCCATCAAAAGAAGAGTCCGAGATCAAGACGTTTGAGTGGGAGAACGAGATTGTCGCGAACATCTCCAAAAACCGCCGCAGCTAATACCCTGCATGCATATATGTAATTTGTAAATATCAAGCTTTTGTGCTTTCACTAGGTCCCGCTGCTGCCGAGTATGGTGGAGGACTATTTTCTGCCACGGCCGGGTTTATTGGCACATCAATAGTCAGTACCGCGTATGTGCTCACAACAGGATACCCTATCGTCGGAGCGACAGCAACTTGAACGTTTAATTTGTAGGCTACCTGGATAGTAGGTAATGTCAAGGTCGGCAAGAGAACCCTTGGAACGGTTACCGATGATATTAGTTCTGTAAGGTCAGCAACATCGTCGACAAAGTTCAGACCCCATTGAGGTTTGCTCGAATGAATGGGCACCCTGATTTTACGACTTTCGACAGCCGGTTGAGCCTGAACACGGAACGACGTCTCCAGGAAAATATCCAACGCACTTACTGCAAACAATGTAGCCTTTTCTTTGGGCGGACCACCGGAATCAAATTTTGTGATCTGAAGACTCAGGTATTCTGTGAGAGACTGGGGGTCTGGGCTGATGTAGATTCCTCGCGTGGGCACTCGTATTTCAGCAACCATCCTTTGCTCAAAGATTGGCTCATTAAGACCGAAGGCTCTTTTGAAAGAGCTTTTCCATGTGTCAGATACCTGGAAAATTGGAACATTAAGAGCCCGGCGGGCAAACAGCAATTGCTGGCCGGGTTTAGCTTCTGACACGCTAGCGACCTTAATAGGCATCTTGTGTCTCTTGGAGGTTGAGAACAATGTGCTCATGCCACCACCTTTGCCTCTATTTATCACGGCCACCACGTCATATTCGATCCGCCCCATCGTTAAATCGAATGGGGAGTCAATTGGCATAGATGGTGGCAGAGGTAGGCCGGACCAATGCGGATCGCTGCTGTTTTCTGTGGCCTTGGGCATCTCAAACTTGAAGGGATACTTGTGCTCTCCCTTTTGGATAGTCAAACAGCTTTGCTTCAATCCTTGGGCGTAAAATGCTGGCGGGAACACTTGAACTGTACGATATAAAAATCTGGCTTCTTCTGTGAACATAGTGGTACTAGAATTTGTACAGTTGTTCTTGTTTTTAGTGCTCTGTGGACACGATTGGGTATCAAGCTGGCTAGCTCTGGTGATGGCTTTGCCCTCGAGAGAGACAACAATTGACTCCATTGTCAACGGCGACTCGGATTCTACGGTTAACGTTCCTAAGATCGTGTCGCCAGGAACATACGATTCTCCATTTAAATCAATTGTGAGGCGAACCCCGCTGTCTCCAAACATGTAGTGGCGCCTGACAATTTGTAATTTAAATTATGCATCTACGTGAATAATTACTCCTGATATGCAGGAAGATACGGTCGCTCAGTTTGGCCGGATTTAAGATCGCTAATATACTCGACTTCAGCTTTGGAATCAAACGCAGGTGGTGGAGCATACGCTGGGGTGTGCGCTGGAGGGTTAACGTGGACTGAAGGTGATAGGGCTGGGGGAAGCACCTTGACCGGCCCTTGAGCTCAAGGAGCTGGGCACTCTTGGCACCATGTGAACTTCCCTCTAATGAAATAGTAATCCCAATCAGTAGTTCATAGCTGACACTTAGTAGCTCATGATTGAAAGAAGGACTTGTGTACCCGCACATTTTCAAATGTTGGATACTATCGGAAAGATCCAAAATAGTTCCTGATTGATTTAATGGAACTACCTCAAGGACGATAGACTTTTTATCCTCCAAGACATGCCTGTGACGCTTAATATCCCGAGAGTTCCACTGGGTGACTCGATTTAGGCTCACTGAAACATTTTGAATAGTGACGGGAACGTGGGATTTCACGGCCAATTGAAGAGGAACAGGATAAGGAGACTGTGGCAAACCACATTCAGGCACCAACACGTGCATATCGATGCGTATGTCTTTGTTCAGATCAAAGATGCTTGAGATTGTTTTCATCGCAGATCTCTCAAGGGCCCCCTGATCGAAATAAGGCACCACCGTAAGAGGTTTCTCCATGCGAGGATCCGAAGTAAGCGATTTTAATTTCTTTACAGTGGCTTTGATACTGTGTTCGCAGTAGAAGTAGGCATTGTCCTGGAAAGTGCCCTGGGAAAAAGTTGGGGGAAGCACTTGATCATTAGCGCCAGGAAATTTAATGCTGAAATCGTACACGTGCCTACCAGCGGCGATGGTGTAGCTCTTGGCGCTGCTTTCAATCAAGTCCTCGGTGGGAAATACCTGCACATCCTGGCGATAGACCTGCCTTTTACTGGAGCTAACCCTCAGTCGGCTCTTGACCCCAGGGTTAGGCGTAGGTAGGCGAGGAAACGCGGGCGAAGCCACATATTTTGTGATATGCCGGGTATACATTGCCTTAAAATTTCGTCTGAAGTTTGGCATATCCTGTGCTTGACAGCGGACGTACATGCAAAAGGGTTGAAACAGATAACCATTTTATTCGTCCGATCCAAATAGTGTCCGTACCAGTAAAGCAAAACATGCACGTCGATCGCAGCCTAACGGCTTTTACTCACGCAACCACGATGCTGCATGAGAAGACAAGGCTTAGGCTAACGACGAAATAACCCTGAGCAAAGCCCACTACGAAACCCACTTGAGTGTTTCGCCAATAAGACATATCCCAGAATGGGATACCTATATGATCGTTTTTTGTTTTAAACTTTGGCTGAGCCGTGCGTGAAATGCAGCAGCTTCGATTGTGAACTTATGCGATTTATGATCACAGGAAGTCGCAGCGAATTGGAAAACACACCAACTTTCTGACACTTTCACACCAGAACTGAGGTAGTGCATATAAACTGGTGAATCCAGCTAAGCTTTTTAATCAAGTCTCTGTCGCCGGATTCGAGCGACGCTAAAAGACCTTCATGCTCTTCTATGCATTTAGAAAAACGGCAGATGAAGAAATTCGAGGGATAGTGGTTTCCGATTATACGATAATAATCACACAAACACATAGAACCATCGTTGGCTTATTTTACCAGCTTCACCTCTACTTATCAGAGGCACTACAGCATATTCGACCCGCTCCATTGTCAAATTGAGAGGAAGTCAAGTGACATAGATGGTGGCAGCATTATGCCGGACAAATGTGGATTGCTGTTGTTTTCTGTGTTAGCTTGGGCATAAAACACCGGCGAGGGGAATACTTGAACTGTAGGATATAAGAACCCCGCTTCTTTGTTGGACATGGCGGTGCCAGAATTGCTGTTTATACTGCTCTGTGAACACAATTCAGTATCAGTCTGGCTAATACTGATAGTGTTGCAGTCGAGAGAGACAACTCCATGGCCAGCGTTCCTGGGATCGTGTTGCCAAAAACATATGCTTCTCCATTTAAGCCAATTGTGAGGCGAACTTCGCTGTCTCCAAACATGTAGTAAGACCTTACAATTTTCTGTGATTTAAATTATGTATCCACGTAAATAATTATTCTTGATATGCAGGTAGATACGGCCGCTTAGATTGGCCGGATTTAAGATCATTAGTGTACTCCATTTCGGCTTTGGAGTCGAAAGCGGGTGGTGGGCCCTGTGCCTGGATATCAGCCTGAGTAGTGATGTGAACTGAAGGCAGTGACGGTGAGAGAGCTGGGGGGAGCACATGGACCGGGCCCTTGAGCTCAAACAGTTGCGCATTATGGGCACCATACGCGCATCCCTCTAAGGACATAGTAATCCCAATCAAAAGTTCATAGCTGACACTCAGCAGTTCATGTTTGAACGAAGGAGTTGAGTAACCAGTGATTTTCAGATTTTGCAGACTATCAGAGAGGTCTAAGATAGTTCCTGACTGATTTAATGGAACTACTCCAAGAACGACAGACTTGTGGTCCTCCAACACATACTTTTGACGCCTGATATCCCGAGAGTTCCACTGGGTAATTCGATTTAGGCTCACACAAATATTCTGAACAGTAACTGGAACGCCATAGGACCTAACGGCCAATTGAAGAGGGATAGGATAAGGAGACTGTGGCAACCCATAGTCAGGCACCAATGCCTGCACGTCTACGCGTGTGCCCTTGCTGAGTTCAAAGATGTCTGAGATCGTCTTCATTGCAGATGTCTCAAAGGCCCCCTGATCAAAATAAGGCACCACCGTGAGTGTCTTTTCCATGCGAGGATCAGCAGTAAACGACGATGATCTCTTTACCGTAGCTTTAATACTGTGTTCGCAGTAGAAGTAGGCATTGTCCTGGAAAGTACCTTGCCAATAAGTTGGAGGAAGCGCTTGACCATTCGACCCTAGCTCGGGAAATTTAATGCTGAAATCGTAAACATGCCTGCCAGCGGCGATGGTGTAAGTCTTGGCTCTACTTTTCATCAAGTCCTCAGTAGGGAACACCTGAACATCTTGACGATAGACCTGCCTTTTGCTACCGCTTATCCTCAGGTTGTGCTTGGCGATTTTCTCTTCGTCAGTGGAACTGAAAAGCAAGCCCCTTTTATTTCTCTCGTCAAAGAAGACCCTAGTACCAATGTCGCATTTCAGCTTCACAAAAATACCCGTCACAGTGATGTCTTCATGGAATTCAATAATTACTTGTCCATTCACAATATCGCCATTGGTATAGTAATCTTTTAAGTCATCGATTTGCAATGTTATTTCCTTGTCATTGATAGACCGGGTCTTGTACGCATTAACACCCTGAGTGTACAGTTTTGATGCCAGGTTTGAGATTATAGGCATAGCGGTTCGAAATTAGTGAGATTAGTGTTGAAACTCCAAAAAAAATTTTGGACTTGACAAGATCGAGATACTGCACGATATTTATCCATTGACACCAGGGTTAGGTGTGTGTAGGCGAGTAAACGCGGGCAAAGCAACAGATTAGTGATCTACAGGGTATACATTGCTTCAAAACTTCCGCCTCAAAGTACGGCATATCAATGCAATCGACAACGGTACTACTCAAAAGTGGTCCGAATCAAATATTTGACCTACCTATTGGCTTCCATATAGTATTCGTACCAGTAAAGCAAATCATGCACGCCGATCGCTGCTTTTAACGGTTCTTACTCAGGCTGCCGTGTTGCATGGGGAGACAAGGCTTAGACTAGCGACGAAATAAATCTGAGCAAAGCCCACTACGACAACGCCCGCTCGAGTATCTCGCTAATAAGACATATCCAAGGTTGGCATAGTACGCTCACACGAAAATTACTGTCTCAATCTGAATTTAAGTGGCGTCGTGTGTGATCTTCTGCGCCTCAATCGTGCACTGTGCAGTTGGTGCCAAACAGTCTTACCGAATTGGAAGCCTTGAAATCTAATTCAACTTTCTGATGCTTCCACGCAATTGAGTATCACCCGGGTAGAGTACACAAGCTAATGAATGCATGTGGGCCTTTTCTTCAAGCCGTGCGTCATCGGCTCTCCCACAGGAAGGATCTACACCCTTGTTTGGGAAACCGGTAGACTGAAACATTCGTAGTAGACTATATCGACTACACGGTAATAATTATAGAAGCACATATACCCAATTGTTAGACAGAGTAAGGTGGGGGTTCAGACAACTCCATCTTCTCGTGCTTGGTAGGTAGCTCGTCTGCCGGTTGTGGTATCTGGGTAGAGGAGCTTGGGACATTAACGGATGCGACGGGCTGAGCTTGGAAAGTCGGCGGCATTGTAGGAGCACTGTGATCGTCAAGCTGAGGAGGTAAGACGTTGATTGGGGCCTTCACAACTAGCTGAGCGACATTGGCAGGATTCTCAGGGTTAGATGCTGTCACAGCAGCAACGAGAATATAACGGCGATCAACAGTCTGCGAGCTGAAAGATGGGACCAAATACACAGGACATACAACATCGTCAATAAGCCTTGATAGTTGGAACGTAGAACCCTTTTTGTTGATGGTTTCGAAAACCAAATCGTGCAACACAACACTCTGCTCTTCATGAAGTGCCTGGTCGTTGCCGCGAGCTCTCCACTGTGTGATTTCCTCCAGCTTCACACTCATATCTCTTATAATCACGTGCTTCGAGGCTGAAACTTTGAAGTTCAAACGCATTGGGTGCGGAGCTTGGGCGAGCCCATAACGGGGGAATGTGCACTCACCATAAAATTCGACGTCATCTAGCTTGGTTGAGCTGAAAATTGACTTGAATCCCCCCTTTCTTGGAGCCTTCATCGTGAAGTTTGCGTGCTGTGTAGCACTTTGTCGCCGTGGATCCGACAACACACTTATCTCCATGCAAGGACTGTAAATCACAGGCAGATCAGTGCGATAGTTGGCTTTGAACATCGAGCTTCTTCGCACTGTAACTTTCAATAAATGTGCAATCCTGTATCTACCCATTTTATCCGTCACAGTGGGCGGCAAGAACTTTGGCTGGCCTCGTTCGTCCTTAGGGAATCCTATGGCGAACTTGTATGTGTGCCGGCCGTGCTTTAGCGTGAACCCTTTGCCGGAAGTTTTGGACTTGAGCTCTTTGCTAGGAAACAGAATTTTTTGCGAATTGAAAATAACAATCTCACTTTCTGCAACCCGCTGAGAGTTCTTGTTGTCATTTTTCGTATAGCTAACTCTAGTGCTTGCAACGCACTTGAGTTTGAGCGTAATGTCCTCTATAGCAGTGTCTTTATCCAAGTCAACAATAACTGTGCCAGTGAGGACATCACAGGATGACAGTATCGGCTTGGAGGCGTCGAGCCTAATGTTTGCCGTTACCATGACGTAAAGCAGTCAACAGTAGAGGTCGGGAGTAGATATAATCCCAAAACCGTCGAGGTGATCAATTGACCAAGTGTGAGCGTTTGAAGCTTACTGGGAACTTTTGGTTCACAGGCAGTTGAATTTTTCACAGAGAGGTGAATCGGATCAAACGAAAGAGACTCGCGTCAATTCATTTAAGCTAGTTGTAAAAGCCAAATATATACATTGAATTTACAAATCTTACAACATAAATAATATTATACGGGAACACTTGCTTCCGCATAAGTAGGAATAGGTATCTCTTCGTAAGAAGAAGCGACTTCCACAGGAACTTCCAACTTCAAAACCTGGGAGTTCCGAGAGCCCTTCGTTTCTGAAACACAGACTTCGAATACTATCGAATGCTTGCATCGAATCACGTTTGAAGAAAAAGTGGGCAAAGTATTTTCAAACTCGAACCCGATTAGAGCCTTGGACAAGTCCAGGTGGGTATGGCCCTTTTCAATCTTTTGAGTCTTTACTCCGTGCCTTGTCAAGTCTTGCGTCTTAAAGTTCAAATCTTTGAATGATACCTCAACAGCTTGCCGCAGGTACACCGTAATTGACCTAATATGCAAGGGCGACGAGGAGCAGAAAAAAAACTGCAGGTCGGGCCGGCGCGGAGAGGGGGCGATGATCAAGGGCACCAGAGCCCCTAGTCGCACCGGAACAACGGTTTGGTTATCGTTTTTGAACTTTGTAAACGTTTTACCGCTGCCAAAACGGCACTCCCGCTTGACAAATGTTGGCATGGCAAGAGACGATTCCAAAACCGAGATGTCGGTTGTAGGCATTACTTGCAGCGGGACTGTGTGCCGGACGATGGGTTTCCAAATAGATTTGCGCAATAAGACAGCATCAACACTACAGTGAATTCCGTAGAAACAAGAATGTTTGGAATTCTTGTCATTTCGTCCTTTGCAGGTCGGCAAAAGCAAAGGACCCGCAGCGGCAAGAGGAAATGAGAATGGCCACACATGACGCCCGGGAGGGAACGTGTAAACACGTTGAGTAGGCATATCATTGGGCGGGAACACACGGCTGTCCATTTTGAAGTTCAAAGTCTCCGATAAAGGGTGTTCCCAAGACCCGGAAAACATAAAGGCGATTTCAACGATAGTGGAGCAATTCAAGGATACAGAGACCTCGCGGACGTGGGTGGCGGTCGTGAAATCTGCAATTAAATAGCCAGAAACCGTATCCTCCGGTGTGTATACCGCTTTACTATTCTCAATGATAGCCTTGATGCATGGCATGGTTTGTTAACTTTCAGATCTCCGGCAGGAGCGGGTCTAATCGCCTAGGGTTGAGTATGCGGGGCGTCATGCAGATCGACGTGCGGGGACGGCTTCAGCTTATCTTCTGATTTGGAGGATGATTTCTGAGGTAAACCAATCTTATTATTATCTTCCTGGTATACCGGAGCATTGTGGCGATGCACGTGGGATGTGGCTATAGAGACTGGGGTTTCGATCGAAATCTTGGCCGTTCGATTTTTCGCAGCTGGGTCTCGTAAGGTAATGATCAAGTTCAGCTCGTGTCTGCAGTTAAGTATGCCAGCGTCGTAGGCTTGGATTGCTTCACAACTGAAATCACTCACGAACTCCGTTAGGTTAATTTCAGTTCCGCTGAGATCAAGTGTTTTTTGCCCGCATGAGATTCTATCAACTACCGTTCTTTTATTCCATTGGGCGGTGAGAAACAAGTATTGTTTGATGAAGCATTTGATCTCTTTGACAGCAAACTCCTTTTCAGCACGGACTCTCAGGGCCAACCCCATTTTGCGAGGCAATTGAGGTATGACTTCAGAAAATTCCAGCTCGGCAAAGATTTTATTGGGCAATCTGGGTATACGAGAATAGAAATGGGCTGCTTTGGCTCCCGGAACCAACTGGTTGAAAACAAGCTCCGAATGTAGCTGTCTTCTTTGTGAATACTCGATCAATTCAACGTCTATACATGGATACAACTTGAAAGGATGGCAAGCACGAAGATTGCGCTTCCAATGGGATTCACGATGCACAACCGCCTTGTAGGTATATTCTACTTTATAATCGCACAAAACCCCTACACCATGAGACGTTGGCGGAAGTGAAAGCCCAGCATAGGGCGAAAGATCAATGACGAAAGGCCACTCGTAGTGCCCCGCGCCTAGTGTGTACACCTTCTGCCTCACCGCTGCGGCCAGTTCGGGAGGCGGAAATACCGTTAAAATGATTTGGAAGTACTTTTGAGTCTTAATATCATGGTAATTATTGCCGTAGATGATATCTACGCAGGATATGCACTTGAGCTTGACGGCGATGTCAATGACATCGATTTCTTTGGCAAAGTTAGCTTTAACGGTCCCTTTCAGGGTGTCGTGCATTGAGTATAATTTTGTGGGATCATCAAGTTCAATTTCAATATTTTGACCCATAGTTGAACTTAACGTGATGTGGAGGATGCACCAACTAACGAGGCTTGGGCGGGGTGATCTCGTGCGTTGGCACATGCAGGCCACATAGCAGCATGGCAACCTAGCGAAACACAGATTTTGAGACAATATTGCGCATATTCATGAAAAATATAAACCCAACCCAGCTATGGTAGTAGTGTTTTGCAAGCGTAGTACACGATCATAGCCCACTTTGCACCCACAGGCTGTTTTCGACTGTTTTAATGCAACAGATCGCAACGGGTGACGTTTGTGGGGCTGGGGTTGGCAAGACTAGAGGAGACTAGACTGCTTGGAACCAACCGATCTACGTCTCAATGTCCCCCCGCAATTTGAAACTGAACTCTGGCTACGAAATCCCCATTGTGGGCTTTGGAACCTATGCTGCCACCGATGATGAAGGCTATAAGGCTGTACTCGAGGCTTTGAAGGTGGGCTACCGCCATATCGACACTGCGTTTATTTACGGCAACGAAAAAGAAGTCGGCCAAGCAATTAAAGATTCGGGCGTTCCTCGCGAACAGCTTTTCATCACCACAAAGGTTTGGCCCACTGATGCTCGCAATCCGGCAAAGTCTCTCGAGCGCTCGCTCGAGTTGCTCAAGCTCGAGTATGTCGATCTCTTACTCATGCATTGGCCTTACCCTCTCAAGCAGGATCCAGAGAACTCAGGTTCGTTTTCAGGTTCCGGAATTGATGAAGATTGGGATTTTGTTAAAACATGGCAGCTGTTCCAGCAGCTTCCAAAGTCTCAGGTGCGCACGATTGGTGTCTCAAACTTCACAATTAAAAACCTGGAGAAACTGTTGGCAGACCCCACAATGAAAACTGTTCCCGCTGTGAATCAATTCGAGCTCCACCCATGGTACCCCTGCTCAGAGCTGGTTAAATACTGCCAGGATAAGGGCCTTGTTGTGGAGGCTTATTCTCCGGTGGCCCGTGGCAAAGGAACCGGTAACAGTATTGTTGAGTCGATTGCCAAGAAGCATAATGCTCAACCGGGCCAAATCGTCCTCAGCTGGAACGTTAAGCGCAATGTGGTGGTTGTTCCGAAGTCCGCCACCCCTGCCCGAATTGCCGCGAACTTTGAAATTGTTGACCTCGATGACGCGGACATGGCCAAGCTCGAGGAATTGGGCAAATCCCAAGAGCGGATAGTTAACACAGTCCGGATCTATGGCCGAGACATTTTCCAAGACTAGTACGTATTAACTCTATCAAAATCGTGTAGCTTCTCGACTATAGCCTGGGGTGATCGTCACGTATCCACCTAATTGTATGCCGTATTTGTAATGTTGCGCTGGACAAACGGTCGTGCATAGATCTGGGGCACTGAGGGTATCTCTTCTTCGCTTGGTTATAGCACACGTAGAGGTGATTTTACGAATCCCCAGACTCAAATTCACTTCCGTTCCATCCGGTGAAAATCCCCTGTAAACCCGCCACCTGCTACCGAGCCGCCCAGTATCCCAGCTTCCCAGATGCAGCCCGTACCCAACCCGCAACAGCCTGTGGGTCGGAGTATTTAAGTCTGAGTTGTTCCACGGCATTCTACCCAACAACTTACTTACTTCAAGATGGCAGATATTCCTTCCTTGAAACTTAACACTGGCGCTTCTATCCCCCAGGTTGCTCTGGGCACCTGGGAATCTGCTCCTGACGATGTCTACGATGCTGTCAAGATCGCCCTCGACGCCGGCTACCGTCACATCGATACGGCCATGATTTACGGGAACGAAGAGGCTGTTGGCCGTGCCCTCCAGGACTCCAAGGTGCCCCGCCAGGAGATTTTCCTCACCACCAAACTGTGGTGCAAGGATTTCCGCAACCCCGAAGCTGCACTTGATGCCTCTCTTAAGCGTCTGCGCACCGACTACGTCGATCTTTACTTGATGCACTGGCCTTTCGCCACCAAGGAGGAGAACGGCAAGGATGTCATCGACAAGGATGTTGACTACGTCGAGGTTTACAAGGCTCTTGCCCAGCTGCCTACCTCTAAGGCCAAGGCGGTTGGTATCTCCAACTTTACCATTGAGCGTGTCCAGCGCGTCCTTGACTCCAAGCCCGCCAAGGTCCCTGCCGCTCTCCAAGTTGAGCTCCACGTTAACCTGCCTCAGCAGAAGCTTGTTGACTTCTGCCACTCTCACGGCATTGTCGTCGAGGCTTACAGTCCGTTAGCTCGTGGTAATCTCGACAACGAGGTCGTCAAGAAGATTGCTAAAAAACACAATGTCGAGCCCGCTAATGTCGTGCTTTCTTGGGGTATTGCCCGCAACACTGTCGTTCTTCCCAAGTCCGTTACTCCCGCTCGCATTCAAAGCAATCTTAAGGTTATCAAGCTCGATCGCGAGGAGGTCGAAGAACTCAACAAAATTGCTAAGGAAGACGGTCTCAAACGCCACTGCAACTACGGCAATTCGTTCGACTTCGACACCTTCGACGGTGACAAGGACAGCAAATAGTTTTGTTTTGTACTTCAATAGCCTGATACTGTTTTTTTAACCACCCTATCTTTCTCGCTTAGTCTACGACTACCCCACATTTTAGACTTTGGAACGTACTACCGAGCGGTGCTAATAGCAGTTGATGCCGCTCGATTGCAAAGCTGGTAATTTCAGCATTGAGCACATTCAGATCTCATGAATTATCGACATTCATGGTGACCTTGCAGTTATGCATATTCTTGCACCCCTAATATAGTTTGCTAGCGCATAGCGGTTAAGCTTATCTGGCTCATTTGAACCATGGCGTTTGGTTTTACGTGTGAAACTATCGTTCCTATTGATATTTACGGTGTTGTCGATACGTCCGATCAGTCATGGATGCTTTACACTGGTGCTTTGATTCCGCAGGTCGCTCTAGGCACCAGCGGCTGCTCCTGACAATGATTATGAGGCTGTCAAGATCGCTATCGATGCTGGCTATCGCCATATTGATACTGCCATGATGTACCAAATGTTTCTTAGCCCCCTGGTAGCGCTCATGCCTACCGACGTTCAAAAGATTCGCATCTCATGCAGCTGTTCGCAATCTCTATGTTGACGCCCGTCGTGCTCTTCCACCGAGGGCTAATTATGCAACTCGTGTGGCCTCCGCTGTAAAAAGACATGAGCCCGTCGCATCAATGCTGCGTGCGGAAATATCTAGAAAACACAACATTGAGCCTTTCAACTTCGTGCATGCCCGGGTTATTGCCCTCGAAAATGTCGTTTTTCCCAGGTTCGTCACTCCCGCTCAAATTGGAGACAAATTAGAGATTATCAAGCTCGATGGCGAGGACGTCGAAGAGCTCAACCAAATCTCCACGGAGGACGATTTCTAACACGACTGCAACTACGAGAACTGATCAAGTTCGACGCCCCCCACAGTGAAAGCGTACGGCAACTGATTTTAAATGTATTTAATGGTCTTTTATGCGATTCTTTAAACGTCCCATCTCCCCCACTTTCGCTTACTCCCATCAAAACCCCCAGATTTCAGGTTCTCCACCGAAACGCAATGGCGAGTCCGCTATTGTTAGTGTTTAATTCAGTTTGCGCATTGGCGGCGCTGGGGATCTCAGCACTGAATATATGCATGCATCTCAAGAATTACCGAAATCCCATGGTGCAACGTCTAATTGTACGCATTCTTGTTCTCGTGCCACTATTTGCAGTCGCGTCGTGGTCAAGCTTGTACGCACCATCAATTGGAGCGTGGGTTTTGCCTTTACGTGAAATGTACGAGGCACTGACTATTTATACATTCTACTCGCTTCTTACATCGCTCTTGGGCGGCGAACGCGATATAATTTTCACTACCACCGGCAGAGCCCCGTTGCAGCTTGTCTGGCCAGTGCGTCTATGGCGTAAAAACGTTGATATCTCAGATCCTCCCACTTTCTTGAAGATCAAGCGCGCAATCATGCAATATGTTTGGGTTCGTGTTATTGTCACCATACTCCAATTGGTTCCGGGAAGCACGGCACATCTGATATTGACTGTTGTTTACAATATTAGCATCACGCTGGCACTTAATGCTTTGACTTTATTTTGGGTGTGCCTTTCTTCAGACCTGGCCCCCTACCGGCCATGGCCAAAGTTTTTATGCGTCAAGCTTATCGTATTTTTCAGTTATTGGCAGACACTGGGCCTTGCAATCCTTCACTATTTCAAAGTAATCAAGGATCAAGACAGTCTCGTGCTCATTTCAAATTCCCTTCTTTGCTTCGAGACCCTCGTTTTTGCTATATACCATATTCGCGGCTTCCCTTACTCTGAATACGCAAACCGACCTGAGTTAGGAAGACTTTACCTTGGAGCGGCAATAAAAGATACCTTTGGCTTCGCAGATCTGATGCATGATTTCAAACAAACATTCGTCAGTGCTCGCTACGGCTACCACGATTTTGATTCTGTCGAGGCAGTCCTTGATCACCCTGAATCGGCCTCGCGTCAGGCTCGCCTAGCCGCTGGGCTGAGATACAAGAACCAGGGCCGTTCGAAATACTGGCTGCCGCTCAATGCACAAACACCAAAGCTTTGGCAAAATTATGGCTCAATTGTCTCAACGACTGAGCCGGAACAGGAAATCTCATGGGCTAAAGACGATATTGATGGTGATGAGGTTTTCTACACTAAAGCCCGCACAACCTATGGGGATTACAATTATCCAGTCACAATAGACCGCGAAGATCCACCATACAGGACTGTGGCTGAACGTTTGGCTTGATGAATAGTAAATGCGTAAATATTTTAGATGTATATATATGTGTATGTATTTTAATCTGCTCTAAGCTGCCAGCTGTTGTGCCTCGATTTCACGCTCGCGGCGCTCCAAAATCTCCAAAATCTCACGATCGATTTCTTCTGAGCCACGGCCAATATGTAGCTTCTCAAGCCACCTATCACGACGACGCCGACGAGAAGTAATGGCCGTTGGAACGTCGCGTTTAGACCGTGGCGTTTCAGCAGGGAGTTTGCCATGGAAGAGCGAGCGCCAAGAAGTAGGCAATTGCTCTGCTGCTTCCCAGCCTTGCTCAAGCTCCATTTGAGACTCTTGTTCCAATTTTTGCATGATGAACGGATCCTTCTCGAGCACCTCAAAAGCATCGATATCTGTAGGTCGAATCGCCTGACGGACGAGACGCAATAGTACTTCAAATACAATACCAATGGCAATAATAACGCACACAGTAGCCCACCAATTAGCGTCTCGTCCAAAGCCATCCTGGAATGCATACGAAACGTAATAGGTCTTGGGGGGCCTCAAGGCGAAAATAGCTCCAATGAAACAGTTCCATGCCATGTAGCCACCAATGGAGAGTCCTGCCGCCACGAAATTGAAAATAGTAATGTAATGCATCTCCAAAAATAATAGTTTGTAGCAAATAATAACCACAACAGATGTGAAAACCGCCACCCCCACAGGGAACATGGTGTTATCATGCCATCCATAGTTCTCACCCCAGAAATTAAACACGAGGAAGCAAGTCATGACACACTGAAGCATAGCCACACAGAGCCATAGCACAAACTTTGTAAATCCAAAGGCTTTATTTTGAGACCCCATGGTGTAAAGCTCAGGTACAGCGAGCAGAGTGGCTGGATTCAGGTCTCGATCTAACGCACCCATGCAAATTACAGGTAACGACGTGAACAGAGTATTGAACATCGAAATGGACCAGCTCTCGTACATAGATGTACCTGTAAACATAGTGTTGCGTTGATATACAACCTGTGCCATGTAGAAAAAGAATTCCTTATAGAACGTCGATAGGATGTACTTGCATGTCCGGACATAGTTCCAATGACCATGCACGAGTAACAGCTTCAATAGGAAGCGGAACTGCCCGATGGAGTAATCCGATGATCGTGCCGCTTGTAAGCCCTCGCGGCCCGCGATACCAATACCCAAGTCAGCACTTTGAATCATTGCAATATCATTAGCACCATCGCCAATAGCCAATGTCACCTTTTTGGGCTCGCGCCTACGGACTGACTGGACCATAGTGGCTTTTTGAGCAGGTGAGGCACGACAGCAAATCACAGAATCGGCCTTCAAACTGAGATCAATGAATAGAGAGAATAGAGTCTCATCTTCCTCCATTTTCTGCAGTGTATGCCCGTCAACAACAACAACGCAATGAGCGATCTGCTCAGCACGAAGCTCCTCAAGAGCTGCCATGATCTTGGAAGACAGATCCTCGTCTTTGTGAAGAATTACCAACGTGCTGTAGTCCTTAATGAGTCGGCAAGAATAGCCAATATTGATGGCCGTTTCACGCTTGTCACCTGTGAGCATCCACATACGAATATTCGCTCGACGAAGTTTCTCAATAGCTTCAGGAACACCACGCTGAAGCTTATCTTCAATGGCGGTGATACCAGTAATTTCAAAATCACGCTCAATAACTTCACTCACACGATCGATATTCTTCTGACGATCGACTAGAGAGGCTCGGGCAGCGTCATATTCTACTTTCCAGGACTCGTACTCAGAAGAATTTAGGAACCGATGGCCGAACATCAGGGTACGCAGACCTTCACTCGAGAATTCATCAATTTGCTCGAGAGTCCGGGTCAAAATGAAACTGTCATCAAGGACTTGTCGCTCCGCTGGAAAAGCTGTGGGTGCTTCTGTGGCAATGGAACGAGCATCGTCCATAGCATTGGCTTCTTCACTCCTACGCCCTGTGCTTTGGAAAGAATGTCGGCCTCCCAAGCTTGCACTATCAAGTTGGTGAACATCAACACTCCGTCTGGCTTGCATAGAGCGGCGTCCCGACTCCTGGATTGTCTGGTCTTCTGACTGACGATGAAGATGCTCTTCTAAAGACAACATAGCCGCAACAGGTGACATCGACATGCTAGGACGTTCTCCCAGGGGCCCATGCGAAGTTGAGGTACGGCCCTTGCGCACAAGATCTGCTTCGATACTTTTACGAAGGACTGTTTGCTGCCGAATCTCCTCTTGCTTCTGCGTGATAGTGGGAATAAGAGATGACCTGAGACGTTCGATTATCACATTATCAGCCCCCTTCCCAAATAAACAGATTCGTCCGTCCGGGAATCTGACAATGACGGACATTCTTTTGCGCAGTGAGGTGAACTCGATAGTGTCCAGTACTTGGTACACGTCATCCACTGGCTCAGCTTCAAATCCCTTCGGATAAGTTCGAACGGTGATTGAGTTGTGCTGGCGATCAATCACGAGGTATCCCAAATCACGAGCGGCGGATACTAGAGCCAGTTCATCTGGGGAGCTAGCCTGATAATCAAGATATTCAATATTCTCAGTGTTGTTTTCGACGTTTGTTACCAGATCAACAACAGGTGAAGCGGTATGGCAAAGAGCAAGGGCTAACAAAAAGAAACGGACCTTTTGAGAGAAAAGAGACTGTGGGTGTGTCATTGCATACTCCAACAACATCAAGGTTGATGGAGTTTCCTGGGGTTTCCTGGGGTTAGCAGTCGAATGCCATTTAGGTTGTCCTGCATCACGGCTTGGTCGGCCCATAGCTGGGTAACCAGTCGAGTGTCTACTCATAGAAGCCAAGGCAAGTGAATGTCTGGGCAGAGAAAACCCGGATGGTCTAGGAAGAGCCACGACTTGACTAATGAGATCAAGCGAGGGGCGGGTCTTGGCCTTGTGAAATAAATATCCGGGGGCCTTGGTAGAATCTTGAGTAGATGTAACACTTGCTGATATAGAAGAAGTCTCCAAAGCTTCATCATCAAAGTACAGGTCGAGGTCATGGATGAAGGGATAGCCAGCGACCGACATTTTACGAAACAGCATAATGTTGTCGGTCAACGTACCCGTCTTGTCGCTAAAAATATAACTGACTTGACCAAGCTCCTCGTTCAAGGAGGAGGTTTGACAGTTGCAGCGATTGTCAAGAACAGTATCATACATGTCCACATCGTTCTGCATCAAAACCACTTGGATAATCTTGCAAATCTCCATGGAAACGTACAGGGAAAGCGGGATTAGCGTATTGAACATAATGATAAAGCCCATCAGATTTTGAATAACAGTAACATGAAGACCGTGTACATACCACATATCTTTGAAGCGGTGGTTTTGAATCACAGTGCTAGCAACCATGGAAAATACCGACAGCAGGAGAACAAAGAGTGCCATGAGTTCGATGATACGATTGACTTTATCCTGCAGCTTGGGACTTTTAGCTCTAGCATTTTTGCTTGAATTGAGCTGAATTTTAGTTTCTTGGCCTGAAAATATAACCAGGGCGAAGCATGACGCAGTATTCCGTAAAACACTGCCACGATAAATAACGTTTGCATTGTTTAGCGGCAATGTCTTATTTTGTAAATGTACAGTTCCCTCGAAGTTGTAAAGGTCAATGCCTGGGTCCTCTGTGACAACTTCAATCCCCAGATCGGCGGTTCGGGGAATTTCATCCACCATGAATAGTTCCTGTAGATCAGCTGGAGTCTCTCTAGACTTCAATGTAGACTCACCATCTAATGCAAGAGTCTCGATTGAAGCCTGGCCGCGCATACCTGACGAATGCAATAGCAAAATATCTGCTGGAATCCATTCGTTTTGTAGGATACGGACAATATCGCCGACTTGTAAATCTTTCCACTCTGTTGTCTTGTAATCCACTTGTCCATTTTCGTCTTCACGAGCGACCAAAACGGTTCGTCCATTTTCTTCCTTATCTGTACGGAACCGGCAGTAATCATCATAGCCCTCTCGAGCGATGGAAATGCAAACAAACACCATCAGAGGCACGATTGTCGTGTAGTTACCTGTGGTACTCCAGGATGGGATCATTTGAAGAATCGACACAAACAAAAAGTAGAGATTGGCGCGCTTAGAGAACTGGAAGATGATCTGCCGTGGTAGGAAGTCGTATGGTGTGTAAATAGCCGAAGTGACTCTGTTGTTGATATAAGGCTTCGAACCTTTACGCCTATCATCTGGTAATGGAGAAAGTGGGTCGTCCATGTTGAGCAAACGCACTGGAATTCGTCTGCCATTCGGGCTCGGGGGAAGCATCCGACGCTTTTTCCACCATTTTGCAACCAACTCGAAAGGCTTCATGACATATATCCAAGGGTCGCTAAACCGGTTTTTCCATTTTTTTCGTCTTTGCTGAATGTGGCGGCGCAGAACTGCGCGGCGGCGAGTCGAATTCCACGAATCATCGGTCATAAATGAGGTAGCGTCGTCCCCATGGCCAAGAGCAGCCGCTGCGGCAAGCGCAGCGTCTCTGTCGGCCAGTACATCATCCATGGAGTAGTTTGAAGTCCACGATCTTCTTGCAGCATTATCCATAGGAACATGTATCCGGTCAGTGCCGTAGTTATATTTCTCCGGATCCCGATGCCTCACCGAAGGCTCAGCCACACGGTCAGGCAGTTCGATATCAAAACTCACACCGTTACCACGATCAGTGCTGTTGCCATTGCGCACATTCCTTCCCCGTGCTGGGGGAGTAGGTGGCCCGGCCATTTTTGGGGGGTTTTAATTTTGGGTTGGTTGCCTAGGCTTGGATAAAAAACGGGGTCGATGACAGATAGGGTGTTATTTCCCTCAGGGGCGCATGGTCGGGCAAGGCTGAGGGGTCTGGGCAATACGACGAAAACACTATGCTTGCACGTTGACTTCCAGTTAATTTCAGTCAAAATTGTTCCGAAACCTCACTGATTTATTAAAGAATCGCCTATATAGATCGCTCTAACTTCGACATAGACGTCGCCAGACCTTGCGGGAGATTTATCATGCATCTAACAATTAATTAGTGAGCAGCCGCTGGGGTTACCAAAAAGGTCCAAAAAAAAATATTGAGCAAGTCAGCATGGACATTGGAGAGATTGTGGAGCGTGATTCGGAGGTTAAACCGCCAGCTCCCCCTAAGCAACCTAGACTTAAAAGCTTGCCCAAGGCCTGGAGACCCTCTCGTGCTCGAGGTCCAGGCATCGCTCCCGCTCAAGCCCCCGGAGCGGCACCTCCTGCTCCTGAGCAACCACCCTTGACAGAGTCGGAGCAGATTCATATCGAAAATGTCAAGAAATTAGCATCAATGTCCCCTGACGAAATGGAAAGAGAAAGAGAAGAGATTTTTCAAAGTATGGACGCTTCTGTTTTACAGGGGCTTTTGAAAAGGATTGAACTCAAAGAAGCTGGGACGGCGCAGAAGACTGCTGATCCCCTCAGCACTACAGACACCTTGCCAGATCAAGTTGAATTCAAGCCTTCACCATTAAAAGTGGATGAAGAACAAAAAGCAAATATTTCAAACTTACCTGAAACCGAGTCTGTGGCCCAAATGTCACACTCGCATGATCACCAAGGTGAGACGCTGCACTTTCCCTCTCCGCCTGATGACTTGAAAAAGTATTTCCCGGATTTGCCGGTTGAAACCGAAAAAATGGCCTGGATGCAGCCAATCTCTACTGAGGAAGAAAACGAGTATTCTGCTGACCTTACTTCGGTGGCACCGTCTGAGATAAGGTTTGATTTTAACGGAAATTTGTTGACACCCCGCCAGAGCCGGGCGATTGATGGGTCTAAAGGGTTGCATCACCATGGAGATGCACCTAGTGCTGCCGGGTACACTATCTTAGAACTCGCACATCTAGCCCGCAGTAGCCACCCAGCTCAAAGATCCATGGCAATTCAAACGTTAGGCCGAGTTCTCCACAAGCTATATCTCGGAAAGTTTCGCAAGTCTTCAGATCTACAAGGTGGCTTAGAGCAGCTCGTGGAAAGTGGTAGAGTGATGGACACACTTTACGAGGCTGCGGGCGAGCGGACAAGGAGTGTAACCGTCCGTACATTAGCCACAGAAGCGCTATGGCTCATAGAAACAGTGAAACCAAGTAAGCCGACGACATAACTTATTCAAACTAGTCCACGTACAAACATCTACTCATCGCATGCCCTAATTCCGCTACGATTACTCCGTGCTGATCCGTCACGTGTTGACTGTTGGAAACTTTCGCTTTGCACCTGTTACACCACATGCAGACATCTGCATGGAAACGTGGCGATTCAATGTCGAAATCAAAAAGAGCACTATATCTGAAGCTACTCTGCTTTTCTACAGGCAGGCCAAGATATGTCGAAATTTCCGATGATAGGGGCGATCGCCCTTGGCATGACGCCTCGCTCAGTCAGGACAGATCAAGATTCTGCAAATTACGCATTTTTTTACCACGCCGTTATTACAGAGGCTGATGCATCCTGCAGCAGCTACCACTACGTTCAAGGACAGATGCGCGTGAGGGGCAGAGGGATTCCAGGAAATGGTTGCACCATGAGCAATGAAATCATGCCAGGTAACTGCCACCGTTTTGAAAATTTCCAAACCGCTCATCGCAAAACCTTCGACTTCAATAAACGCCCACTTGAATGACTGTAATACATATTTAGCCAAGATTTTACCCGTGATGTGACTGGCCAACGCGATGTCGCACAGACTTTCGCGAAGCCGTCTGCGCTATTTTCATGGCTTTGAATTTTTCTCAATAATTCGACTGCTCTTAAACCGGAATACCGAGAGCTAATAACAAGGGTGCAGCTAAAAAACCTGCCCTGCGGCAGCGATATGTCAGGTCACTGCTCCAGACCACGCTTGCATATCTTTAGCATAGAATGGAAAGACGTCCCATATGCAGTCAGCCCGTATTTTTGGACGACGCAAACGCCTGACTAGGGGATGCAAATTACCGCTTGTCACCGGGTTAGTTTATGGACTTTTCTATCAGTATACCGTTTATCCAAAGGAAGATGTTAGGCAGCCCCGTTAAACGATGGGGAAGACTTGGCAGTTGCTGCAGGCAACCTGTGAACTCGACGTTCGAAACGTGTTCTGATGACTGTACTCCGCAAGTCTATTCTTCTCTACCGATAGAACAATTGAGTTTACAGGTAAGCTCGGTAAGTCAGGTTGGAATCAACGCAGTGGAAAGCTGTACTTTACTAGTCAACAGAATTAGAGTTTAACTTGCGCATGCACGGCTGGACGCCTTGCAACTGATCGCAACTACGGGGTACTTGAAAACTACCGTTTTAAATCCTTATAGAGCCTTTACCAGCTGTGAACGTAGTTTTTTTGTTGGGCCGATAATGGGGTTCGGGTGATTTATCAGCGGCCGACTATACACGACTTCCGCTGCCTAAACCCGATGCTGCATGCATATTCTGAGCAGTGTCCACGCATCCGTCCGTTAATCAGTACCATGGTAGATCTGCAACCGGTATGTACGTGGTTGCAAGCTGGCGTCAGCATGTGCTAAACTGTACCACTATGTAGAGCACCAAATTGGAATCATAAACAAGACTTGAAATGCCAACCATTCGGGCAGTGCCTCCAGATCGAACTGCAGCGTCGGTCACTGGTCGCCCCACTTTTCGCACAGATTACTACAGCTGCCCCCCTACCCCCATGCATACGGGGCTGTGGCGCGAACCAAAGCTTCATTGAAAATTGCACCTTTAGTTGCAAGCTGTGATTCAATAAAGAGCCACGACAACTCCATCGCACTGTACCTATACCTGTCACCTAAATCTAGGTCACACTAATATTACGCCAAGCTTAGTGAGTTGCTGTAAATAGACTGGTCAGCTTTTCCCTGACTTGAAAAAAAGGCAGCTTGCAAAACTAATATTTGGGTTTACGGACTTTCTCGGAGTCCTTAGTATTTCGAGTTCATTGGCTATATTGGTCTTGAATCTGGCTCGGTTCCTCAGTGAACTCCGGTTTGAATACCCAAACGCCCAAACATAATTCTTGATCGGTCGTGCGCGGCTTATTCGCTCATCTTTGCTACCAGTCACTCCTACTACACCCTGTGACTACCGGCTCGAGTGGCCTTCTTCTTATTTCTCACCGACTAATTTGAAGTATATTCTGAGTACCTACCAGAATATAATGTACAACTATCACCCGAGCCAGCATCCCGGGACCCCACGAGCTGCACCTCAGCCGTCTGATTCGGTCCCCCAGAACGCCTACGGTTATGACCGCCCACCTCAGGGAGTCGATATGGGCCTAATGAACATGGGATCTCAGCAGCAATTGCCCGCGGGTGTATCAGGCGGACCTGCGATCAGCCTGGCCGCCCAAATGGCCCGTCAGCAACAACAGCAGCAACAGCAGCAACAGCAGCAACAGCAGCAACAGCAGCAGTACTACTACGCACAGGGCATTCCACAGTATTACCAGGCGCCCGCCTCTGTGCAAGGCGATGCCTCCGGTCAGCCGCATCTTGGCCAGGCCAACACCGGCGAAGACCTGCAAGTTGCTCCAGTTCCGTCTGCCGGTTACGGACACATGTACCCTGCATATTACCAGCATCCTCCTCCGTCTGCAAATTCGGCCTACCAATTCAATGCTGCTGCTGCTGCGGCAGCGGCTGCGGCTTATCGAGCTCCGGCGAACTCAGACTATCTTATGATGATGCAGCAGCATGCGGCCCATGGCATGGAGCCTGTAGCACCTCACACTGTCGTGCCAGCGACGAATCAACAACCCGTTTTGACGGTTACTGATCCAACTGGCCAAACAGCACCCCCGGGAATTAAACCCAAGGTCACAACTACTATATGGGAAGACGAAAAAACACTCTGCTATCAGGTCGAGGCCCGAAATATCTGCGTCGCTCGCCGTGAAGATAACAACATGATCAATGGCACAAAGCTTTTAAATGTAGCCTGTATGACCCGGGGCCGTCGTGATGGTTTGCTCAAAGCAGAACGCAATCGTCACGTAGTCAAGACAGGTGCAATGCATCTGAAAGGCGTCTGGATTCCTTACGACAGGGCTCTTGATTTCGCCAACAAGGAAAAAATTGTGGATTTACTCTATCCATTATTTGTGTCAGATATCAAAAGCATTCTATACCACCCTGACGATCCTGCAGGTCTGGGCGTTCAGACAGGTGATACCCAAGTTATGGCATCCGCGGTACCGTTCACGCCCTCAAACAGTATGCAAAATCCGTCAGTTCAAGCCCAGCAGGAGCACATGCCCTCAAAACAGCCTGTGCAGTCCGCGCACCCAGGAACACACCAACCCATCGAGTCTGCACGCCCTAGCACTACATCGCCACGACCCAACACAATGGCTCCACAACCTGCCATAGAAAACGAGCAAACACAACGCTACTATGACGTTTCACATATGGATGGACAGCAGGGGCGATATCTGCCTCAGCCTCCTCAGCCTCCTCAGCCCCCACAAGCGGTGGGAGCATTAGACTCCCAGACACACCGACCACAGCAGCCTGTGCAGATATCACAATCACCTGTTCAGCAGCAAAATCCGCAATCGTTACAACTGCAACATCAGCAGGGCCAGCAGCCGCATGCACAACCTCAGCCGCAGCCCCAGCCGTCTGCAGGTCTCGGTGATACCCAGGAACATGTGGAGAGCGGCAGCCAACAAGCTGAGACCAATATCCCTCAGCAGCAGCCTCAGCAGCCTTATTACTATAGGCGATCTGGTGAGGATTACCAGTATCAACAGCATGCATATGGCCAGCCTAAGACAGAAACGGAATAGCTAGCTCAAATTTTGTACGAATTATATAAAATTGTATTGTATAGAGTCTTTTTTTTTGCAATAAACGATGGTCATATACTGTTGCGTTATTTTTCCTGGTTTTTTTTTGGGCTTTCCTGAGTTTCTTTTACATTATGAATGTGCAAGCTTGAGGCCCACCGTTGCGAATAAATACCTGTAGAGTCAGTCGAAGAGCCGGGAGCGCCATACGACTCTAATTTGAGGTAACACTGCCAGCATCAGAACTAAACATACTTTCAGCTGCCATTGCCCTTGTTGAAGCGTTCGTATCAAGAGACCGCCTCCTCCGCCGTTTCGACGACGATGCGATTGTCAAGATACTGGCGGCGTCAGTGTGTTTGTTGCGCAAAAGATATACCTTGGGGTCCATTCTGACAACTGCGTTTCCATTGAGGCTCGCTGCAGGCGTGGGCGAAGACGATACAATTGTAGTATCACGCTGTTCGCTAGTTTCTTCCGTCGCAGCCGTCGATGTGGCGACATCACGAGAGCTCAAAGACCCAAAACTAACCCTGCGTCGCAGCTCTAGCGATGTGTTTGACGAGTTTGCTGCTGGCTCAGGTGCTGCGGGTTCCTCTGGTGAAGCTTCTCGTGACCCAGTGCTACGTTCATCAGACGATGCCCGAGAGTTGGATATGACCGCCACCGAACCGTCTGTAGGTTGTGTGCCTTCCTCGCTCTGGCGCTTGGCTAATAGCCGTCTCAAACGTTGCAATACGGTCGTTTGGCTGCCCATTCAAGAAGTGGTTGGGTAAAGTTACGGATATGAGTTCCCACCAGCCTACTTAATATTCCCAGCAACAGAAATCCTTAGTTAACGGAGTTCGGCTGCATTCAGCTGGGTTAGGTTAGAGATGGAGCGAGAGTTCTCGGTGGGCAGTCCTTTTAACAGTTCTAGAGGGTTACTTTGTGTCAACAAATTTACTTAAATAACAATTCACTCGTTCCACATATATTCGGACAGCGCTGTCATGATCACTGTGCGTTGGCTGGGATGGGATTTGTCGTCGCCAACTAGTGTCAACTCTAGCCCGTGTGAGGTATTAGTGTTGTGATGAAGAGCGATACCCTCGGGGTGGTCATTGATATCGGGGTGCTTTGACAGGTCCTCAGCAAGCGGACGAATGCAGCTTTTTCCTGCTTCCGTCCGGAAGTGACGACCCAGAGCGTCTGCTCGCGCAAAACGTCGACCACAGCCCCATCGACTGGCATCATCGCTCAGTTTTCCGCTACAAGCATAACGTTTTTCTCCTGAGTGTAGGTCTTCGTGCCGCTTGCGATCGTGAAGTCGAGCAAACGCTTTCCCGCAGACCGTACACAAGAACGGTCTTTCATCAGTATGTGTCCGCATATGGCTTCGTAAATTATAGGCCCGGGTGAACTTCTTGTCGCATTGATCACAGCAAAACATTAATCCTGAATCATTGTCCCCTGTGGCTGTGTTCTCAACGGGATTAGAGATGGCCCGAGGCCGGTTTCGAGGCGCCGCTAGTTTGTTCTTGTGGATTCGATTTTGAGACGGACTTCGACTTGTTCTCGCCGATAGTGGTGCCTGGAGATAGCTGGGCTCCACAGAGCGTCCTGTTCGCTGAGTGTTCGGCTCTTCACCGTAAGAATTTGGAGATTGGAGAAATTCTTCGTAGTCACCACGATATATCGGCACCGCGGTTGGTTCGGATTCTTCATCGGTATGATATCCTTGTCTTTGATACCTACTAAGAGAGTATTCGGCGGGGGTGTCATAAATAAAAGGAAAAGCCAATGAAGAGTCCGAAACTGCCCGATTCCTAATATGAGCAAACGCTGGCTCAGAATTCAGATAGGGCGATAGCAGTGGTGATACAGTTTCGCCGCTGTTTTCAATTTGGGGGAAAGGCACGGGTGATCCTGCCGCACTGGTTATGGGGCTAAATGGGTCCAAAGATCCTGCGGGCGAGTTTCCTGAAAAGTCATCAGCTAGTTGCATATTCGTGAGCCTCTCTGCAAACAGAAAATCAAGGTTGGTTTTCGATTCGCTGGATTCGAGGGCCGGCATTTGTTGCAAGGCAGGAAGAGGCTGAGTCGCGGCGTCGCCTGCTAAGTACGGTACATCCAGGTTCGGTAGATCAGCGACCCCATGCTGTTCGTTTACAACAATGGTTGGCACGGTGTCTTCCAGCTCTTGATAGTCCTCCACAACCAATGTGGGGGGAGGCAGCGATGCTGCAGTTTCAGGGTATGTTTGATGCCCATGTGAATACTCATCCAAAGCAGAGGGGTTCAAAAACTCTGTCAAAACATCGCTACTCTGATAGACTGGTGGATTTTGAGCTGAAAACTCTACCTCTGAGGGTGGGAATTCTAAGTGGTTGCCATCACGCTCAGATTTACGGGGTGCAGACGACGGTATGCCCAATTCATCGAGGATGTGGAGATCATCCAAAAGGCTAGACTCTTCGCTCGGCATTCAAAAGGTCGATCCTGGCAGGCAAAATGTCCGCTCTCCTCGTATCCGGTACACAAGATGAAATCGACTTAATGAAGGCTGCGACCGATGACAGTCTATGGATTTGTCAATGAGTTACTAAGGATTCTTTAAATGTAAGCACCTGATGGAGGCTACCTTGGAGACCACTTAGTCTTACTTGGAAGCATTCTTGTTGAGGGGCAAATTACTGCTCCCATCGATCTCTTGGCTTTTGGAAGCTCGAATTTGATCAGCTCTGCTAGGAATGTCTAGTCAGCACAGCCAAGAAACAGTGAACCCTAGATCGGATCGCAGCCGCCTCGCATTTGAGCTCTGTCAGAGCCCCAATTTGGTAGCATGCATCCACATGCAGCTGTCGATCCTTGTTCCACTGAAACAGCGGTTTTGGATAAACCAATAAATATCCACATGGGTAGCATTAAACACTGCACAAAAATGAAGCTTACCCAAATTATCTGCTTACCTGCAGCAAATGCTCGGTAATGCGGGATATCCCCACGCGAGCGTTCATCGCATGCGGTGCCGGTTGAAGAAGAAACCTTTTTCGGATCGCCAATTTATCTACCAAAACAATATTCCAATTTGGGCTACATCTATTATTCGTTTACGACACTAGTGTAGTATATGAAAAGTAGTTTGCTAAAGTAACTAGAAAGTGCCAACTGCACACAAGAAAGTGTTCAGATTAAAATAACGGGGGAATAGAGGCACGAGTAAATTGTTGTGTGCATTGGTTTTAGGTCACCTTTTAGTTTAATACTCAGAGTCCTGACCAGGGTTGGCGGTTTCGTAGTCAGCCCACTTCAAGAAACGATAGAACAAGCCGGTAATGATGGCAGCAATGATGGGGCCAACCCAATAGATCCAATGATAGACGGGGAAGTACTCTTTGACAATGGCAGGACCCAAAGAACGGGCAGGGTTCAAACCAGCACCAGTGTAAAAAACGGCAAACAAGTGACCGATGAACAAAGCAATGCCAATGACATAAGGGGCGTTGTATGTGATTCTGGACTTTTCAACAGCAGTGAATAAGACAGCAAGATGCAGAGGTATAACTCCAAACATTTCAATGAAAAGGCCTCGAGACTTGGAACAGCCGTTAGCGAGCTCATTATCGAAACGGACGGGGCCGGGGGTCAGAGCACTGGCAGTTGCAGCAGCAGCAATACCGGCAATGACCTGAACAACCATGTAGAGTGTGGCTTTGAAAGGTGGGACGACTCCAGCAACCGCACAACTGAGTGTAACAGAGGGGTTCAGGTGACCACCAGACACACGGTAGAAAATGTAAATGTTACACATGACGCTGAAGCCGAAACCAAAGGAAATCATAATAAGGGAAGCAGCATTCGAAGTCACCAATGCCTGACTAGTAGAGTTGGCAATTTGAGCAATGACTTCAGCGAATAACAGAAACATGTAGGTTCCGCATAACTCACCAAACAAATTGATACCAAGAATACGCCAATCATCAGAAAAGTATGGAGCAGGAGCATTGTATGTACCTTTACCAATATTCAGCTCACTATTGACACCCGACTCAGTGACAGGCAGACCAGTACTACGACCGTCAACGTCTTGGGCTCGAGCAGTAGACATGATTAACTATATCCGAACCGCTGGGGCCAGGGGATCTTATATATGTTTTGCTGATGGTGTGCTTGCTTATGCTACTCTCTCAAAAGTGTACATCGGGCCATTTGGGCATGCAGATCCTGCTGCACGCCAGCGATCTACATTCGAGAGAAAACAACACGCCAAGCTTCAAGAGAGTTTCGGATATTTACCTCTCTGTTCGAATTAAAAAATACCTATTCAAATCCAGGGCCAGCAGTAATTTCCTTACATCCAAGCATTCGGGCAAATCTTAGGTTTGCCCAAAGCGAGAGGTTTACAAATGCAAGATGCATCATTTGAAAACAAGAACTACAGCCTGTCTGCTCATATGAGATTTCGGGCTGCCTAAGCTTTCCACGATGAGTTTTTTTAGTCTATATACATATGTTAGAGGCAGAGTTGCCATTTGGCAAAAAAATATCCTTTTATAGCAAATAGTCAGGGCTTATATCTTGCGAATGGCTGGATGCGTTATGCGGCAAAAAAAATTAGGGTAGGTAAGGTGGGACCAGCTCAGAGATCATTCAGTAGCTATATCTCTAAACGAGCCGATGGTACCGAGCCCTATTCAAATGTGTTTTCGCACTCTTCCAGTCTCAAATCCATTTGAAGACTTCGTTACGATTCTTCAGTTGGCCCCTTGAGCAAGCTACATCACCAACTAGTCGCATGCCACTGCAAGGTACGTGACTAATTGCAGTAGAACCTATCTACAAACAGAGGCGCTTGCCGCTGCATCTACTCCAGGAACTCTACAGGGGAGGGGGGCAAGGCTTGGGCCGCCCAGATCAAATACCCGAAACCACGTCCTCTGTTTTGGCAATATCAGCCTATATGTCCAAGAAAATACTACTTTGGCTCAGATCCCCATCTTGTAGTACCTGTAGTTATTGCATCTCTCCATTAAAGACATGAAACGACAAGCCCCAGCTACTTCGACCGTTTTTTGTTGCTTTGCTATTTTCTGGTCGCCTAATGCACCTTTGTGGGATGCATGATTTCCTTGGTTAACCTGCCGCCGCCGCAGCGTAACAAAAGTACATCGTACGTAAACAGAGATCGATTAGCCCTGATGTTGCTAATGGTTGTATGAGGGCGAGTGAATGCCTCTAAACATTCAGTTAGGATTCTTAGTGGCCTCCGTTGCCTCTTTGCAACATGCTTATGGTTATACTATAGATATTAAATTTTTTTCTCGAGATAATCAACTTTAATTTTTCGCAGACATCATGTGTGGCGAGGGTGATACAGTGGGCACAAGCAGCCAGGGTTCTCGCAATAGCAGATCTCCATGCCAGCCCGGGTTAAGCCGCTTCAAGCTTGAGCTGCCCATTGAGTCATTCACGAAAATAAATTTTGAGAAAGCTGAGAAATTATTTGGTTGGTGTGTGTTCAAAATAGTGGTCTTCTTTTCTGTAAAGATTGGGCTAGCATATCTACGGCTGTTTAAAATGAGCATCCCATGGATACTCTGCTTTAAGATTCGCTTAGTCTTCAGATTACTGACAATGCCTCTTACGCGCTCCAGGCTAAAAGTTGAGTGAAGAGGAAGTCCAATGATTAAGTAATTTTTTTTATCCAGAGAAAATGGATTTGTTCGGGGTTTTTTCAGAGCCGGTTGAATCTCGCGAACCAAGTGAGCGTCCAGACAACTCGAAAGAAAAAAAGAAGACTGATGAAAAGCGTGAAAACTCGCCTGCTCGCAAAAAAGTGCGCACATCTGCCCCGAGAATGCCTGTCGTCACTGATGCAGTTGAGGTTGAGGCCGAACAGACTGCTCCTGGTGAAGAATCTAGCGGTGGTCCACTCAAGATTGCTCATCAAGTCCGACACGAGGTAGCGTTGCCACCTAATTATGACTATATTCCAATTTCAGAGCACAAATCTGTGGACCCGGCAAGAACATACCCTTTCACCCTGGATCCTTTCCAGGCGATGTCGATCTCTGCTATTGAAAGAAACGAATCTGTACTTGTTTCTGCCCATACGTCTGCTGGTAAGACTGTTGTAGCTGAGTATGCTATTGCTCAAAGTCTACGTGCTAAACAACGTGTGATCTATACCTCTCCCATCAAGGCTCTTTCAAATCAAAAATACCGTGAGCTTCTTGCGGAGTTTGGCGATGTTGGTTTGATGACTGGTGATGTCACTATTAACCCTGATGCGTCCTGTTTGGTTATGACTACCGAAATTTTACGCAGCATGCTGTACCGTGGCTCTGAGGTCATGCGGGAGGTCGCTTGGGTCGTCTTTGACGAAATCCACTACATGCGCGATAAAGAGCGAGGTGTGGTGTGGGAAGAGACAATCATTCTCCTGCCAGACAATGTTCGCTACGTTTTCTTGTCTGCTACAATTCCGAACGCTATGGAGTTTGCCGAGTGGGTTTGCAAAATCCACACTCAGCCTTGTCACGTCGTGTACACAAATTTCCGCCCCACCCCTCTGCAGCATTATTTATTCCCCGAGGGAGGCACTGGTATTCATCTGGTAATGGACGAGAAGGGTCAATTCCGGGAGGAAAACTTCCAGAAAGCCATGGGCACATTGGTAGATCGTGCCGGTGACGAGAATGGTCAAGTTTCTAAAACTAAAAACGGCAAAACCTACAAAGGTGGCAAAAAAGATGTGCCTGATATCTACAAGATCATCAAGATGATTATGATGAAAAACTATAATCCTGTCATTGTGTTCTCCTTTTCCAAAAGAGAATGTGAGTCGCTGGCCCTCAAAATGGCCAAATTGGATTTTAACAATAGTGATGAGCATGACATGGTCGAAAAGGTCTTCACCAATGCCATAGGCCAGCTTACTCCAGCTGATCAAGAGTTGCAACAAATCAAAACGATCTACCCTCTTCTTCGAAGGGGTATTGGTGTTCACCACTCTGGGCTGCTCCCGATTCTTAAAGAGGTTATCGAGCTTTTATTCCAAGAGGGCCTGCTTAAAGTTCTTTTTGCCACTGAAACGTTCAGTATCGGTCTCAATATGCCAGCAAAGACGGTTGTCTTTACCTCCGTGCGAAAATTCGATGGAAAGGAAATGCGATGGGTCTCTGGTGGTGAGTACATTCAGATGTCTGGACGTGCTGGACGTCGTGGTTTGGACGACAGAGGTATCGTCATCATGATGATCAACGAGCAGATGGAACCTGCTGTCGCTAAAGGTATGGTCAAGGGCGTTGCCGATAGATTGGACTCGGCCTTCCATTTGGGTTATAATATGATTCTCAACTTGCTACGAGTCGAGGGCATTTCGCCCGAGTTTATGCTGGAACGTTGTTTCTACCAATTCCAGAATGCCGCTAAAGTGCCTCAGCTGGAGGACGAGTTACGTGAAAAAGAAGAGGCCTTTACCACCACCAAGATCGAGGATGAAGATGCCATTGCAGACTATTACGACGTGAAACAGAAGATCAGCGAGTATGGTAATGACATTTCCAAAGTCATTTCGCATCCCGGCAACTCGCTGCAATTCTTGCAACCTGGTCGTCTGATCAAGGTGCGTGTCGCCATTCCAGACAAAAAGCCACTCGAGTTTAACTGGGGCGTTGTGACAGCTGTTAACAAACGCAAGCAACCGACACACAGCAAAGTTGAGTATGCAGACCATGACAAGTATATTGTGGACGTTCTTGTGGAAGTTGTTTCGACAACACCCGTGCATTTAGTACGCAAGAACGACCCGAATCTCGTTCCTGGTGTTCGCGCTGCTAATGAAGGCGAAGAATCAAAGGCTGAGATTCTTCCAATCACCCTCGGATCGGTCCAGGAGATTGCAAACCTGCGCACGTACTTGCCCACAGATTTGGCAGCTCCCAAGCAACGCGCTACTGTTTATAAGGCCGTTGAGCAAATCAAAAAACGTTTCCATGACGGAATTCCTCTGCTAGATCCTGTCGCCAATATGAAAATTAAAGACGAGAACTTTTTGCAACTAGTTCGCAAGGTGGAAGTGCTTGAGTCCAAGCTGGCAACGAACCCACTTGTGAACTCGCCTAGACTATCCGACCTGTACGAGCAGTATACTGCAAAGGTTAATCTTGGTGAAGAAGCCAATGCCCTTCGCCAGCAAATTAAGGACGCACAGGCTATTTTGCAAATGGATGAGTTGAAGAACCGCAAGCGTGTTTTGCGGAAGCTTGGATTCACTACCCCCAACGACATTGTCGATCTTAAAGGACGTGTTGCTTGTGAGATCTCTACTGGCGATGAGCTTCTGCTCACTGAACTGATTTTCAACGGCACTTTTTCGAAGTTAACACCAGAGCAGTGTGCGGCACTACTTTCTTGCTTTGTCTTTGACGAAAAAGTCAACGACGACGGGGGTGTCTTGCATCCTGAGCTTAAGGAACCTTTTAGGGGGTTGCAGCAAATGGCCCGACAAATCGCCAAGGTTAGTGCAGAGTGTAAGATGGCGATCGTTGAAAACGAATATGTCGAGAGCTTCAAACCCCAGCTAATGGATGTTGTTTTCCAATGGGCCAAGGGCTGCACCTTTGCCCAAATTTGCAAGATGACGACTGTCTTTGAGGGCTCACTTATTCGTATATTCCGTCGTCTTGAGGAACTGTTACGTCAAATGGCGGTGGCTGCCAAAACTATTGGTAATGACGAGCTTGCCGGCAAAATGGACAAAGCACTGGAGCTCATTAAGCGTGACCTGGTGTCTGCAGCGAGTCTGTACTTGTAAAACATTTTATAATCTATAAAAACCCTATGCCATTATTTACGTTTTTTAGCCGAAAAGCGCTCGGTGTCAGTGATGAGCTTTTCGGTTTGTTTGAACAACTCTTGTTGAAACTCTTTATCTTCAAACTCTTTGCGCGGAGGCTTTTGACGGACTCTACAGTCTGAAATATATGCAACATCGGTCATATACTGAACATCAGGCAGCATCATGGCAAAAAACAGAGACTGGGCACCTTCTAAGCTGGATTTGCAAAAAATCCACCAGATAGGCCACATGATCAAGTACAGCAGCAATCCCCACAGAGATCCAAACGTAACGAATCTGCGGAAAGACGGTGATCGCATCATTCCAGGGTCAACAACGGCAACATGCACATTAGACGGTGCGCCATCCTGACGCTGGTACTCTGTGAATTGACGCTGCAGCTCATAGGCAAATAGTGAAAGAGCGAGCTTTGATGTTCCAAGTACCTTGTATGGCTTGTACTTGGGGTATTGTTGGTGCTGGAACCCAAGATCGTTCATATCGATCTTTCCCATCACACCAGCAACACAAGAGGTCAAGATAATACGGACATCACGGTCAGGCGGTTGCGATCGAATAGCCGGAGACAGGAGTGTCAAAAGATGGAAATGCGCGAGGTAGTTTGTTTGCATTTGGAGCTCAAGGCCGTCTTTACTTGCTTGTCTTTCAACAGACGGAGGCAAGGCAACTGCCGCGCAACAAACGACCATGTCCAGTCTGCGGGGCGGCAAATTGTCAATCCATTTGGTAGCGAACTTGCGAACTGACTGGAAATCGGCGAGATCAGCCTCTTCTGCGTAAATCAGAGGGTTGTTGGTCTCTTCCCGCAATGAGGATATGTGTTCAGAAAGCCACCCGTCGTCAAGCTTTCGTACCAGCAAAATAACTTGTGCACCTTCTTTCGCCAGGCGGCGTACAACCGTCGCTCCCAGCCCGGATGTGCCTCCTGTGACAATCACCACTCGGCCATGCATGTTCCGCTCCCATGTGTTTGAGGAGCCCGAGAAATAGAATTTGGTTGCGAGCGCTCCAACAACATACGGACCATATCTCTTGAGCTGCTCATATTTCGGAATCACTTGCGTGCCCTCCTTGGCCACCGTTGCCAGAAAGTTGATAGGCATCTCTGGTTAGCTAAGTTGGCTGCCCTGCACGATCTTGTAATCCAGATTTTTTTTCACAATATCAACATGCTGTATATCGCCGGCGCTGGGTTAACCAGCATAGACCAGGCTACGGGAAACAGCGTGAAAAGCTACAAACAGTGTGAAATGCAAAAGGGTGTCTTTGCGTTGTCGCCATTTGGGCTACTGGCTGGACAAGCGAACAAACCGTTGATCCATCAATACACCATGAAAGAGACGCCTCTGAAGAAGCTTATTTTATCGGAAAAGGTATCTGCTATTGCTGTTTCTCTGGATTGGTTAGCGGTGGGCTCCCAATCTGGTCGTCTTCACATCTACAGTCTGCTTTCCGGCTCGCTAGTTGCAAGCCAGGACGCGCACTTCCAGGCTCTGACCCACTTGGCGTTTGCAGACGGAGGCGCAGCTTTGGTCTCTGCTGGTGCTGATGCTCGTGTGCTTATCTGGCGTGTCGCTGATCTTGTTGCTACGCAACGTGACGGTGCAATTGAAGCGGCCTATATTTTGACTGCTCATTCTTTGCCAATCACGGGCCTCGTTTTGAGCAAAACCGACATCCTACGCGATATCCGCTTATTTACATCGTCACTGGATGCTACGGTTTGCGTTTTTTCGCTATTTACTGGTCAATTGTTACACACATTCGTCGTAGACAAGCCTTTGACCGCCTTGGCAGTGGATCCCGCCGAGCGGGCTATTTATGTTGGTAGTGAGGACGGGGTAAGAACACTGCCATTGTATCGTCATTCTCAAGTAACCAGAAGACTCGAAGCTGTTGGTGGTGCTGGCGCTATTGTCAGTTTCGAAGGCGCAACACTGTTCGAATGCTCACAGGTCACGTCGCTGGCTCTGAGCCAGGATGCTACAAATTTATATGTCGGAGATAATGACGGTGTTGTTTCTAGTTGGGACGTCGGAACTGAACAGCTCGTGAAAAAGTACAAACCCGTCAAGGGTCCCATAACTGCTCTGGTAGTTGCGTCCCCTTCGAGTCAGTATGCAGAACTCCCCAGTCTGCAACGGGTCGTAGAAACCGAGATAGGTGATTGCGTTCTGCCTGCAGAACCTTTCGTTCCTAGCTTCAGTTTCGATTTAGACTGCGCAATGGACATCTTTTCCCACCAGGCGCAAACCGTGGTTACGGAGGAACCTTCAGAGGAGCTTGAGCAGCTCAGAGCCAAATCAAAACAGTATGACCAGCTGAAAAATATGTACGATGAACTATGGGCCCGCCATATCAGAAAATAAGTGTATCTAGTTGAAATTATTATGCATGCAAAGGCGTCACTTGGTGGAGTCGGTGACACGCGTGAATCCAAGGGAAATGCCGGCTTTCCGAAGGTTAAACTCTAGCTGGTTTTGCATGGCAGCAATATCTGGCACACCAGATGGTTCTAAAACGCCTTGCATGGTTCTGTGAAATCGGCCAACAAACCTTTGGGCCGTCTTGCGATCATTAGTGCAGGCGATCATAAGGGGCAGCCGCATATCAAGTGACAGCCCAGATAACTGTGACGAGGTGAACTGCAGCAGATCAAATAGTGAGTCGTCGGTAGCCAGATTGCAGAATGCGGGGACGGTTCGACTGGACAAAACCAATTGTCCTGGCAAGTCGCTGTGGTATGTGCGAATGTAAACGGGGGGCAGGCGGGCTAGCAGTGTGACAGTGTCAACATCGGTAATTTTGTACCGTTTGTCAAGATCTGAAAAAGCTTGTGGATCGGCTCTGGCCAAATTGACAAAGATCTGCTCCAGCGGATTCGTCAAAAGAGGCTCGATCTGTGATTTGAACAATTTGGCGGCGTCGTGCAGAACGCCATCCAGCAAGTGGACTACCGGGGGTGAGGCTTGAATCAAATTGGCATAATATTCTGCTCGCACCAAGGAATCCAGCACGTCGGCGCTTTTAAGCGGCCATATGGCAAACTCTGTTTTAAGGTTTCCAGACCTTGTCAGGAGGATGTTCAGAGCCATCAGCCTCGACTGCAGAACAGAACCACCAGAAAATAACGGCTCAAAGGGAATGAAATCTTGAAGCACCTTTAGTTGGTTCAGTCGTTCAGCAAGTTTCTCGACCTTTCCGACCGAGTGGAACGAGGGATCAGTGAGTAGAAACAACGCGGCCTGGATAAGGTTGGTAATTTCGATATTTTCTAGATCAGGCGAAGCAGCTTTTGCCAATTGGTCCAGCAACCCGCCTTGCAGTGTGGGCATTTGCAAACCTAACTCAAACATTTGCGGCGGAATGAATTGCAGAACCTCTTGCAGCGAACACTCCTCTAGCAGGATGGGCACCAGGCCCTCGGGCACCGCATCGACCCCGCTCGGGTCCGAGCTCACAAGATCAAGAATAGCGGGCATGTACTGTTTTGCAGCTGCATGCCGCTCCTCTGGATAGCTAGTCAACCGAGCTAACAGCGAGTTCAGTGATTCTTCATCGACGTTGGGCATTGATTAGTTAGATTAGATGCAGAAGCTGTCTAGCGAATATAGGCCCCTGGCGCCTCCCTAGCCGCGGAGACAGAATTAAGTGGCGCAGAAGTAAACAATTGAAGCGGGAATTTATTTCCAGACCTCGATTGCGTTGGTTTCACGTCGGCAAAAAATATAGTGCATATTTTCAGGGCCATTGGCAGCTGCAAAGCATGGCCTCAATCAGGCACACCCTCGCCAACCACCGGCAGATCAGGACAGGTGTCTCGGCAATTTCGGGCTAATTTGAGCCGTGTTTTGCGGCCCCAAGCCGAAGTACAAGAGCTCCATACAATCTAGATGGACTGATGATCTTGCCGCCAAGCAAATTCAGAGTTTTGCTATATTTTTTTGGTTGACTGCATCTGTTTCAGACCTCCCCGCTCACGTGACTTCGACCCTTGTCCTCTGCAAACCCAAGCTGGCTGCACAAACGAGTAGCATGCAGCAGGCTTTCTGACAAGAAGATCTTCTTTAGACCTACTATCACGGCCGGATCGCACCCGTAGCGCGTAATTGCAACCCCCTCCGTCCACCCGCTGAAATCGCTAGCCTCTCAAATTGCCTCTGCTAACACCTGCACCTCAGGTTGTGCCCTTGCCGCTTCAACCAGCACAGCTATGTACGTACCTATTAATAACACTATGATGCAACCTCCCATCTCCACCACTAATCTACTACCCTCCTTTGAGTTGTCCTCTCACTCTAGTGGTATTGTGGGTAAGTGCGTTTTATAGTAGTGTATTTCTGACGACTACACGTTTTTGCTCAGCTCAAGACACCACTATATTGTGCTCAAATTCTCGAGATTACTCTACGCCGCTCCGCTATCTGCCACTGCTTCAGCATCCGTCTCCTTCGGTCGAACCGTTTATTAGCACTCATTGATCAATCCCATCCTCTGATTTTTTCTACCGAATTGGACCTTTTCTCATGCAAAACGATAGACAATCGCAACAGAAATACCATAGACATGCTCAGTCGCCTTCCCGCGAGCCCTCCAGCGTGCGCACGCGGTCTGGTGCGAGCGTTCGAGTGGCCCATCGCCGCTCCCCGTCTGAGCTAACTCCTCTCGTGCAAGAAAAGCTCGCTCTCCAGCAACAAATCGAAATGCTACAAGCCCAGCAGCAACAAATGCTCGCCCAACAGCAATACGGAATGATGCCCGTCTATCCATCAATGCCTCCTCCTGGTATGATCCCAGCGTATCCTTATTTTCCGCAACATCAAATGCCTCCTGCGCCCAACCCCGGTCCGGCTAATTCCGCGTCGCCACCCCCGTCAGCTGGTGGCCACCAACGCCAGCGTTCTGGCCATCAACGCCGCCATTCCTTGCACGTGAGCGAGGCAAGACGAGCGGCTCATGTCGAGCAGCAGCGCCGTGATGGCCCGTCATCGTCTCCAAGCCCAAGTGCTTCTCCACACGGTGCAGACAACAACAGGTCGCCTCGTCGCATCGGCTCTCCTGGCCCAGCAGCAACTCCTCATTTCGAAGACAACCTGCATCCTCCTCCCCAGTCTCCACTGCGTCAGAGCCATCACATTAGAGCGGCTTCAACAGGATCCAACGCCTCCCCCACTCGAAATCAATTCACCTTCCCACCCAAGAATAACGTTAGCAGTGGTGCTCCTCCGTCAGGTGGCAACAGCTCCAATAATAATAGCCGACACGGCCGTTCAAATTCGACACACCGCCGTAACAACTCGCGTAACTTTGAAGGAAACTGGCGCCAGCCTCAGAACCAGGATAACCTGGTTGGTCCCTCGATCCCTCAGATGGACTTCTTAGCCCCGCCTGCCTTTGTCCCTGGACACAGAACCCGTGGCTCGTTCAACTCTGTGTCCTCGATTGCTGCTTTTACTGAAGGCAATACCGGTGGAAATGGTGGTAGTCTCAGCGGACGTAAATCGCTTTTCGCTCCCTACCTATCACAAGCCTCTATTCCCCAGCTGTTGGCCGATGGCTTGCTTGTTGCCGGAACTTTACGTGTGAATCGTAAAAACCGGTCAGATGCCTTTGTAACCACTGATGTTCTGGATGCTGATATCTTCATTTGTGGCTCGAAAGACCGCAACCGTGCTCTCGAAGGAGATCTGGTCGCTGTTGAGTTGCTTGATGTCAATGACGTTTGGGAGTCCAAGAAGGAAAAAGAAGAAAAGAAGCGCCGCCGCGACGCTAACGAAGATACTCTATTGGTTGAAACAGCGAATGGTGAGCTCCGTCGCAAGGGCTCTTTGAAACAGAGACCGACCCATAAACGCAATGACGATATGGAGGTCGAGGGCCAAACTCTTCTCCTCAAAGAGGAAGAGCAGGTCAGCGACCAGGCACGTCCCCTTTATGCAGGCCATGTTGTCGCCATCCTTGAGAGGCCCACAGGCCAACTGTTCAGTGGTACGCTCGGATTGCTGCGCCCATCTTCCCAGGCCACCAAGGAGCGCCAGCAACAGGAGCGCGCTGAGAAGGGTGAACCGCCGCTTGTTGAACCTCCGACCAAAGATAGACCCAAAATTGTATGGTTCAAGCCTACTGATAAATGTGTGCCTTTGATGGCGATTCCAACAGAGCAAGCACCAGATGATTTTGTCGAGAATCATCAGCATTATGCGGACAAGATATTTGTTGCTGCGATCAAACGTTGGCCTATTACCTCATTGCATCCCTTTGGCACACTGGTCGAACAATTAGGAGCTAGTGATGATGATGATGCTGTTGTAACTTCTGTGCTACGTGACAACAACTTTGGTTCCCACAAGTTCAGCGAGACTGCCCTTTCTTACACTGATGGACTTGCTAATGATCTTGCGGACTTCGATTCGAACTATAAAGAGCAGCGTCTCGCGTACAAGGATGCTGTTATCATCTCCCCTGTTCCCTCACTGTGTGAAAATTCCTTTTCTATTAGCAAGGAAAATGGCAAAACACACCTCGCTGTGCATGTTGTGGATCTGTCTCCGTTTGTGAGTGAAGGGTCCCCTCTTGATCGTGAGCTCAGACATAAATCTGCTGGTGTCTACATGAAGCAGCTCACTTCTCCTCTCATGCCTGATGAGCCGGCAGGCAAACTAGGCTACCAGGTTGGTCGTGCAACACCCTCCATCACAGTCCAATTTTCGCTCAACGATGAGTTCGAGGTCGTAGACACAAAGGTGGAGACTACTCTTGTTACCCCAAATGCAAGCGTCAAACTGTCGGATCTGGAGAAGCATGAGCTATTCGCTGATTTGGAAAAGATTACCCGTGTATTCCGCAGTTCTCGCCAGAGCGCTGGTTTGAGTCTAGACAGCATGCTGAAGGTACAGGTTCCTTGTGGGCCCGGTCTGTTTACCACGGCTGACGCTAGCTCCCTGGCATATGACGAGATGTGCTACAAAGTAAATGCAACAATTGCTCAGAAGCTCTTATCCAGCTACGCACCGCAGGCGCTTCTTTATCGCCAAGGTGATCCAGTTCTTGCCAAGCTTGAGGCCCTCTCGGCTGCTCTAGGAAATGCCGTTCCCAAGTTCGACACCCTTTCACCGGCAGCAATCAACTCTTCTATTGCCGCAATCGAGGACACCGATGTTCGTCACGCCGTTGAAATTGCGATGCTCAAGTGTCTTGCTCCTCAGCGCTACGCTATCTCTGGTCGGTGCGATCCACTTAGCTATTCCCATTACTGGCTGAATCTGCCTGCCTACACACACTTCACTAACCCTCTTCGCAGGTATGCTGATTTGGTTGTGCAGCGCCAGGTTCACGCAGTTCTGGAGGGCAACCGTCCTAATGCCGATGAGGAGCCTCGTCTTGCTGGCTTGGCTAGTGAATTGTCGTTCCGTCTCGACTGTGCCAAGAATGTGCAAGATCAAAGTATCCATCTCGACCTCAGCCGAAGAATCTCGGACATGGCCAAGGACGCAGGCTACATTTTGCGGACCGGCATCGTCGTGCAAGTCTACGAATCTGCATTTGATGTGGTTGTGCCCGAACTAAGCATCGAAAAGCGCATCCACGGCGATCAGCTTCCGCTTCTCAAGGCGGAGTTCCACAAAGCAACTCACCGCTTGGAACTATTCTGGGAACCGGACTGTGATGCGGCCACTTTTGCTCCTTCAGAGAATTCGACAAGCCTGACTGCCAAGCCAACTGCCGAGATCGCTGCTGCATCAAAGTATGATCTGGAAGCTGCAATCAAGACTCTCATCACCCGCGTAGAGGGGGGCGCGCATGTCCAGGAAATCTGCATGCTTCAGCGTGTACCCGTTCTTTTACGCGCAGACCATGCAATGCACACATTACCATCCATCACAATGCGCACTATTAATCCTTTCTATAAAGAAAAGTAGACGTTTTAGTCTTTAATTTGCTTCATCACTGCTATTTCAGGTCTGTTCGCCGGATCTGCGGTTTACTAAGTTCTCCACATTGTTTTGTTGTCTGCCGTTTTCAGCTAAACGGAAAGCAATGTTGTCGGATATTTTCCCTAACGCTCCTCAGCATATCAATCAGGAGCAGGTTGATAACAACACTATCTTGGTTTGGGCCAATGGTGAGTTCAAGATTGGCTTTCCCGCGAATATCCGCCGCTTCCTGGCGTATACCCGCAATGGTCCCTGGCTCAAGCCTTTCTGTGGGCCCAAGATGGAAGACGGCCGGGATATGTCTGCTGTGATTATGGAGACCAATGATGGCCGACATGTTGTGATTAATGCCGAGTGGTCGTTCAATTCATCCGAATCGCACATTCGCATGGAAGGCGACGGGTGGAAGATTGTCACCCAGACGCAGGTTGCGTCTTTCTACTTTACACTTTCGGAGGAATTTATGGGATTCAGAACAGAAGCGGTGCATTGTGAGCCGTGGGTCAATGACTTTGGCTATTGCACCTGGAACAGCTTGGGTGTCGATGTTGATCACCAGGGCGTAGTGAAAGCTGTTGATTCGCTCGCCCAGGCAAGTGCGCCTCCTCGTGTTGTGATTATTGATGACGGTTGGCAGGTGATTAGCCAGGATCGTCGCCTTGAATCTGTGTTTCCTCGCAAAGACAAGTTCCCTCAGGGCTTTCGAGGTGTTGTCGATGATCTGAAGAGCAGAGGCGTTGATAAGGTCTTTGTGTGGTCTTCAATCATTGGATATTGGGAAGGATTTGCGAATGATTTGGGGTTTGCTAC
Organism: Wickerhamiella sorbophila; assembly: GCF_002251995.1. Lineage (NCBI taxonomy): Eukaryota > Fungi > Ascomycota > Dipodascomycetes > Dipodascales > Trichomonascaceae > Wickerhamiella > Wickerhamiella sorbophila. Next base: position 1,981,382 of record NW_020194005.1, read on the forward strand.
TTGCACGATTCCGCGAAATGGAAACCAGTACCTTGTACCAAGTCCCGAAGGTGTTTACAATTACTACGAGACGTTTTTCAGTTATTTGAGTGACCAGGGTGTTTATGGTGTCAAGCTCGATACATTGAACGTTCTGGACGATATAAGTGATCAGGGTATTCGTCGAGCCATTCAGGACTCGTACATGAAAGCGGTCGAGTACAGCTCCAATAAGTATCGGATCAAAGTTATCTGGTCAATGGGAATGGTTCCCTATATATTCGACTGGTTTGCCAAGCGCCCTGAAACAACCAAGGGCCCGTTCAGAAACTCTGATGATTTCTTTCCGCAGATCATCGATAGCCATTTCTGGCACAACTACTGTAACATCTACAATTCCCAATTCACCCGCCAGTTTGGTCACTCCCTAGACTTTGACATGTTCCAAACTAAATTTACCGACCCCTCTCCGGGTGCTGAGAAAATGCCTTGGCTACATGCTGCTACCCGAGCAATTTCTGGTGGCCCCATTTATATCACCGATTACATTGGAGCACATGATCCTGACTTGATCAACTGCTTGGTATCGGATGGCAAGGCCTTAAGGTTCCCGAACTATCCTACTGTTGAAGACCCTTATCAGTGTTTTGATGATGATAGGCTGGTAGTGGCCCATAACCAGAACAGGTTTGGGCGGCTCTCTGCGTACTTGAACTTTACCAAGAATCCGCACTCCAGAAACATTGAGGTTCCTTCGGGTTATGTTAGTAGAGCTTGGAAAGCGAAATGGGTAGCCGATCGAGATGGTAAGGCCTCTATAGATGTGCAGTCGGGCGAGTGGGAACTTATTTCAACTGTTAAGATCGCGACAATTGGGAACAAGAGAATCGGATGCTTTGGTTTGATAGATAAGTTCGCAGGGCTAGCAGCTTTGAACTCTGTCCAGATCACCGACAATTGTCTTGAGATTTCCTGTCTTCCAGGTTCATTAGGTTTATACCTCCCTGATGGTCCACCCGAGAAAGCAGCAGTTGGCAATGACCTCTTGGATATCAAATTCGATGGAGTAATTGCCAATGTCGATGTCAAAAGCGAACAAACTTTACGCTTTTGGTTTTGAATAGCTGTGTATCCTCAGTGTGCTTATAAGGCTCATGGTAAATAGTCTTATAGACTTTTTATCTCATAGTTTTGCAGCATTGACGGAAAGCTTGCAAATTTGTTCAGGTCAAAAAACTATTTTGAGAGTTGATATATCATATGTACACAGCAGCCCCATCAAGCATTATCCGATATAGTCTAGTGGCTAGGACATCACGCTCTCACCGTGAAGGCCAGGGTTCAATTCCCTGTATCGGAGTTTTCTTTTTTCATTTTTTTTTAGCTCCTGGGGATCGTTTAATTCTGTTCATCTTGTTTGGTTTTTCAAATGCATTTACTTGGACAAAGCTTCAAAAAGTTCGATTTACATTTTGACTTGACATGGATGGACCCTAGACGGAAGGAACCGCCTGAGGCGAAATCTTTTAACCAGGCTCGAAGACAACTCCTTTGATAGTCCGAGATATGATACTAATGAAAGGATATCTGTTTTCTGTCTATTAGTCGGTTTGCACTTGTGTGGGCTTCAGCGTTGGTGCTCACCAAGCTGTCCCGATTCCATTTCTGAGAGCGGTAATTCGTAGTTCTCCCTTTTGGTGGTTTTGATTCAGCTATCAATATATTATTTTATCAGATTGTCACGGATTTAATTAGTGCCTTAACTCGTTGAGCCAACGATCAAGTTCCGTCTCTGTCAAACCTCAACGGGTTCCGGTATGGACAAAGGCGTGCGTTACGCTGTTGATAGTCAATTGAGCTGGAAACATTAACTTTTTGTCTCTGTCGGTACTTTTTTTACTTACAGAACGTAGCCGAATTTGGTCTTTATAGCTCTACTTACTTTACCCCACAAGGATGATAAGAAGTTCTCAAGTGATATCACTACGTTTAAATCCAACCTCTATTTCGAATTTATACTTTGTGAGTATGTACAATAAATCGCGTGCTTTGTCAATAATTATCCGATATAGTCTAGTGGCTAGGACATCACGCTCTCACCGTGAAGGCCAGGGTTCAATTCCCTGTATCGGAGTTTCTTTTTGCCCTTGGAACATTTTCGCCCTTTCAATATGTTTTTGTTTGGGGATTGTTTGAGAGCACTCCATGCAAATCTGGAGTTTTTCGCAATTTGGGCTACCAATACGTGGAAAGATTTGGTCGAGCATTTTGTTGATTATCATTATAGAATAATTTGCGGCCCATTCGTTGCGTTATTAATCTACAGTGCGCTAACCTCCTAGGCGCTGGTTGTGCTATCTTCGAGGCGTTATAATATACTGAGGTAGCCAGCATCCAAGTATATTGGCATAGACGATCTTAGAGCAACAACTATCCGATATAGTCTAGTGGCTAGGACATCACGCTCTCACCGTGAAGGCCAGGGTTCAATTCCCTGTATCGGAGTTTCTTTTTTCTGCAAGTTTTTTTTGGCCGGCATATAAATTCAATGCGTTTCAATTTGTTTCAATTCGTTTGAACCTGTTCGAATTTGACCTTATGGGACAGTATTGCGGTAAAAGTGTCTTTGCCATTCATGTGCCTGCCAATGCTCGACCCTAAGTAATCAACCTAACAATGCCGTCTCCAAAGATTGCACCTAGCATTTTGTCCGGGGATTTTGCCAACCTGGGTCGCGACTGCCAAAAAATGGTTGCCAACGGTCCTGAGTGGCTTCATGTCGACGTCATGGACGGCCATTTCGTCCCCAACATCTCATTTGGCCCTATGGTCGTCGAAGCAGTCCGGCGGTCGGTCCCCCGGGAACAGGTTATGCTTGATTGCCACATGATGGTTTCCAACCCCAAGAAATGGGTTGAGCCTATTGCCAAGGCAGGTGGAGATCAGTACACGTTCCACTTTGAGGCTGCGGACGATGTTCAGGGCACTATTGACTTGATTCGAAAGCATGGTATGAGAGTTGGGCTGGCTATAAAACCCAAGACCGACATCAAAGAGGCATTCCCCTATATCAACAAGGTCGACATGGTTCTTGTTATGACGGTTGAGCCTGGTTTTGGAGGCCAGAAGTTCATGCCTGACATGATGCCCAAGGTCGAGGCGATCCGGGCCAAGAGCGCAGAGATTGATCTTCAGGTCGACGGCGGGCTCGGGCCGGAGAACGTCGAGTTAGCTGCCAAGGCCGGTGCCAATGTGATTGTTGCCGGTACTAGCGTCTACAAAAGCGCAGATCCCAAGTCGACCATTGCCAAGTTGCGAGAAAGCGTGACCATTTGCCAGTGCCATCACCACTAAGCAAGCAAAGTAAGATGCGTTCCCATAGCTGCAGTAAACAAACCACTTTATAAAGAAAGCCTGTATGGGTTCGAATGCAAAATGCAGACGGTTGGATCTCCACGTTTGCTAAAATTAGGTTCTGGAGCTAAATACGTCCCCGCCAACCGCTTTTGCCCCTCCTTTCACGTGAGAAGTGCGCCGACCTAGGCGAGTCATCCCGAGACGCAGATATCTGCAAGGCGGCCCTCGCAGCCTACTTGAAGCAGGTTTCGTCGAAATCTGAGTCAGACGTGGAACTTCTCTAGAACAGCGGATATTTCTTAGGAGACTTTGAAGACCGAAAGGTGAAGGCGGCTGACCCGTTTATAAGTTTTGTTTCTGGAAGCCCCCTCCGCCTGCGCCAATGCCCGTGCCGAAATTAAACCTATCAATTTTTTCAAGCTCCAGCAGCACGAGCCGCCTATGTTCTACAAAGGAGCAGCGGGACGAATCCGCACCGCCATCTCCTCAAACAGCGTCTCCAGATAGGGCGTCTGGTTCTGCACAGGATATACCTTCGATCCAGCTGTCAGAATGCGAAGACCTGCCGATTATGCCGACGGCGTCCTCACAGAGCGTCCAGTCATGCAGAGGTGACGATTCGAGGGGAACGCCTGAATCAGTATGTGGGATACGCCGTTCTCATACTATTACAGCACTGCCGCGCCGCTATGAGACGCCGAGCCGATTTTCCAAACCGGGTAATCCCATTGACGGCACCGAGCTCTCTGACGAAAGGGACATTTACGAGTATTTTCAGCAGTTCATCAAGCAGTACAATCCAAGCGACGTACTAGTGTACGGACGTACCCGCAGAGAGGCTGTTCAGCAGTACGGCCATCTCCGTCACTTCTGGCTCATAGAGCTGTGGATGAACGTTGGCTACCGCTGCTTGTTGAAGACGAACACATACGCCAGCCCAGAGGCTCGATCACTGGCAGATAAGCCCGGAGCACACCTGATGCACATCACTGGCCTTAACTCCAATCAGAACGCTTGGATCATTGCGAGCGACTATCCCACTGCCACGGTCCATGCCTACAGAAACAAAAATCTATGGCCCAGGCACGTACAACACCCGCAGCAATTCAGCGGCCCTGAAAACTTCACTTGTATGGAGAGGGAATCCTACTTACCTTTCCCGCACGCGGATAACACATTCGATGTCATTAATTCGCGCTCGTTGGGATACCTTATCGCTCCCGAAGATCTCGACACTTTGTTTGCAGAGCTTTACCGGATAACCAAGCCTGGAGGCGCTGTGGAACTATTTTCTCGGCTGCGAGATCTTTCCACGTTGCACTGCTTTGGGCTGTCTACGGAAGACTTTGTGGAATACGAGGCCAAGTGGAAGGCGGCAGTTCGACGCTCGCCTTTCCAAAGTGTCAAAAGAGCCCGAATCGCTCTTCCGCAGTGCTGGGGAAGTGACATTTGCTATGTTTCGGAGCTGATCCTCCTGTATTATCGCATTTTGAATATGCAACTTCGCCAAACCCCGCCGGGATCTTGCCCAGACACGGTGCTGGAAGAACTCGTCAAGCTCGAGAAACCTACAGAAAACATTACAGAGCCTGTTACGGTTGATCTATATATATTACAGAAACTTTAGTCCGTTTCTACCTCTCATTTATCTCATCTCTTTCGATTTCCATAATCTCCCAACTTTGAATTTTTTTGTCAGAAAAATTGTCTTTGGAGTTTGATGCTGCGAACGACTTTAAGGCGGTGTGTCGGGTGCCGCATGTACACTGCGTCGCCGGGCACTAGTGCCTCGGAGACCAAAAATGGCCCAGCATTGTCTGAGGAAGTTGAGGACGCACCTCCAAAGACCTTCGCCCAGATCTTGGAAGAAATGGGAAAACGGAAAAAAGCTTCAGAAGCCCGCTTCAATTTCCCTTTGAGTATTTTATACGAGGGACGCCATGGATCTGTTCACTATGGTTCTGTTTCCGCAAGTGACATCAGAAAACCCATTTCTATAGGCGATCTGCTGTTATTGGCCTCGGGGCCCGTCATGGTGGTTAGCAGAAAAAGCCGTCAAGATGGTAAACTTATTGTCGCGAATGCGGTAGGAATCACTCGTGAGATTGGTATATCTACAGTAGAGGCCCGATTGGGCTCGCTGATTCGCCCCTCATCCATCGGTAACCGTTCATTGTACGATCCCGAGGGCGGAAGAGTGAGCCCGGAAGTTCACAATTTGTTGGCTGTGGAACTGCGAAATTTCTACAACCGGGCGGCAGCTAAGAGCAGTTCTATCCAGGACAAAGTTGGTGATATTTTGCGTCTCCTACAAAGCGAAGATCAGCCCCGAACAATGGCCTTTTTCGACTTTGTCGCTCTAGTCGACCGCATTGACCTCTCCACCTGCGATGCAATAGAATACCCGAGTGACTACCTGAAGGTTGCCACGCCTCGTCTTACCCCGGAGTCGATTTATGCTGTTCGTATGGCTCTAGAGCACTATACGTTGGCAAACAAACATGTTTTGGAGTTTTCTTACCTGGGTGCCTACTGCCTGACGGTTCTTCCTAGAAAGATTGAAGCACGAAACGTCCGAATTCTTACTGCACCGACAATTGCTTCCTCTTCGGATACGACTTTCCCCAGATCACAACTTGAATATTGCAAAGACTATGCCCTGGGTAACCTCAGTACTTCCAACCCCAGCTCGGACGGGTTGGCCCTGGAGATTATTCGCAAACATCCGGATTTTGCAAAAAAAAATCTATCGCAAGGTTCAGCTGCTGAGATGGTTAATCGCTATGGTATGCTTAATTCTAATGGACCTTATCTTGACAAGTATGCCCATCACTGGATGGGCTCACCACCCGTCAAACCAGGAACGAGTTATGATCAAGACATCTTTCAAAAAATCAGATCAGAGCATGATGAACCCGTTTACTGCATCGACTCTGCTACTGCACATGAAATCGACGATGGAATTTCGATTTCCAAAATAGGCGACACGGCTGTCGTTGGCGTACATATTGCCGATCCAACCTCTGCGTTTGGCCCAGACCTAGCCGCGTCTGTATTCAAGAAGCCGACAACTGTGTATTTGCCAACAGGACCTTTATTCATGATGGACGAGTCAGTATCGGAAGCGTTTAGTTTGAAGCCGGGCGCACGTCGTCGCGCGCTCTCGGTGTTTACAACTTACGATCTTGAAACTGGACGAAGAATTGGAACCCAAATTAAGCACTCTATTCTATCCAATGTCGTGACGAAAACGTATACTCAGGTGGATGATGAGTTAGCGGATGGGCATACAGGAGACCTCAAGACTCTTTCAGATCTGGCATCCAAGCTTGAGGCTTCTCGATTCGCAAATGGCGCTTTTTCTTTCAGATTTGGCGGGACTCCGTCGGTATCTGTTGAATCTGATGGTATCCATCTTGCTCCCCAGTTGAACTCCTCAAATTCCTTGGCTACGCGACTAGTAACGGAGATGATGATTCAGGCCAACTGTTCTGTCGCAGAGTTTACAGCAGAACGGAAGCTACCAAACGTGTACCGGTCGCAAACCCTTGAATTTTGGACGGCTTCGGAAAAGCTGGAATTCGAGAACGCGGTCGCAGCTCACACTCCTCTAGGATTCAAATTCCGCGCCAACATCCCGCGGGCCCGCCTCAGTACAGGCATTTCTAGTCATGCCGCTTTAGGAGTCCCGCTATATTCCCATTTCACGTCACCTTTACGTCGTGGACAAGATATTTTGACCCACTTGTCTGTGGCGCATCATCTAGCGGGCCACGGAACTCCATTCGACCACGCCAAGCTGGGAGGTATGCTTCCGTGGATAGAAACTGCCCAGCTCCAAGCCAAACAATGCCAAAACGTCGCACTTCGATATTGGATTCTCAAGGCTCTCATGGACAGGGTTGGGGAGACGGTCAGAGGTACAATCTGCGAAGTACACCCAGACTTTGTGATGGTTTACCTTCCGGACTACGGTGTACGTGCCCGCGCCGATTTCAAGGGCCAAATCGACCAGGACGTTGTCGGAAAAATTACAGAAGTCGACGCAGTTGGCAACTGGTGTAATATCTGTATATAGCCATGCCTCAGCCAGCTCAGACGGCACGCTGAGGCAATTTTCTAATTATTCCACAATTTCACTAAATTAAAATACATGTTCCACAACTTCTTGCCCGTTCCACTCCTCCCATCCGTTTCTACTGTTGGTTCATTCACCAATCGTCTTTCCATTTCTATCCATGCAGTACTCCGGGTTTTTGACAAATCGACCCATGCTGCTGTCTGTGCTGCTGGCTGGATTGGCTGTTGCAAAACCAGTGACAGTCCAAATGGACACAAACTGGCACGCCGTTCCTTATTACGCGCATGTACTGGAGACAATTTCGGTCCATAACTCGTCGGCGTATTTCCCGCTGCTTTCGGTTTACTTGTCTGCCGAGGAATCCGACGGGCGTTTTTCTAGCGAAGAAGAGGCTTCGACATTTCTGTTGGACACAGCTGTCTCGCGCGATTTCATCTCCGCGTCTCAGCTGCCTATTGTCAAGGCACAGCTCGCAAACAGCCACCGGGCTGCCTACGTCGAGGCCATGTGCCAGCATTTCATCAACGATATTGTGCCCACGTATGGTGCTGAAATTGCCGAGTGCGACAACGTTTTTGTTTACAACGGCAAGGCAACTTGCGAAGCCACCGATGTTTTTGCTCTCGAGACTACGTCGAGCACTGCAGCCCCTATGGATCTCATCGATACTGACCACGTCATTGGTGGTGCTTCCGCAGATGTTCCTTGGGCAATTTTGTATGCCGATTTCAACTCTGAGGAGTTCCCCGTGTTTCATGCAAACCTATTAGCCTCTGCTCTCCAGCAGAAAGTTTCTTATGTTCTCCGTTACAAGCCCTCCAAGGGTTACAACCCCGTGAGCCAAATTGGTGGCTATGCGGCCACCGTGCAGCTGAAAAGAACCGACTATATTGTTGTAAATGACCGCAATGCCGAGGGTGAAGATTCTCCTGAACTCAAGATTGACTATGAAGCCAACGTTGTGGAGTCTAATGCGATCCCTCAACTCGATCAACGGGCTGCTGGTTATATTCTAGATGCTGAGGACCAACTCGAGGCATTGGTTGATACCTCGTTGAACTTCCCTGGTCGGATCGCCGATATCAAGGAGCATCCAATCAATGAGGATTTGACTCAGGATATCGAAGCAAATGACGCTGCGGGCTTTTTCACCCCTGGTACCAATGTCATCTTGGCTAATGGTCGCCCTGTTTTCACCACCGAGCGTAACGTTTACAAGCTTCTTGATGTGATTAACGAGGAGCAGCATTATATCAATGGCCTTGAGGTGCTGGGTTTCAGCACCGAGCAGGCAAAGGGGTTGCTAGCCAGTGGCATTGTCGTTGCCGATGGCAATACAACTGTAGATGCAACTATGCGCTACAACCTGATGAGCGATGCTATCCTGTGGCTTAATGATGTTGAAAACGATGTTCGTTTCAAGAAGTGGAAGCGGAGTCCTCGTACTCTTTTGATGAATACGCCCATGGGCCAGTTCCCACCTATTCGTCGCAACATTAATTCCATTGTTTTGGCTGTAGACTTCTCCAATCCATCTTGGCTACAGATGATTGGACAGCTTCTCCAAATTTTGGCTCGCGGTGCTCCTGTGCAGGTTGGCGTTGTCCCTATCACCACCGCGCCTGCTGCCAAACAGTTTGTTAAACTTGCCGGAGAAACTGGGTCTTTAATTGCTCGTCAGATTTACATTGCTGGGCTTCTCAAAGGCCTGACTCCGAATGAAGCCTTTAGTGAGGCGCTGGAAACTCCCTTCCCCGACTCTGAAGCTAGTCTGATTGACCCCAATGATGTCTGGACTTCTGTAGCTGAATGGGCAAACAAGTTTGAGATCTATCAGCCAGCTGTTTTCTCCAACGGTGTCTTGGTCCCGCTTTCTCAATCCTGGCTTATCGATGCGACTAACCAGTTCGGTATTGACCTCGATCTTGCCCGCAGCTGGGTTGAGGATGGTGAGCTCGAAGAAGATGATTTAACCACAAGCCTACGTGACAAGCTGTTTGGACTTGGTATCAGTCGCCGCTCAGAAATTGTCGACCCCATCAACCCTGCTGCAGTAGTATACGTCGATCCTTCTGGTGTCCTTGCAGATGCTCCTGGGGCTGCAGTTCAATGGGCTGTCGGCAATACGAGTCAAACTATTTGGTTGGTTGCAGAATTCAACACTCAAGAAGCTTATACACAACTCGCAGAGCTCTTGGAGGTTGCCGGTACCACCAAACGCTTCTCGGTTGGCGTCCTTCCCATTACCTCTACTGAAGTCGATGATCGCTACGGTCGTGCTTATGCGGCCCTTCAAAAGCTAGGTAACTTGCCAGCGCTTGCTGCAATCAATTCCGTTGAGGCTCTGCGTGCTTGGCACCATGCCGATGGCCCAGCCCCCAAGATTGTCGAAGAGGAAGGTAGTGGTGCTCTCGTTACGTTTGCTTCCCAAGCGGCTCAGACGCACTTGTTCAAGGAAGTCATCCCCCGCCGCTTGAACCTAGTTGTTGATGGTCGTTTGGTCGTCTTAACTAAAAAGATTGACGGCGAGATCATTGAGCAGCTCGTGGAGCGTGAGCGCCCCAGAGCCCTGCGCCTCTCTAAAGCTGCCGCAGACCTGGGTATTGAGAATGCATCTGCTTTTACTGCCCGTCTGACAAAAGCCTGGTACGGTTCAGAGACTAGCCGGCTCATTACTGAACAATGGTTTGGCCTGGAGCGGGGTATCAAGAAAAATGTTGAAAACGCCAAGGTTGATATCATGGCTATTGTTGATCCTGCCAGTGAGATTGGCCAAGAACTCGTGGCTTTGCTGAAGTTAGTGTCTGATTTGAATGTTGCCTGTATCAACGTTTTGCTTTCTCCTCGACTCCTCAAAGATGCAGATGTACCCAGCCGATTCTACAAGCCCGTGTTCCCGTTAGCACCCAACTTCGATTCACATGGACATCTTGTTACGCCCGCTGCTGAGTTCGAAGGGCTTGGGGATGACACTCTTTACATTGCCGGCGTCGATACGCCTTCTGCTTGGGTTTCTATGGCCAAAGAGTGTGAGTATGATTTGGACAATATTTTGCTGAACTCGGTTTCAGGAGACCGCTTGGAAGCAATTTACGAGCTGAAGCATCTGCTTCTTGAGGGCCATGCTTCTGATATCACCAATCGTCAGTCTCCTAGAGGCGTTCAACTGGTTATCGGCAACACGGCCACTCCTCACTTGTCCGACACTATGGTTATGGCCAACCTTGGTTACTTCCAGCTTCAAACTGATCCGGGATTCTTCACGGTCTCATTGGCTGACGGTCCTTCTAGTGATATTTACCAGTTTAATGGAGAGGGTATGTCTAGCAATAGCATCGCCCTGTGGATCACTGAAATGGATGGCACCACGATTATGCCCCATCTTGTTCGCCGTCCCGGTAAAGAGACAGCAGATGTTCTTGAGCCCCCCAAGAAGAAGAAGAGCTGGTTTGGTGGCAAGCCAAAAACCGAGGGTGCTGATATCAACATTTTCACTGTTGCCAGCGGCCATCTCTATGAGAGATTCCTGAGCATTATGACACTCTCTGTAATGCGTCACACCAAGCACACTGTAAAGTTCTGGCTGATTGAAAACTTTTTGTCTCCCTCGTTCAAGAAGTTCTTGCCTACTCTTGCTGAAGAGTACGGGTTTGAGTATGAGTTTGTGACCTACAAATGGCCCAACTGGTTGCGGGGCCAAAGCGAAAAGCAGAGAGAAATTTGGGGCTACAAGATCTTGTTCCTGGATGTGCTCTTCCCCCAAAACCTTTCCAAGGTAATCTTTGTCGACAGTGATCAGATTGTACGCACAGACATGATCGAGCTCGTGAATGAGGACCTCGAAGGGGCTCCTTATGGCTACACCCCAATGGGAGATGACCGCGAGGAGATGGAGGGTTTCCGCTTCTGGAAGCAAGGATACTGGAAAGACCATTTGCAAGGTGCACCCTACCACATCTCTGCCCTTTATGTGGTGGATCTTGATAGATTCCGCGAACTGGGAGCTGGTGATATTTTGCGCCAGCATTACCAGCAGCTTTCCGCTGATCCCCGGTCACTCTCCAACCTTGATCAGGACTTGCCCAACAATCTGCAGGGGCTCGTCAAGATCCACTCTTTGGATAAGAGCTGGCTATGGTGTGAGACGTGGTGCAGTGACGAGAGCCTGGCGAATGCCAAGACAATCGACCTGTGCAACAACCCTCTTACCAAGGAACCCAAGCTTGACCGTGCTCGGCGCCAGATTCCTGAATGGATCGAATACGACGACGCGGTCAGCGCGTTGCGCAAAAAGGCCGCTCAGGCGGCGAAATCCCGTGTCCAGGCCGCGAAAGAGGCCGTGGAAGCTGCAATGGGCGTTGCTATTGGCCATGAAAACGATGACCATGACGAGCTTTAAACGATTTTACGAATAGCAGTTAGATTGAAATCTCCATCTCTACATGACACTAGAAAATGTTTGAAAGAACTTTGGCGGTACTAGCCGGTTTCTTTTGTGGGTTAGCTTTACGCTGGTCGAAAGTACGATGCACATTAGTGGCCTTAGGCGTGGCTCTTTTTTGTTCAATTTTGTCGATCATGGCCTTCTTCTCGACGTTCTCAATAAATACCTTGTTTTCCCGCGTGGCCTGCGCAATCTCCGCCTTCATTTTTTCATGACGTTCCTGCGCCTCGAGAGCGAACTGCTCAGTGAGATCGGTCCACTTGAATCGCTTCAAGTACTTGACGTTCAAAATGTCGTCATAGTAGAACGACCCCTTCTTCCCGCCAATTTGGTTGCCATTCAGGGTCTCTGCTGCGAGCTTTGCGTCTGACTTCCGCACAAACTCGGCCCATCCTTCCGTATACTTCTTTTTACGGTTTCCGCCAGCCTTGACTCGCCTGGCGTGGCTCGCGGCGTCTTCGGGGGCCAAGAAAATGCGGTTGACCTCACCGAACCGCGACAGGATTTGCCGAAGCTTCACAGGCTTCATATAGGGTGGGATTCGAGAGATATAAACAACCCCGGACTTTCGAATCGCTCGCAAGCGAGCCTGCATCTCTTCCGGGGTAAGAGGTTTGGTGACGTTGTCGGTTGGCTCTTCGTCCTGATCGTCCTCTTCTTCGTCAACATCCTCTATCTCTTCCTCCTTCTGCCATCTCTCTGTGCGCCCAACGTCCTCATCGCTAGAGTAATGAGCCTCATCGTCCAGAGAAAACAGATCACTGGCTTTTGACATTTTTCCCAGAGAAAAAAATTATGTCAGCGAAGACTGGCTAAATGGACTAGAGGTAATTAATATGAGGATTACAGACCGAGAGCAGTTAGCTTTTCAGTGACAACCTTGATAGCCTCGTCGACTTTAGAGGTCTCAGTTCCCGAGCCCTGGATGCTCTGTCCTTTGCCGCCGGCACGGCCTCCGACAACTTCGGATACGGCCTGACCGATTTCAGGAGCAGAGGCGGACTTGTCGGCGATGAAACAGCCGTGAGCGACCTTGTCGCCATCGACGCTGAGGAGGTAGACGGTTTTGTCGTTCTTCTTGGCATAGTTGAATCCCTCGGTCAGAGCCTTGGGGTTACCTTCGACCTTCAGGACAGCGAACTTGGCATCGGGGTTCTGCTCAAAGTACTTGGCGATAGCATCGACAACCTTCTTGGCCTGAGCCTTCTGCTGCGCCTTGACCTTCTCGGTGATCTGCTTCTGGAGCTTGTTGAAACGCTCGGTGAGAGCCGCCTTGGAAATGACAGAGACCGACAAGGGTTTGAGCTCGACGCCAAGTTTTTTGGCTTGGGCCTCGGCCTCAGCAACAGGAATAGCATCAATAGCGGCCTCGAGCTCATCGAGACGCTGAGAAAAGGTCTGGGCAACGCGCTGGACATCATGAGCAGCAGAGCCGGTAACGGCGACAATGCGTCGAATACCCTTGGCAATACCGCTCTCCTCGACAATCACAAGCTCACGAATTTCGCCAGTCTTGCCAACATGCGTACCACCACAGAACTCAATAGAGTACTCGTGCCATTTTTTGTTGTCGGGATCCGAGACAAGTTCATCGACAGGAACACCGATGGACACTACGCGGACAGGATCCGGGTAAGTCTCACCGAAAACGGCACGGACACCGCAGATAGCACGGGCTTTCTCAAGAGAAACATCCTTGTAATAAACAGTCTGGTTGTCCTTGATGTATTTTGAACAGAGCTTCTCAACCTTGTCGAGCTCGGGTAGGCTAACTCCCTGCTTGTGGCTGAAATCAAAGCGCAGCTTGTCCTCAGCAACAAGAGATCCCTTCTGGTCAATTCCGTCACCGAGAACCTCACGCAAACCAAAGTTGAGAACATGGGTACCAGTGTGGTTGTTCTGCAAAGAAGCACGACGAGTAACGTCGTAGCCAACGACAACCTGAGAGCCCGTCTTGATGGACCCATACTTGAGGTAACCAGTATGCAAAACGTAGCCACCATAGCTCTGGACATTCTGAACATCAAACTCCGCCTCGCCGTCAATCAGGATCTTGCCGGCATCGTACTCTTGGCCACCCGACTCTGCGTAGAAGTTGGTCTTGTCCAGCAATAAACCGGTCTGGCCCGAGGAAACCTCGGAAACAAACCCAGTGCTGTCTACAACCTTAAGAACAGTAGCAGTAACGTTTCCCTTGCCGTATTTGGCATCATCATCGGTAGTGGGAACCTGAGAGTTTTGGAGTTCAGAGAGCAGGTGAACATCAAGTTTAAGGAGCGCCTCACCGGAGACAAACTTGGTGCCCTTCGAGGCCTCCTTGGAAGCAAGACGAGCAGCCTCAAACTCGTTTTCGTCAATCGTGAGGCCGGCCTCTTCAGCCATCAACCGGGTCAAATCGACCGGGAAGCCGAACGTGTCGTACAAACGCCAAACGTCTTTGCCGTCAAGTTTGGTCAGGTTCTGCTGACGCGCACGAGCAGCGTACTGCTCGAAGAGCTTCTCACCACGATCAAGGGTACGAGCAAACGAGTCCTCTTCTTCATTAAGAATCTCGAAAATGTCGGCCTGGTTTTTAGCCAACTCGGGGAACATGTCACCGACCTGATCGATAAGAGTAGGAGCCAAGGAAGAGAAGAATGTTCCGATAGGCACGTCAAAGTACTTGCGAACATAACGAGCACCACGGCGCAAAATACGACGCAGAACATAACCTCTGCCATCGTTATTAGGAACACCGCCATCAGCCAATGCAAAAGTCAAAGTCCGGACGTGATCAGCAACAACACGATAGGCAGTATCGATACCATCAGCATCCTCAGCACCAAACTTGCCCTCGTAAGCGCGACGGCCAGTCAGCTCCTGGATTTTGGTGAACAAAGGAGCGAAAACATCGGTGTCATAGTTGGAACGCTTATCCTGCAAAGCGGAAACCAAACGCTCGAAACCCATACCAGTATCAATGTGCTTAGCGGGCAGAGGACGCAAGGTACCATCGGCCTCACGGTTGAACTGAATGAAAACCAAGTTCCAGATCTCCAACACATCGGGATCGTCCATGTTGACGAGGTCGCGGACATTACGACCACCACCAATGCGGTCATAATGGATTTCAGAGCAGGGACCACAGGGGCCCTGGTCGCCCATCTCCCAGAAATTGTCCTTGTAAGAGCCCACGACGATGTGATCTTCAGGAACACCAATGTCGAGCCAAAGCTGCTTAGCCTCGAGATCAGGCTCCATATTGCGTTCAGGAGAACCACCAAAGTACGATACATAAAGCTGGTCAGCCTTCAGAGCGTAAACGTTGGTCAACAGCTCCCACGCCATCTGGATGGCCTCCTTTTTGAAGTAGTCGCCAAACGACCAGTTACCCAGCATCTCGAAGAAGGTGTGGTGATAACTGTCACGGCCAACATCCTCGAGATCGTTGTGCTTACCGCCAGCACGGATGCACTTTTGAGAGTTCGCAGCGCGCTTGAGGCCGGCAAAGGGCGACCCCGGAGCCACCGTCCCCAAAAAGAGGGGCTTGTACTGGTTCATACCAGCATTGGCAAACAATAGGGTGGGGTCCTCATAGGGAATAACCGAAGAAGAGGGTACAAATGTGTGCTCTTTACTTTTAAAATAATCCAAAAAAGTGCTACGCACACGCTGCGCAGTCCATTGCGATGTCATTCGGCGCCGGATGGTGGAAAATGACAAATCGATTGGATGAGTAAACTTTGCCTTAAGGTGGAAAGAGCAGTGTATATATGCAGTAAAGCTAGATAAGATTTTGTATGAGGTAGTTTTTAAAGAGGGTCGTCGTCACGAGGGTCGCCATACTGCCACATGCCGATACGGTCTGACATAGCGGCGGCTTGCAAGTCGTCCAAATGTGCTCTTGTCGCATCTTTGGGGGCAGACTTGGCGACCGAGGTGTAGCCGTTATCGATGAGTCGCGAATTGACGCTGTCACTGGCGGCTTTGGAGTCGTCGGTGAACAAAACCAGGCCGGCAGGCGTGGTATGGGCCACAATTCGCTTGTTGACGATTTTCTCGTTCAAGTACTCGACGTAGTCTGTAAGATGGTCCCGAGGAGGAACCGCGAGGTAGGCCAGAGGCTTGACAACGCAGAGCGCAGGGATGGCAGTGACATTGAACTGCGGCACCAACGGGCGCAGTTGGGCCTGAGGGAGAACCACCTGTCTGCCGAGATCAAGCTGGTCAATAGTGTACTGACCCTGTTCAAAGGCAACCACGCGGCCACGAACGTAGGATTGACCAACTTTCGCCACCACATACTCGCCACGACGCGGGGACTTGTCAAATTTAACACCGGTGTTGGCTGCGGTGTTGTAGAAAGTCGCCATATCAGCCCTAAGCTTGACATAACAGTCTCTGGCAGACGCCAGCTGGTAAACAATGGCTCCCGCGGTAGCTCCAACACAGAATGCATCTTCGTAACGGTCATCAGCAACCTCCTCGGTAGACTCCTTGTTGATTTGGAGGTTAGCCATGGGTTCTGTGGGCACATAATCCACCCACATGCCCGACTTGGCCTTTTGAGCAGCTTCCTTGACAGCATCTAGCTCGTCACGCAAGCCTGCAGCATTGGCTGCGCCCTCATGGACATCAGCCAAACCATTTTGGGCTAGCATGACCTGCAAAGGGACCTGCTTTCCGGGGAGGTAAATCTTGGTGATAAAAGCCCCGGTTTTGTCGACGTTTTCAAACACAGCTTGGACGTCGCGCTGGTTGAACAATCGATTTGTGAACTCCATAGCGGCTTCACCACTTGGTTCATTGGTTCTGGGCACTCTCACGCCAGCAAGCACGGCAGTGAGTGTGCAATTTTCAGAGGGAACAGCAAGCTTGAGACGACCACCCGAGTGAACGTACTCAACAACAGCAGGCACGCGGCCCCGCCGTTCCAATGTGGCAAGGTATCCACGAGCACGAACAACGGTCTCGCTAGCATCAACCAAACGTTCAGCAGTAGCCGGTTTGTTACCAAACAGTCCCCGCTTGGCCTCCTGGGCAGAAGCCTCAGCAGCAAACAAATCATCAATGAAAGGAGACTTGTCGATATCATCGCGACGATGACGAACAACCGTGGCCCATCCATTCTCGATAATCTCGATGGCAGCATTTTTAGATCCCAAGGCCAGGGTGACGAGATCACGTTCATCAAACTGTTCAGATGCAGGGCGAACGGCATCCAGGTGGACTGTCACAGCTTTTCCAATAAGAAGCTTTCGGGCGAACTCGCGAGCATCATTAACAAACGGTGCTTGTGCAGGGTCGTTCTTACGGGGAGCTCTAACTGAAGAAAGCTGAACGGTTTTCTCGCCCTTGTCGCCCTTGACAACAAAAGTGTCTGAAGAAACTACCCTCAAGACTGTAGCTTCATAGCTCGTTGAGCTAGCCTTTGGTGTTCTGCGTTGCCAAATATTGACGGCCTGTTGCTCAGCTTTACGCTGGGCGTTGCGCAGAGTCAACAGTCGATCGCTGCCAATGAGGGCCGCCTGGTTATCGGCGACGTATCCAAGACCCTGTTCCAGTAACAACGCAGCGATATCGCCGGCAGGATAGATCAAGTTCACCAAAGGAATGTTTGGGTTACCTGGCGAGGGAGCAACAAACTCAGCACGAACCGAGCGCTGCAGCATACGGGTGACCATGAAGGACTTGGCGACGTCACCAAACGGCTCACCGGGAGAGTCATTAAAAGCGGTCCTCGGCGCACGAATGCCAGCAATCAGGGCCGGACCAACGTAATGGAAATCTTTGTCCATCAAGGTACGCAAATGAATGCGATCTCCCGAGACGATCTTCTCAACAATCGAAGGGACCTGGCGCTTAGAGCCATACAAGTCCTCGGGGACCTCACCGACCTGGCGAACCTGCTTGGTATCGGGAGCCCAAACACCCTTGTGGGACGCCTGGGCCGCCAGCTGGGCCTGCTCCAGACGGGCGCCCAACTCCTTGTAGCCAGGCTTGACGGCCGCGTCGTCACGCAATTTGACAGCGCCATCGCTCAAAGACCGCTCCACAAGCGAATCAAACACAGGGGCCCTCAAATCGCCGTACTCGCGGTTGTTGGCCGAGTAAAGCACCCGGAACTGCACAGGCTTCCCCACCAGCAGAGTGCGCAGAGCCTCACGAGACTCAAAGCCGTGCTGCTCGTTGGAGTTCAGTCTCGGCGAGCTCACATATGCCAGCGAAAGCAAACGCTCGTTCGACTCCGTAGGAGCAGCGTCCACCGGCGTCAGAACAACCGTGTCTCCACTCAGTACCGACTTGACACGTGCAGACATTACGTGGTAAAAAGGCGAGCGAGTGAAATTTATAAGCGCAGGCAGATGCGGGGGGCTGCGGGCAACCAGCAGAAGAGACAACGTGAAATGAGTCTTTTAACTATCTAAAACTGCTTAAGAGGACTCAGAAGCGATCTTCTCGGCCTTGGACTGGACCTCCTCGATGTCGCCGACCATGTAGAAGGCGGCTTCGGGCAGGTGGTCACACTTGCCGTCGAGAATCTCCTTGAAGGAGCGGATGGTGTCCTTGAGGGCAACGAGACGACCCTCGATACCAGTGAAGACCTCGGCGACAGCGAAAGGCTGGGAGAGGAAACGCTGCATCTTACGAGCACGCTCGACGGTCAGCTTGTCGGCCTCAGACAACTCGTCCATACCCAGAATGGCAATAAGATCCTGGAGGGACTTGTAGGCCTGCAAAGTCTGCTGGACCTTGGTAGCGACGTTGTAGTGCTCCTGGCCAACGACCGAGGCGTCGAGCAGACGGGACTTGGAGTCCAGAGGGTCGACAGCAGGGTAGATACCCAACTCGGAAATGGCACGGGACAAGACAGTGGTGGCATCCAAGTGAGCAAAGGTGGTGGCAGGGGCGGGATCGGTCAAATCATCGGCAGGCACGTAGACGGCCTGGACGGAGGTGACGGAACCCTTGGTGGTGGTGGTGATACGCTCCTGCAGAGCACCCATATCGGTGGCCAGGGTGGGCTGGTAACCGACGGCAGAGGGGATACGACCCAACAAGGCCGACACCTCAGAACCGGCCTGGGTGAAGCGGAAAATGTTGTCGACGAACAAAAGCACGTCCTTGCCCTCGTCGTCACGGAAGTACTCGGCAATGGTCAGACCGGTCAAAGCAACACGGGCACGGGCTCCAGGAGGCTCGTTCATCTGACCGAACACAAGAGCGACCTTGGAGGAGCCCTCCAAGTTGATGACACCGGACTCGATCATTTCCTTGTACAAATCGTTACCCTCACGGGTGCGCTCACCGACACCAGTGAAGACGGAGTAACCACCGTGCGCCTTGGCAATGTTGTTGATCAGCTCCTGAATGAAAACGGTCTTGCCGACACCGGCACCACCGAAAAGACCAATCTTACCACCCTTGGCGTAGGGGGCAAGCAAGTCGACAACCTTGATACCGGTCTCCAACACCTCAGCAGAGGTAGACTGCTCAGCGAATGTGGGAGCGTCGGCGTGGATGGGGCGGTAGACGTTGGTCTTGACGGGGCCACGGTCGTCGACGGGCTCACCGATAACGTTCAGAATACGACCAAGGGTACCGTCACCGACGGGGACCATGATGGGGGAACCGGTGTCGGTGACAGCGGTACCACGGACAAGACCCTCGGTACCGTCCATAGCAATGGTACGGACGGTGTTCTCACCCAAGTGCTGGGCGACCTCGAGAACAAGCTTCTCGCCGTCCGACTTCTTCAAAGTCAGGGCGTTAAGAATGGCGGGCAACTGACCCTGCTCGAACTGGACATCCTGTTTGTTAGTATATTGTTCGGATTGGGGGTTGGTGGGGGTTGGGATTGGTCCTCGCTGCTGATTGGTCAGACTTTTTCAAATCCTCCCAAATGGAAAACCCCAAGGGGGGCTGCCCCGGCGCCTGGACCAAATCTCAAATCCCTACCTTGAGCGAATCGCTCGACTCTTCGTGGTACTTACGACAACGGCACCAATAACGGCTCTGCGGTTAGTATTCTTGTACGCGGACAGGGGCGTCGGGAAAATCGCCCATCGGGCTTCTCCCTCCGGACCGGGGGTCCCGGTAGCGCGCTCGGCGCTATGGTTACTTACTTGATGGAACCAGTGCTAGTGGCAGCCTGCGAAGCCATGGTGCGAGCCAGAACGGGCTGGCTAGCACGCATAGCGCTGCGCTTCAGCGACGGAAGGACTCGGTTAAACATGGTCACTGAAAGTGTGTAGGTAAGGATTACTACGGAGCTGTTTTTTGATTGGGAGAACAAAGTAGGGTAACCTTTTTCTTTTCACTGCTTACTAAGTCGCAAACCAACTTCGCCGTCCCTAGTTGCCCTAACAACGCGTCGAGGTCCGCGATGCGGTTCTCTCGTCTAAATCCCATAATTGTAAAGTGCAGTGTAGTTTGAGCTGGTCGCGAGCATCGTCCTGCACAGTCGCTCGGTGAAAAACACGCTAGCCTGCCGAGCATGCTCCCTCAACCCCTCGTTCAGTCCCTATGCATCATAATTACATACTCTATGCAAAGTGGCTATATTCCTGAGAATCCTCGTCACTGTCTACTTCGAAGTCGTCCAGCACACTCTCAGGACCGCTGGACGCTTCTATTTGAGCTGCACGCTCCATTGTCCGCCGGTAGATAATCCACGTAGTGAGAATAGCTACCACGATGGCCAAAACAATCGAGATCAGGTTGACGACCCGCGAGCTGGTGTCTCTGGCCGCGCCGAGTTTCGCAACGCGGTCGCCAATGAAAATGTGAATGAGCAGCTTGGGCGTGGTGCACAGCGTGGCCAGGAAAAACTTGTATGGCTCGACGGTGTGCACACTGCTCATGGCCGCGTTGGACATGGAGTAGGGCAACGGGCAGAGTCGGATCAGCCAGAGCAGCACGAACTTGTCCTGCTCGAGTGTTTTCGCAAAGGCCATGAACTTGACGTTGCTGTGTGCTAGTGCCTTTGCCCGGTCCTCTAAAAAGTATCGGAACACCATAAAGCATGCAAACGAGCCGATAACTGTGCCAGCGGCCAGAATGGGCCAGCCCCCGGGGAAACCAAACACCATCCCGGTGAACATGGAGATGGCAGAGTAGCCCATCATAGGTGGGAACGATACGCCTATGAGCATGCAAATAATAATTAGCCATCCCAAATTGACCTCTCTAAAGTCCTCGGATTTCTCGACCATCCAGTGCAGAATTGGCTCGTGGAACCACGCGAAAAAGGACATGAAAACAACAACACACCCCAAGCCTATCAATACAAACATCCGCTCTCGCGGCTTCAGATCACTGAACGTGTTCATCACCTTCGTTTTGGCCTGAACGACCGCGTCCCGTATCTGTGTCCACACCATGACAAATGGCTGAGGGGAGACGGAGGCCGGCCCGGGGCACCTGGGCCAGTAAATGTTAGACAAAGTTAGCAAATAGTATAGCAATAAAAATACAATCATTCAGCTCCGTAGAACTTGTGGAAGATAAAATGTAACAGGCGGTCCGTGTGCAGACGCACAACATCGTCAAATAGGTCAACGTACGCTTGACTGCTGTACTGGCGATTGAGCAGGTCGTCTAACGTGAGGGTCGCCTGGCCCCCCGGTAGCTGGATACCTTTGTATGCGACCTGCACAATGAACTTGGAGGCCTCCTCAGACTTGAATGTGAAATTGACGTCCCGCATCTGGCGCTCACTGTATCCCTTGAGGTGCACGAGAATACCCCGATCACGAATCTTGTCGGCACTATATTTGTAGGCGCCAAACCGAGCATTAGTGACCTTTGACCGGCTTATTCCCAGCTCTTGAAGAAACTTCAACAGCAGCGGTGTCTTCTTTTTCTTTTTCTTGTTCTGATTGTTCTCCTGGAGCGTCTGCATAGTGTCCTCAATGTAACCCTCGTATGCTCCTAACCGCTTCTTGAGGTATTTGTTCTTATCGTTCAAACTGACAAGCGTGGCAGAGCAAAGAGCCAATTCCCGCGACCGTGAATTGCGACGCTCGTGTTTGTTTCGAATATCATCCGCCAGACTATTCAGCAACTCTTGGTATCCATTTTCACGGGAAATGCGTCCACTGCTCTCCAAATCCAAGATCTTCTCCAGCGTTAGCAATTTAAGCTCGCGGAAAGTCAACTCGCCCAGCTCGCTGTCGTGTACCTGGGACCGGAACTCGCCGTAGTTGTCTTCATCCTGCTCGGTAACCGGAGCCACCAAAATGCTCATAAGATCGTTGCCTGGCTGGACCATGAGTACAGAAATCAAGCAGCGTTTAGCTGTAGTAAACTGGCCGGCACTTGCTCCATTGGTGACAGCCGATGAGCCGTAGCTGGGGTTAAGGTCGAGCTTCACGGTAGTGAATCTAGCGATATCAAGAATGTCTCTGGCATCGCTGGGGAGGGGGCCGAGCTGCTTGACGACGGGACGAAGCACCGAATCATTGCTATCAGTGATTGCATCCAATTTTTGGAAAATAAGTGAGTGCAAGGCCAAAACGTCGCTGGTTTTCATGGTGAGCTGGGGCCTCAAATGGGATGTCACATCGTCCAGATTCGTCATACAGAACTGCGTTTGAATGTCCTTGATATCAATCACCCGCTTGAAGATTTGTTGCAAGCGCTCCCCGCTTTGGGAGACGAACTCATTCAACGGCTGTAGATATTGTTCATCGCTCCGGAACGGCTGGAAAGATGCACACTGCACAAGAATCTTGGCAATGGCACCGAGACTTGTCGCTTGTCGCATGTCCAGGGCTTGATCAACAATTCCCGTGCTATCGGCGGCCAGCATGGATGGGATCAAAAAGTGGTTGAACACAATCTTGCCTACCAGAGTCAACCAAGCAGTTTGATTCAAATTCATACCCCCGGCTGCTACCTTACGAGCACCGTGCAGGGCCACTTCCCGAGCCAAGTGGCGCACATAGTATGGCAAGGCATCCACGTTGGCATCCAAGGCTTCGATGAAAGTATACGAAAGCTCACGCAGTTGCTGTAAATTCTTGACAAACTGAGATCTTGTCTGGGGGTCCTGAATAGCAACGTCAATTGTTGCATTCGGATCCCGATTGTAGATCCCTTGCGCTTCGTCCGCAGCTACAAAGCTTCTGTAGATCACTAATGGATCGCTCTCCACATTCAGGTCTGTAACTGACAATGTAGTTGTGACAGCACCTGTCAAAACTGTTCGAGCAGCAGCGTAACTAGCTTTGCGTCTGTTTAGCGTTTCGAATAGTCGCCATGCCATGCTCGGGCCTCTTATGAACTCGTGAAGAGACCCCGTCGAATCCATTTCAAGCCTTAGGGAGCACGAAAGCATCTGTAACAAAAAGAACTCTTCCCTGGGTTTGTAGGCGTTGGCAAAAAGTTGAAGAATCCAATCGGCGATCTGCTTGGTTTCCCGTTCAGGTACATTAGCCATTTGGTTGGTACTCATCAAGCGAGCCAAATACTCGTGCTTTGTTTGGAGAACATAAAACATACCCTGATACAGTTCCAGGCGCTGTCGTGAAGTCTTGTTGAGAGCCTTGAGGTCAAACACATCGTCGCTCAGCTTTCCACCTGAGCTGCCGTGAGAAGAGCGAAGTACACTGTCAAGCTCTGAAGGAGGCTTGGTGGGCATTTGAGAAACTGCCTCCTCTAGTGAGATCTTGTTCCTCAGAAGCAAAGCAATCTTGGTGTCAAGCTTGTCAATGTAACGCTCAAGTTTCTCATTGGCCTGGACACTATCTGCAACCTCTTTGCGAGAGCGCTCAAGCTCCATTTCCTCGTGATAGTCTGCATCGCTATCGTTCAACAGATGAACAAACTGCTTGATGGTATTAAATCCAGGATTGGGATCAGCAATTAGCGACTGGTATGCTTTGGCTAACCGGCGGGCTCGCCATAGATTTTGAATCGTCTTGATCTTGTCACTATGAGCGTCCCAGTTGGATGTTCTGACAACCAGCGAGTTGCGAGCCAGATATCCACGCACGCAAGCCTGCATGCCAACGATACCGACAATTTCCTGGTCAAGATCATCAAATAAGCATCCCATGCGGAAACGAGAGAGAACGCCACGGAAATGCGATTGAACAGCAGTAATAGCCTTTTGATTTTTCTCAAGCTCAGCCTTTTGTTCAGAAATCTTTTCACGGAGCTGGTTTGCCCGGATAACCGATTGCAAGGATGTAACTCCATCGCCATCGTTGTGGAGGGCCGCTCGCGAGGTGGAAAACCTGCGGCGAGCAACAAAGGCACGGGCAGCGGCTTGCAAATTAGAAATCAAAGCCTTGTTTGATGCCATATACTCGTCAATCGACAGGATAGACATACGAAGCTGCTGACCGCGGACCACTGCCTGAAGGCACTCGAGAGACCTGCTCTTTCTCTGGGCCACGAATTGGGTCGCCGGCGACGCTGTTCGGGCAAGGTATCCTCTGCAGGCAGCTTGAAGATACACATAAGTGTGAACGTGATGGTCCATCTTGTTTTGCAGGACCATGGATCGGTTCTCATACAGTTTGCGTCGGCATTGGGCCTGCACGGCGGTGATCTCAGGCTCGAGCGCTTCGAGCTCCATCAACAAAATTTCTTCGGCAGTCAGATGTACAGCTGCGACATCAAGAGCCAGCTCGTCTGCACTGGGCTCCGCGGGAGGAGGTGGGGTTTTGACGCGAGGCGGCTCAAGCTTCAAAGATACCTTGCGCTCCTTGTCGTCTCGGAAAGTGGCGAAGTTGGGCATCGATAAGCCCGAAGCATCAAGGCCACGCTGGGTGAAGCTCAATTGATCGTCGGTAAAATCAACTTTACCGAGAAGGTTACCAATTTGCGGCGCGAGGTCGTCGTTGGCTAGGATGTGAGACAGAGCGTGGATACAGTAGATAACTTTGGGAATATTCCTGCGTTCGTAAAGATCAATAAGCTCGAAAGTGAAGAGATCGGGCACCCTGACGTCGGCGATGAATTTGAAAAAGCAATCAATATTGTCAATGTGACGGTACTGCAAACGTTTATGCTCGAAAATCCGCTTCACAAGATCAGGACGGAAATGGCGAGTGATCTTGGCAAGAATAACACCATCGACAAGCTTTTCGGGCAGATCGATGGCGTCAGGCAGCGTCTCGCCCAGCACACCTTCCATCCACTCCTTTGCTTCCTCAACATGACACAAGTACTCGTAGGCCTGGAGGTTTTTACGCTCCCGGTCCCACACTGCAACCTCGCTTTTATCCTCGTCATGCTGCAGTTTCTTTCTGTGCAAACCGGGCAACTCTTCAGCGTCGTACACCTGCTCAATTCCCTTGATGGTGCCTCGGAATGGGCTGCGAGACGGCGAGGCCTTGGGCGACCCGTAGCGGGCCGGGCTGGCATTTGCACGCAGATCGCTGCCAGCCGTAGTGCGATTAGGCGAGCCCGTGGCTCGTACTGGGGTTATGACTCTCATTGGAGCGACAGATTTGCGCGGAGTGGTTCGAATTGGCGAGATGCGGATCTGGTCCGCGGGGGGACGGCTCGTCGACTTGGCGGGAGAGTGTGGCTTGGGGCTCGTACTGCCATTTTCCTGTGCCAAATTGTTCTTCTCAAGTGTCTGGAGATATCTCTCCGCCACAGGTTTCATTTGCGGGTCGAAGTTGAAAGCTGAAACTGGTTGTTTTGAAGTTGGGAGACCGTTGGCACCTGCGTGGATTGTTTACATTTTGGTTGGCCTGGTAACGTAAGCAGGTGCAGAATAGGCGCGGCCAGGAGAGAATTGGGAATCGCGATTGATTGTCAGTGGTTTGCTGAGTAGTAATCTGAATCGCCTATTTGCGTCCCAACTGACGCTGTTTTGTTGCCGGCCCGCCCCACAAGTCTAGCTGACAAACTAATGGACCAGCGAGTCGCCCTAGAGAGCGGCGACCTGCGATACGTGTACAGGCTGCTGAGCGAGGAGCTGGAAAAGAGTCTGGATGCCGCAATCGACAGCGAAAAGGCCGGGTACCCTGAGGACGTCAAGGCTGAGGCACTGGCCGCGGCCAAGGCAGAGCTACGCAAGACGTTTGAGATGGCCCGGTTCGCGGTCAATATTTCGGACGTCAGAGTCGAGTCCACAGAGGATTTCCGAATGTACTGTGAGGAGAACTACGGTGCGGAGCCACTTGATCTCGAATTGAACCAGCAGGTGTTCAACGAGCTGGGCGAAATCGACCACACGACCGATGGAGTGGCCCGGCAAAGGACGCGAGTCGCTTCGGAAGTAGCCGAGCTCTACCGTCAATCTACGCAAATACGACTAGCTACGTTCGACAAACAGCTCAGCTCTGAGGAAATCAGCTTGCCGGAGCTCAACATACCGTTTGAGCGCGTCGAGTCGCTCAGCGAAGACCTCAGGGTAGCCAACGAGCAGAGCCAAGCTCTTCAGAGCGAGCTGCGCGAGCTGATCGCCAAGATGACGGACATCAAGAACGGCATCGCCATTGGCTGAAAGGAAATATTATTTATTCGAGTTTTTTTGGTGTAATATCTAATCATGCAGGGTCCAAAAAAAAAAGTAGAAAGCACACACACGATGCGATGCTTACTCTTCCTTGATTCCGCCCTTTCCAGCAGTCTCAGCGGCCTCGACCGTTTTCTTGTCGGTGGCAGCGCCGCCAGCAAGATCTCCGAACATGGAAGGAGCCTTGAAGGGACGCTTGAGATCGCCAGTGGACGGCTTGTTGAAGAGGTGGATCTGGACAATCTTCTGCTCCACAGCGCTCTTGAGGGGCATGATGCTCTGCATGATGAGCGGATTGGTGTACTTCATGTAGAGATGCATGAAGGCCATCATGCCCACGCCCTGCAACGCGGACTTCATGGCGGCGTTGACCTGGTCAAGGTCGTACTGGTGCACGGTGGTAGTGATGAGCTTGCCCTCGCTGTCGGCGGCAAAAGCACTAGGCTGCTCCATGTACTTCAGCGTCGTGAGGTCACGCTTCTTGTTGATGATGGTGCGGGTGTACATGTACAGTCCGAAGATGATCAGGTTCGAGACAACATAGGCAATACGGATACATTTGACGGTGAACTCGTCCTCCATATCAAGACGACGAGATACCTGCATCATAACGAGCATCACTCCCAGATTCGTGATAACCGGATTCATGGTGGCAATGGTGTGGATAGGAAGGAAAAAAAGATGCCGCCGCGCTTGGGACTTTACTCAACCACTGAAAAAACCCCGTAGATAATTGATGACACGACACGCATAGGCTATCTGGGTTAGGGCGATACGGATAAGTGTCTGCGGGGTCTTATCTATATTCTGAGCTACCCTGAGAGATTAAATAAAAAACTTGGGCGGTTTAATTCCGGTTCAAAACTCGAGCTGTCGAGAACACTCCGAGCGGAACAACAGACAGAGCAAGCAGCCCCACATAGCTCGCCCCGGTAGCCACCCACCATAGATGCTGAACAAAAAACGGACACAGCATGTACTCAAAGTCCCAAAGCCGCGTTTCTTCGTTGTACAGGCCGCTCAGAAGCCCCGTGTTGCCCCCGTACTCGCCCATGAGGCTGCGCACCGTGGCCTCTTGGATCCCGCTCGGATCAAGACCGGCTACGGGGCTGAACTCGCCTGATCCGCTCGGCACGTAGCTGGTGAGACAGCCCTCGTGGTCGTGTCCGGCCAAAACAAACCCTGGCTTGCCATTGGCGAACACAGACTGCAGCACTTGCTGGGTCGAGGAGAACGTCAGATGGTTTTGCGACCGAATCTGCGCCCCTTCGTAATATTTAAACATAGGTCCATCCCGACACATCCCTGCTGGTTTGTACATGGGAACGTGTATTGCCAGCACGGTTTGCCCATCGTAAGGGGTCTCCCGTAGGTGCTTCAGAAACGCATGAGTGATTGCCTGATAGGGCCCGTACTCTGCGCCGTCTAAAGCGAGACTGTTGACGACAACAAACCGCCAGGAGCCGTCAAAGTCACGCACAAAGTTCAATGGTCCATAGCGCTCTTCAAATCTGTCCACGCGCTCAGACGTCATCTCCCCATGGTACCCTATATCGTGGTTCCCCGAGACGTTGAAAAGTATCTCGTTGTCTCGAGGCGGAAAAATACGCTCGAATCGGTCGGCCCGCGCATGAAACTCCGCGGTATCAATCCATTGGCTCGAAATAAGGTCCCCCAGGACAACACTCACCCGGGGGTCCAAATGCCTCCGCATGGTGCGCACGGTGTGCGCCAGAAAATAGTCATTGCCGGCAACGTCAAGTCGTTTGCGGAATGCAGTAGTAGGCGACGTCCCAGTGATTTGTGGGTCGCCAAACGCCATTATTCTGATCTGGGCTCCCGGTGCCCAGTGACACCGTCGGAAGACCGGGTAGTTATGTACAAACACATTAACCAGTAACAGTATTGCAGCAATAACACCCAAAAGCCGGCAAAGCCCTCTAATCATCTGCCGTTCGTGCCCTTCCTTCGCTGGCTTGTGAATATTTCAAAACTGCTTGCTGAGTCAGTGAAATACAAACTTCATCCTCCGTTTTTTTGTGGAAGTAAACCAGTCGAAGAACAGCAAGCACTGGCCATTCACAATGAATCGTCGGCGACTAGCGGGGGTTGATGATGAGAGCGACGACGAAAATGGCGTCGCGTCTCCGGTGGCTGAGCCTGCCACTGTGACCGCTGACCAGACGGCAGACGATGATGACGAGGAGGAAAGCGAGGGCACTTACGACGGCAGCAATGCTGGCGACGACGATGACTCCTCGGAGGAAGAAGAAGATGACGAGCAAGAGATGGAAAAAGTCCGTGAAGGGTTCATTGTGGATGACGACGATGGAAGCGACGACGATGACGATAGCGATAGCGACAGCAGCAGCCGTCGTCGCCGCAGACGCAAGCGTAGTCGTTCTCGCCGTACGCCCGAGGAGGAAGATGGTCTAGAGCTTGATGAAGACGACCTTGATCTGGTTCGGGAGGCCGCTGGCCAGGACGAGCCAGAGGGCAAGAAGTTCAAGCGGCTCAAGCGAGTTGACCAGCGAGCTGGCGGCCGCAAAGGCCTTACTGCTATGTTCAGCGATGAAGAAGCTGAAGGTAGCGAAGAAGGAGCTCCCATCTCAAGACACGGTACACTTGCTGGTGAGTTTGACGACTTTATCGAGGATGAGGTCAGTGACGAGGAAGCTCTCCGTCGCCAGGAAGAGCGTGAAACCGCGACCCATGTTCGCCGGCAGGCCGGCCGCCCTGGTATTGCAGATTTAGGAGCCCAACTTGAAGGTCTAGATGAGGAAAAAATCGGCGAGATCTACGAGATCTTTGGTGATGGGGGTGCCTACGATTGGGCTCTCGAGCGCGAGGACGACATGGAGCAAGGCGATGGCCTTTCCGATGGAGAAGACGAAGAACGTGGCGATCGCCCAATTAATCTTCAAGACGTCTTCGAACCCAGCGAGCTCGCAGCTCGAATGCTTACCGCTGAAGACGATGCAATTCGTGCTGAGGATATGCCCGAACGCTATCAGCTTCTTCGCCAGGGTCTCAAACATGGTTATGATCTTGATAACCAGGAGTTCCAAGAAAAGCGTGAGTGGGTGACTGCCGCTATGGTGAAAGAACACCGTTTGCTTTTCGCCGTCAAGCCTGAACTCCGAGAACCTTTTGGCAAGGCTGTCGTAAAGGTACTCGAATTCATTGCATTTGAGCGCCTCGAAGTTCCATTTATTTGGCACCATCGCCAAGACTACCTTGTCAATGTTGTAATCAATTCAAATGAGCAGGACGAGGCTTCGGCTACTTCAACCGAACAGCTGTTGACCCGCGACGACCTTTGGCGTATTGTCATGCTCGATATGGACTTCCACGCTATCATTGAAAAAAGAAAAGCAACTCAAGAACTTTGGGAATCTCTTGAGGTTAAAAGTTCGGACTACGATGAGCTCGTCAGTCAGGCAAGCACGCTTGTAGAGTACCAGGATGTCATGGATTGGATCCAGTTCCGTTACTCCGCTGAGCTTCGAGCGCGTGGTTCAGAAGCAGTGAAAAGACATTCCCGTTTTGGTGTTTACGACAGATTGAGAGCCAGTCCACTGGCAAACCTTGCCCAGCTGACCGGAGTAGATGCTTCTAAATTTGCACTCAACATCCAAGCTGAGAAGCGACTAACGTTCGTCGATGATCCAAGTAAGTTACCGAACGAGGTCGCTGCCGAACAGACACCTGATTTAGAGCCTCAGACCTCTTTAGCTGCCGTTACAGACTATTTGTCTCAAGAACTTTTCCACCACCCTCAAATTCGTCGCTACGTCCGCAATAAGTTTGTACAGGAAGCCAAGATTGATATTGTTCTTACCGATGATGGACGAAAGCGGATTGACGAGAACTCAAAGTTCGCTCGTATCAAATATGCCATCAATTGGTCTTTCGAGGAACTCCGTCTCCGCCCAGATCTCTACTTGACTATGCTGGCTGCTGAGCAACAAGGCTTAGTTGTAGTCCGGGTGCAGTATCCTCAATACAAGACCACACTTTTTGAGCGCTTGTTGACTAGCTATCTATTTTCTGACGGTGTTAGCGAGGTCGCAACTCAGTGGAACGAGCTCAGACGCAGCGTTTTCAAGCAGGCCAGTCGGAAAATTATTCCCCTGATTGCAAGAAATATCCGCGAAGACTTGCGTCATGATTGTTTGCGTTCTCTGTTTTTCGAGGTCCGCAAGGCCTTCAGCGAAAAACTCAACCAGGCTCCGTTTAAGCCCCCCGGATTTTTGCCTGGTACTGTGCCCCGTGTTCTTGCCGTTTCTGCTGGTGAGGGCCAATACCGTGATGCAGTTCTAGCAGTGGTACTTGATGAGGATGGTAATGTTGTTGAACACGCCAAACTCGGTGACATGCGCGATGCTGCCTTCAGAAGTGGGCTTGCCGAGCTAGCCAAACGCCGCGAAGTCGATGTGATTGGTGTTGGTGGATGGACCGGTGCGACCCGCCGTCTGTTCCAGCAAGTCAGTGAAATTGTATCAGACGAGGGTATTACTGTGGGCGAGAACCAAACACCTCTTGATGTTCGTTACGTCAATGATGAAGTGGCCCGTTTGTATCAGTCTTCGAAACGCGCTGAAATCGAGTACACGGACCTTGTCCCTGTCGCACGTTACTGCGTTGGCTTGGCAAGATACATGCAGAGCCCACTGTTGGAATACACATCTTTGGGCAACGAGATCGGTGCCGTGCAAATCCACCCTAATCAGTCGTTGCTTCCAAAAGACCTCTTTTTGCAGTGCACTGAAAGTTGCTTTGTTGATTATGTCTGCCTTGATGGTATCGACATTAATCTGGCTGTCAGGTCGCCTTACGTTGCTAACGCCGTACCTTATATTGCTGGTCTCGGTCCCCGGAAGGCCTCAGGTATGTTGACTGCAATTCAGTCACGGGGTGGAATTATTTCGAACCGCACCAAGCTAATTATTACGGAACTTACACCCAAGACCATCTTTATGAACTGCGCTTCTTTCTTCAAAATTCCTCAGGACACAACTGCTTCCAAAGAGGACGACTCTGATGTACTTGACGGCACACGTATCCACCCAGAAGACTATGAACTCGCTCGCAAAATGGTTGGTGATGCTTTGGAACTTGACGAAGAAGATATTGCAGCCTACGAACGAAGTGGCCGTGGCGGTGTAGTTGCCCAGCTCGACGACCCGGACCGTCTCGATGAGCTCATTTTGGAAGATTATGCTATGGAGCTCGAGAAATCGTTCAAGCAGAAAAAGCTTTGCACTTTGCAAAATATTCGGGACGAGCTCAAGGACAACTACCGCGAACTTCGCGAACCCCTCAAAGTTTTGACTGATCGCGAGGTATTTACTATGCTCACCGGACACTCCCCTGACAGCTTCAAAAGTGGGGCCGTGGTTAGTGCTATCTGCCGCCGTGTCACGAATCGTCAACTCGTACTGAGTGTGGATGGAGGTGTTGATGGTGTGGCTGAGTCTGGAAATATTTCTGATGACCGGTCTCAACCGGTTTCGGCCCAGTTCACCCCTGGCCAGGCTGTGCAAGCAGTTGTACAAAATGTGGACTACAAGGCTCTTTTTGCTGGCCTCAACACAAGAGCCAGCATTGTCAAGCGTGCTTTAGAGGAAGAGGCTGCGGCCAATAGAAGCATTGATCCTGAAAAATGGAACACTGAAGCTGAAAAGCGAGACATTGCTGCCGCTGACCAAAAGATCGCTCAGGAGCAACGCCAGGGACGTATCATCAAGCATCCTCTTTTCCGATTGTTCAGTGCCAAGCAGGCGGAAGAATACCTGGCTCCCCTACAGCGTGGTGACCTGGTAATTCGTCCATCTAGCCGCGGCAACGATCATATCACCATCACTTGGAAGGTGGCTGATATGCTGTACCAACATATCGATGTGATTGAGCTGGACAAGCCCAATGAATACACCATTGGACGCACCTTGATGGTTGGCCGTTGGAAATACAGTGATTTGGACGAACTTATCATTATGCATATCCAGGCAATGGCCCGTAAGGTTGATGAAATGACGCGTGCTGAAAAGTTCCAGTCAGGAACTAAAGCGGATGTTGACAAATGGTTGACTGCGTACACGAATGCCCGACCGAATAAGAGTGTGTATGCCTTCTGCTTCGACCACAAGCGACCGGGATACTTTTTGCTGTGTTTCAAAACAGGCGCAAACGCTGATGTTCAGCAGTGGCACGTAAAGGTGATTCCCAACGGGTACGAGCTGATGAACAACTCCTACCCCGATGTGCCCAGCCTTTGCAACGGATTCAAAATGATTTTTGCAGCAAAAGCTCGCACCGCCTAAGCGTGAAATATACAATAACAAAAACAATTTTTATATCTAGTCGATTAAATTGTGTCCTTTGGCCTTTCCCGATCCAGGATCCATTTTGGCCGAGCGAGCTCCGAACTGGATTGCCCTTTTTTTCTCGTGGCAGACTTCTTCTAGCCCG
Source organism: Wickerhamiella sorbophila (assembly GCF_002251995.1). Taxonomy (NCBI): domain Eukaryota; kingdom Fungi; phylum Ascomycota; class Dipodascomycetes; order Dipodascales; family Trichomonascaceae; genus Wickerhamiella; species Wickerhamiella sorbophila. Next base: position 2,014,175 of record NW_020194005.1, read on the forward strand.
AGTGCTTTTGCAACGTGTCTCAGTGCAATTTTGGTAGTTTTACCGTCCGTTTTAGCATCTAAGGGCAGTTGTAAGGCGTGGGTCACCACGGCTTCACTTAGATAGGGGTACCTGATTTCTTTGCCCCAGCAAGCAGACACACGGTCATCGCGACCCAAGTTGCGAGTGTCAACACGTCCGAAATCTAACTCCAATTCTTCGGCAAGCTTGTTGGATGTGTAGGCACCCAAGTGACGGGAGTAGCCAGCAAAAAGCTCATCAGCGCCTAGTCCCGAAAACAGTATGGGGGTTGTAGAATGGCCACCTTTAGCAGCAAAGTAGAATGCCATAGCAATGCTCAGGTCCATGACGGTCTTTTGAGGCCACATTAGCTGCTTGACAATTGCATGGCTCTCTAATGCTTCTTCATAAGGCACGTTTATTTCCTCTAGGTTGAACCTTCGAGATGATAAAGCTTGCAGTTCAGAGAATGACCTGCGCCCCAAAATTCTGTCTGGTGTCTCCCACATTGTGTTGGCCCGCCTGTTCTCAAATGCAACATTCAGGAGATCAATCTCAAATTCTTGGGGCAAGACCATATCCATGAGCCTGGCAATAATTGTACAATCAAGACCACCGCTGAACAACACGGCGACCTTGGACAAGTTGCTCGGACACACTGTTCGTTCTAAAACGGCCTGCTTGAGGACCTGCAAAAGCTGTTCGTTTGGTGTCCAGCCAATCGATCTCGAAACTGTATATGTGCGCCGGAGATCAATTTCTGAAAAATTTTTGGACGACAAACTGTACTGGTAAAGAACACCTGCATTGCATTCTATTGCACCACCCACTGAAGTAACCAAAAGGCCATTTTCAAGGGAGTACATCAAGCTTCTTCTTCCCAGCCTATCTCTTCCAAACCAGATCGAATCATTATCCCAGTAAATGAAAGCAAACTCGCCCTCAATCTGGACAGCATCACGCACAGAGGCTTGAAGCCGGTCGAAGAAAACAACTGAATCATTACCGTCTGTACCATAAATCTCACCGTTATACGCCAAGGCTTTGGTGCCAACAATAATTGGCTGCTCGGTAGCTGGTTCGCGAAGAGCAAGAACCGCAGCCTCTAATACAGCATCTTGTGATTCGTACCGACCATAATGATTAGGGCCACGGGCCCTAATCATGCCGGTTAGGTCGTGCGGGACCGTGGAAAAAAGAATCCCGCACATCAAGCGGTAGATCACTTAAGCGGGGGTGATGTGGTTAGCTAGTGTGACGTAAAGTAGAACACAAGTTATAGCAAGAAGCGATAGCTTTGTTGATCTCTTGTGTATTCTAGCCTTTCTCACTGGCTACAACATTTAAGCACTTTTTTAGCTATAGATATGTCACCCAAACTATACTGTCGGCTGCGGCCATATCCAGATGAAAGCAAGACTTCCCGTCCGATCAGTCCTATTGAACCATCTGAGAGCCTTACCAAGTATTACAGTGGGAGACCATGTGAGAACAGAAGGTGCTGCAGTTCTTTTTCGATTTTTTTCCGACCTTTTTGTTAAAAAATGATTCAAATTCTTGTTTTTAAAAAATTTCCGAGCTATAATTCTTTCAGCCCACAGCTGTGGAAGCTCCATCAACTGTCCATATGTGCCTGCGGTTGCACCTGCAAAATAAAAATTAGGTAAGAAACGAAATTTTCAGTTTTATGCCTCCTCGTAAATTTAAGCCTTTTGTCCCTGGACAGGTTTTCACTGGCCAAAACTTCCAGCCTGGTGGTTTTGTACCCAGTACAGTCCGCCAGGCCACTAGTGCGACCCCGTCAGCACCAACATCAGGCACTGCGTCACCTGCAGGTTCTGCTAACTCTTCTCAAATCAACCTCGCGGCGCTTTCTGCTGCTTTGAAAGAACTAGACGATACTCCTATCAAAGACGACTTTGAGGTTATTTTGAAAGCGGAGAATATTGCCGCTCTCAAGCCTGCAGCCCAGTCTATTGCCGATAAGCTCTTTGAATCAGGGGCGGATAAAATCGCTTCCTGGAAATTTATCAATGCTATTGAAACTCTTGCAAAGTCCAGAAAGAGTGCAATTGCCCGTGAAGCTGCAGGGCTCACCGTATCAGCAGTTGCATACAAGTTTGGACCTGATAACTTGGCCCAAGCATACCTGCTGCCGGTTTTTTCACTTTTTTATGAGTTGCAAGTTGATAAAGACTCTGGTGTTCGGCGCTCGGCAACTTCTGCGATCAACACTTTGCATGGCATCTACAACCCAGAGGTACTGGCCTCCTCTGTCTTGAACGAAGTTCTTGATTATTTGGACAGCGGAGCGAAATCTCAGAGCAAAATGGCCGCAGCAAAAACTGTCGAGTACATTTTGGAGGAGTGTCCGGATGATTATATAGACTCACGTTTCGTGGATGCCATCCCTGTTTTGACCAACCTCCTGCATGATTTCAAGCCAGAAGTCGCCAAAGAAGCCCACAAGCTCATGACCACTTTTATGGGCAAGCTCGATAACCAGGATGTCACTCCCCGAATTGATATTATCATTGCTACTCTTGCCGACCCCAAGAAGGTCCAAGAGTGTATCAAGACCCTAAGCCATGTCACATTCGTCACTGAGGTGACAGAGAGTGCTTTGGCTGTGTTGGTGCCCATCTTGACCCGAGCTCTTTCTGTCTTTTCTTCGCAGGACTCGCTCCGTCAGACAGTCACTGTTACTGAGAACCTTACCCGTCTGGTCCACAACCCCTGGGAGGTCAAGCATTTCATTCCTGAGCTCAAACCTCTGGTCGAAAGTGTTGTCAAGACCGCTTCTCTTCCAGAGGTGCGTGAGCTTGCTTCCAAGGCTTTGACCGTTCTTGAGAGTGCCGAAAAAGAAAGTGCTGAGCGCACCAAAATCACTATGGATATGGCCCAAGACACCGTTGCATCTCTTCCTGTTGCCGACTATGCTGCGCCTATCGTTAAGCTTACAGTAAACTGCCGCGAGTTTTCACAGCTCGAGCACTACCTGAAGCTTTGTGGAATGGATCGTGACAAGGCCGTTGCCACCAAGACCGAGTTTGAAAACATGTTTGCTGATTCCCGTATCCCTGAAGATGATCAGGAGGGCATTGAGATTGTCAACGCCAAGTTCTCGCTTGCCTACGGTGGCCGCATGCTACTAAACAAAACCACGCTTCGTTTGTTCAAGGGCCACCGCTATGGTCTTTGTGGTCGCAACGGTGCAGGAAAATCCACTCTGATGCGCTCAATCGCCGAGGGTAAGCTTGAAGGTTTCCCAGACAAGTCAGAGGTTCGCACTTGTTTTGTGGAGCATCGTCTCCAAGGATCTGAGGCCGACATGGATCTCGTGAACTTTATTGCTCTTGATGGTGAAATTCATGCTCCAAAGGAGGAAATCGCTGCTGCCCTGGCTGAGGTCGGGTTTGACGAGACTCGTCGTGCCCAAAACGTGGGTGCATTGTCTGGTGGTTGGAAGATGAAACTTGAGCTGGCCCGTGCCATGTTGATGAAAGCAGACATTTTGCTTTTGGATGAGCCCACGAATCACCTTGATGTGCAGAATGTCAAGTGGCTTCAAGATTATCTTGTCGAGCACACTGACATCACTTCCCTGATTGTATCGCACGACTCTGGTTTCCTCGATGCAGTTTGCACTGACATCATTCACTACGAGCAAAAGAAGCTGGTGTACTATAAAGGCAATCTCTCGGAGTTTGTCAAGATTCGGCCGGAGGGTAAAGCGTACTACACGCTCACAGACTCGGCCGTGAAAATGGCGTTCCCTGCTCCCGGTATTTTGACTGGTGTGCGCTCTCAAACCCGTGCTATTGCTCGAATGAGCGATGTATCATTCACATATCCTGGTGCTGCCAAGCCATCTCTCGAGCACGTCTCTTGCTCTGTCTCTTTGTCTACTCGTGTGGCTGTTCTGGGACCCAACGGTGCCGGTAAGTCGACTCTGATCAAATTACTTACTGGCGAACTTGTGGCAACCAGTGGTACTGTTGAAAAGCACCCCAATTTGCGTATTGGTTACATTGCCCAGCATGCCTTCCAGCATGTTGAGAAGCACAAGGAGCTGACACCGAACCAGTACCTCCAATGGCGTTATCGTAATGGTGACGACCGCGAGGTCCACTTTAAGCAGTCTCGTCAGATGAGCGAAGAGGAGCGTGAGACCATGGCCAAGCCAATTGATCTAGGTGATGGTGGACGTCCACGTGTTTTGGAGGCTATTATTGGTCGCCAGAAACTCAAGAAGTCGTTCCAGTATGAAATCCAATGGAAGGGATTTTTGCCCAAGCACAACACGTTTATGCCTCGTGAGGAGCTTATTGAGCGGGGCTTTGGCAAGCTTGTTCAAGCCTTTGACGACCACGAGGCCTCGCGTGAGGGTCTTGGCTACCGTGAATTGGCTCCGCCTGTCATTCGCAAGCACTTTGAAGATGTTGGTCTTGATGGCGACATTGCTGATCACACTCCGCTAGGCTCTCTGTCTGGTGGCCAGCTGGTCAAGGTTGTCATTGCCGGTGCGACCTGGAACAACCCCCACTTGCTTGTTCTCGATGAGCCGACGAATTATCTTGATCGTGACTCTCTCGGTGGTCTGGCAATTGCCATTCGCGACTGGTCCGGAGGTGTCATCTTGATTTCGCACAACAATGAGTTTGTGGGTGCTCTCTGTCCCGAGCAGTGGATTATCAACGATGGTAAAATGGTCACCAAGGGCAAAGCTGCTGTCCAGAGCGACAGATTTGACACCCCGACCCCCGACTCGTCGGCACCTCCTTCAGCGTCCGCTTCGGCCCACACCTCGGATGCCGACAGCCCGCTGAACATCAAGATCCGCAAGAAGAAGAAGAAGCTTACCCGTAACGAGCAGAAGGAGCGTGATGTGCGTCGTAGGTTGCGTTACTTGGAGTGGTTGGCAGCACCGAAAGGAACCCCCAAGCCTGAGGATACTGACAGCGAGTAGTATTTAACATAGAAGTTACATTTGTTTAGTGGAGTTTCGCCTCTTCATCAGCTGAGATCTCATGACCGGCGACTTTCTCAATGACCTCAGCGACTACCTTGTCAGATAGGTCGTTTTCGTGATTGCAAATGATGCTCACGGTGTTGCAGCCGCATTCGATATGGGGGTACGATCCGATCTTGACGCCGTCGGGGCCGTACTTTTCCTGGAGCTCTGTCAGGGGAGCGGCCATGCCGGACTCGGACATTTTGGTTGAAATGTACCGACGAATGTACTTACGGGTGTCCAGACGGTCCACGAGCAAAGGCATCAAGCCGTTGAGCAGGCGGTTGAACAGCCGGGGGATGCCGGGCAGGACGTGGATTCTGTGGTCAATTGCCACGACCGGCACCCACAAATCATCAGCAACAAAGTATTTTGTCACATTGGGTCCGCGCGGGAAAGTCGCCATGCGCAGAGCTGCTTGTCGCTCCAGGGCCGGCCGATCCTTGGGCGGGTTCTTGGCCAGTCTGTTCATGCGCGCCTCCGTCTCCTTGTCGATCTCAACGGGCAGATTGTAGGCCTTGGCAAGTGACTCGTAGGTAATATCGTCGTGGGTGGGGCCAATGCCGCCGGAGGTCACGACAAAATCGTATCTCTGCATAGATCGGATTGCCTCGACGATCTCGTCGCTTTCGTCGGGAACAACCATGACTTTGCGCAGCTCAATTCCGAGCTCGAAGCAGTACTTGGCAAACGAGTACGAGTTCAGGTCCTTGATTTTCGCGTTCAACACTTCATCACCAATGATAAGGCATGCTGCCGTAGTGATGCGATGGCTCATGTCCGATGACAAACGATCGACTCGTTCTGGAGCTATATCGTGCTGGTGCGAGCAACCGGTCGGGGCGAAATTAAGAAAAAAGTCTAGGTATAACGGGTCTACAGCCAATTCCAACTGGCACACTGTGGAAGCTTCCAGCATCCCGGAGCCCCCACAGCCGCTAGGTCATAGTATCATATATAAGTAAGCTGCAAAGTCCCAAGTTTTTTTTTTTATTAACCACATGAGCAAGACATTTAATGCTGAGGAGGCGGAGAACCTCGAGGATATTGAAAAGCAGTTTGCCGTCAAGGCGGTTGAGCAGGCCCAGACGTACTGGGGCCTGCTGGAGAAGGTTCCTGGTAGCAAATTGAAGCTAACCAGCGACGACGACGTCATCTACGATCATTTGCTGCGCGAGTTCCCTGAATTTCACGAGGGCGGAATCTGGTCCAAGGTCATTGACGAGGACATGATGAAGACCAAGAGCGGGAAAGAGCGCTGGCGCAATTTCTGCAACGTCTATGAGAAGATCATCGACGACTACAACTTTGGCACTTTGCTGCGGCTGGACCCGGCTGGCGAGTACAACGAAAAGAACACCATGTTTGCTCTGCGGATCCAGTTCTATGCCATCGAGATTTTGCGCAACAAGCGGGGCATGAACAACTGGGTCGCTGCCAAGTCTAGCTAATTGATAAGTAGACCTGTTTAACCAAGCCTATTTTATGCAACTCCTCCCGCAGCTGGGCTGCAGCTTCGGTATCCAACGCGGTGCGTTTGGACGGCGAGCTGATGAACACAGTTGCAACGTAGTTCGACCCGTACTGTTCCAGCAACACCCGCTCGAGCTGCCACCCAGGCAGCAGGCGTTCGACCAGGAGAGTTGCCTCGTCCTGCACCCTCTCGGCGGTGTCTGAGCTATTGGCGACCGTCGTGTTTCCGGCAAGTTCGCTTATTGCTTGTTTCAACGGAGCAATGCCCGCCCTTATGATCATGCCGGAGATAATGAGTCCACCGAACGGGTCCAGCCATGTCAAGCCTAAAAGTTGTCCGCCGGAAATAGAAGCCACAGACACAGCCGAAGCCAGGCAGTCGACTCGGTGGTGCCAGGCGTTTGCAATCAGTACTTGAGAGTTCTGCTTTTTGCCAATGCGGTTTGTGGCTTGGAAAAGCGCCTCCTTGATGCCTATGGAGGCCAGTGCGATCCACATGGCGTTCCATTCGGCCATTTGCAGCGGCTTCCCATGGTCATGATGGCCCAATGGCAGCATGGAAAAATAGTGCACGAAAGTTGACTCTGTGCCCAGTGCAAATTCAGCAATGGTGAGAATTGAAGAGTATCCCATTGATGTTCCGGCAATGAGCAGCAGCGCAGCCACACCAAACGCGCCCATAGTTTCTATGCGACCATAGCCGTTTGGAAACGCCTTGGTAACGGGCTTTTTTGCTACAGACACCGTGGCCAGAGTCAAAAAGTCGCTGACCAAGTCTGAAACTGCGTGAATGGCGTCGGCAATCAGGCTCTGCGAGTGGAAAATGATGCCGCCGGCACCTTTACCTGCGGCCATTCCAACGTTGGCCAAAAGGCCGATCCACGTGATCCGTACACCGGGGTCTCGGAGATTAGTGGTTTGCAGATAGGCATTGGCAGCGTGTGTATGTGAATGGCCGTGTGAATGTGAGTGATATCTCACAAACGTCCTAAAGGACCCTCGAAATCCCGCGGTACTCACTCGAAGCATGACAAAGCTGGCAGGCCCAGGTTTACAAGCAGTATGTTTTTGGCAAAAAAAATACAAACTAATCTTGTATATACATCTATTTACGCTTCAAAACGGCTTGCCGCAGCCGACCAGTCGACAACATTCCACACGGCCTTGAAATAATCTGCCTTGACATTTTTGTACTGCAGATAGTATGCATGTTCCCATGCATCAATGCCTACGATAGGGATGTAATTGTCAGGAACCACGTCTTGGTTGGACGTGGTGATTACACCGAGAGAGGACGTCGATCGGTCTTTGACAATCCACGCCCAGCCGGAGCCCTGAATGCCGGCAAGTCTAGCATTGACGAGATCGGTCAAAATGGAGAGCTGGCCGTACCTGTCCTTAATTGCCATGGCCAGCGCCGAGTCGGCAGGCGGGGGCTGGCCACCGCCATCTTTCTGAGGAGTCAGATTGTTCCACCAGAGATTGTGGTTAATGACGCCACCAGCGTTGAATTGCAGCAACGGCAGCAGACGCTCCTTGGAACCGTTATCGCTCTTCTTCACTGCTTCTTCGTACTCGGAAATAAACTTGTTGTAGTTCGCAGCGTAGGTGTTATGGTGCTTTGTGTAGTGCAGCTCATTGATCTCCTTGGAGATGTAGGGCTCTAATGCATCGAATGAATACTTGAGGTCAGTCACCACGGCCTTGTCACGAGTGAGGCCATTCTCTGCAGCGACTGCAGTCTCCCAGGGAAGAATTGTAGCGTTGGGCATGATCGGAGGAAAAAGTTCGTGCGTGTAACGATTTAACCCGACTGAGGGACCTACCGGTCATTTTTATGTTGCTGCATGCGCAACGCTTCGACCACCCGTACCCTTGGCGAACGCAGGTGAGCCCGATTTGGTCGAACAAATTAGCAGTGAGTTCTACGGGTGCACTAGACAAAATTAAGCGTCAAAGCGGCGAACGGCCTCCTGCCAATTGACCACGTTCCAGACGGCCTTGAAGTAGTCAACCTTGACGTTCTTGTACTGCAGGTAGTAAGCGTGCTCCCAGGCGTCGACACCAACAATAGGCACATAGCCCTTGGGAACGATGTCCTGGTTGGCAGTAGTAAGGACGTCGAGGGTGTTGGTGGCCTTGTCCTTGACGATCCAGGCCCAACCCGAGCCCTGGACACCCGCCAGCTTGGTGTTGACAAGGTCAGTCAGCGTGGAGAGCTGGCCGTACTTGGACTCAATGGCCTTGGCCAAAGCAGAATCGGAGGCAGGAGGCTCACCACCACCGTCTTTCTGGGGAGCCAAATTGTTCCACCAGAGGTTGTGGTTGATCACACCGCCGGCGTTGAAGTTGAGCAGAGGCAGCAAATGCTCCTGGGCAGCAAGATCGTTCGTCTTGACGGCCTCCTGGAACTCGCCAATGAAGTTGTTATAGTTGTTGGCGTAGGTCTGGTGGTGCTTGGTGTAGTGCAGCTCGTTGATCTGTCCAGAGATGTGGGGCTCGAGGGCGCCGAAATCGTACTTTAGGTCGGTCAAGGTTGCCTTGGTGCGGTTGAAGACGGTCGAGAAAGCAGTCTTGCGCACAGCAGCGCCCGAGCGGCTAACAACGTTCAAAATTGACATTATAGTAGTGAAGACTAGCAAACACCGCCTGGAGCCTTTTATTGGGTGGGGAAACCCTAACATCACCGAACGGACCCGGTGGCGCCCAGTAAACAGCCTTGGCCTCCAAAACCTCCTAGGGATTTCCCATGTCGCCGTGCGTGGGCCGTGGCACCCAGCACTTTGGTCGTGCCGTCGTCGAACCCGCTCGTCGCGTTTCCCGCATGGATCCCTAGGGTAGGGAAGCCGTTTCCGAGCCTGAGTGACAAAGCAGGGCAGTGCTTGCAAACTGAACAACACACGCTAAACGCGACTCGAATATGGACAAACTCGTTGGTGTTGGAATGCTCGCTGTCGCCACGGTGGTCTTCACTTACTACTCTATATGGATTTTCCTGATTCCCTTCGTTGACCAAAGCCACCCCATTGTTGGGTTCTTCCCGGGCCGCGAATGGGCAGTCCGCATCCCGGCGTTGTTGCTGGTGCTGGGTGTTGTGGCGGTCGGAACGTTTATTGGCACCACTGTGGCTAAGAGTAACAAAAAAAAAAACGCCAAACTCGCCCAGAAGAAGAAGCAATAAATGCATCACTTGAGTAGGATCGCTAGCCACCGCGCAGCCTTCCTAAATCTTTATATATTGCTAATACGTGCACGTTTTCATTGCATCCTCTTGAAAGTAACTAAACACCCTCCCACTAAACAACCACCCCCGTACTCCTATATATACAGGCTCGTTTGCTAAGTCAGAAGGCGGTCCCAACTTTTCCATGGACAATTTCATCGAGCGCTCGACCGCTCTGCTTGCAGCTCGGCCAGACACTGCCCGCGTGTCGGTGCGTTACACCCACAAAAAAGTAAAGCACTGCCAGGAGGCCACTGTCGGGAAAGTGCGGCCGGCCGTTGCAATTTTCAAGACCTATGATCCGGTGTCGGGTGCCCTGTACAAGATTCGAGTCACCAAGGCCAACGAGCTGTCCCGCATTCTGTCCAGCTTGGGCCCCCGCTTTGTGGAGATCACTAAGGAGAACAAAGTCTCCAAAAAGCGGGGTCTGGCCAGTCTCATGAGTGATGTAGAGCCATCGGACGTGCCGGTCGCGCCTGAGCCTGCCGCTCCACAAGCTGCCTCATCGAGTGGCTCCGCTGACAAATCATCGAGCGGAACCAAGAAGAAGAGTAAAAAGAGGAAATAGGCAAAGAAGAAATGTAGGTTTTAAGATAAAAATAATACAATAAATAACTGATGGTTCAGGCATCACTGCTGGAGTGGGCGTCATCATGCTCAGACCCGTTGGGTTCCTCAAGGGGCTCGGCGTCGTGCTCGCTATGCACTTCTTCAGCTTCTTGAGCATTGTTTTCGTCGTTGCAGACATCACAAACATCAACGTGTTCGGGTGGTGGACTGCGAGGAGCGTCTGGTCGCTGTGGACTTCCGTAGGGCGGCGGGAACTCGTGGGAACTGCTGGGCACGTTGGCAAAGTCCAAAAGCACAGAATCAGTGCGGTCGCCATAGGCTGGGGGCGGAGCCAGCGTCCCATGGGCAGGTGCTAGTCCCCACTTTTTCACATTAGCCTCAATAAATACAAATCCGCCCTGGCCCAGATTGGCTACCACCGTGCACGGGCCACTGGCTCCAATTGACGGGAAAACGTTCACTCGCATGCCGTGAACAACGTCAGGCAACTTTTTACCGTTATGAGTGAAGAAGACGGTGCCAGTGCGCGTCCGGTACCCGACTCCAATCACATCTCCTTGGGTCCAGGGTCGCCCATATTTCGGCGCCTTGAATGGCTGGTTGATCCTCTGCACGCCGTTGGAGCAGTATGCCACAGAATACCGGTGCATTCCAGGAAGCCGGAATCCAGGATACGGCTTGGTCGACAGCCCCACCGAAATGGTAACGTCTGGTGTAGTGCTGTACACCTTGGCCTCCCAGTAGTAGGTCTCGTTTTGTTTTGGCAGGGGAATGTTGGTCTGAACACACGAGGTGCCCTGCAAGAATTCAATTTCCGTGCGGTCCTGTACCATACAGCTCTGCTGCATGATATCAAACGTGAATTCCCAGGCAGCCACTGCCTTTTCTTGGATGGCCATAAACTGGCTCAGCGAGATATCTGTGTCGGCACTGTTGGGGGGGTTGCGTTCAATGAACCTCTTGGCCATCAAATATGACTGCTTCGAGGGTTCGTCCATGGTTTCGAGTGCAGCAGCCTCCTCTTCAAGGAACTGCTCGCTGTCGTCAAACGCACCGGGCAGCCCATCTCGTAGTCTGATTCCTCGTTCACAAGTGCATGCCGTGTAGAGTACTATGACCAGAAATGAGAGTATAAATGTGGACACAAAGGAAACCACAATAGCAATTACTTGTGGCGGGATATCGTCCATGGTCATTATCAGGAAGGTCTTAGTAAAGAGGGCAGGGCGGGTTATAAAGTGGTACAAAAAAAATATACCGGGACATTAAAACTACAGTTCGTTAGCAAGCAGGCCGATTTTCCAGGGCCCGAATTGAGACGCATTTTCCGGAAGTTTAGCGGTGGATTCTTCGAGAGTTCGCCTGAGCTCCGAGACCGCATTCAGCGGCAGAATAACATCCTCTACGTCCCCCCGCGTCTGGTAAAGGGTGGGGAATTGGGCAGGGTCCAGAGAATACATGACTTTCAGACCGTGCTTTGGCAATTGCCCTGTGCTGGTGTAGTATATATCACGGTTAAACACCCACACGAGAAGCCGCAGCTGCTGATCCGGGTCGTGGAGATGGAAAGAATAAATAGCGTGCGAGTCAATGAGTTCACATAGCATACTTGCAGCAAACACCTGAGTGGGATAAGACTCGACCTGTGCACCGCTCAGGGTGACGTCCCACTTCCAAACCTTCTCCCCAGACACATGCGGGCATGAATCGAGGTCGTCGGGGTGAATCAATAAATAGGCATCACTGACGTACGCCAGGGATGGCTGCGGCTCGAATTTACTAACCGCATATGCCGGGTTGAACTCCTCGCCGTGGGTGTGTGGTTTATGGCAGTGCCAAAAGTCCATTAGTTCGGCCCAGTGCTCTGACGGCAGCTGTTTCCACACCGCTATCGATTTAGCCAGAACGCGGTCGCAGTGGCGACATTTGACCACGACCTTTTGTCTCGAAAGCTCAGATGCCGTCCAGGGCGGGTTCTTTGCCCACTGATTCGATCTATCGTGCTCTTGAATCGTGCTGCACGGCAGACGCAATGACGTCTTGGAACTGCCCAGCTCAACGCTGGCTGGAAGCACGGGCGCCGGAAGAACGATCACCTCGTTGAGCACCTGTATAGACGGCCCGCCAATATCTAGTTTTTCAATACATTCATCTGATTCGACGCTCAAAGACACACTGTTGATTCGACTCAAATACTCTGCATAATATCTCATAAGCGGGTAAGTTAAAACGCTAAACACTATTCGTGATTTATTTAAATTTTTTTAAAGAGGAGTTCAAGTAAACAACGATATCTTGCTATTATTTCTTGGTCTCTTCCTCCTCTTCGTCCTCGTCCTCAGTATCGGTATCTATGTCGCTGGGACCTTCCTCTTCCTCTTCCTCTTCGTCTTGCTCCTCCTCAAAGTCCTCCTCTTCCGGCTCCGGTGTAGGCAGGGCTGTTTCGGGGGAGACCGTCATGACGCAGCGGACGCTGCTATCCACGCCAAAATAAGCACGGTTGGATACAAACAAGCGGAAGGCGAACATTCCCGGGAACTGCGGCGCGGGCAAAGACAGCTGGATTTTGTAGGTGCCAATCACAACACCGTCACCTGTTTTACGCTGCTCAGCAGTCAGTTCTAAGTTCGAAAGATCCACATTGCTAATCTTGACCGGAGCATGCACAACTTTGCTGTCGCGCTCGTTGGTCAACATAACAACCCAGTTGGGAATAATGTCCTCGGGCTGGAAGGGAGTAAGGGCCGGAGGCAATGGCGGGGGGACAGAATTAAGGTACTCGGGGTTGGTTAGTTCGCGTACGTCCTCATAATCATTCTCAGCGAGCAGATCCAACTCATCAACGTCAACCTTGGGGCAGGGTTCATTCAAAGGGCCAATCACGTATTTGATCTCAAAGTAAGGCTGACTGCGAGGAGTAACAAGAACATCACCAGGAATCTTGAACTGGGCTCGTAAAACATGCAACTTGGGAATCAGCTTGCTGAAAACATCAAAATTGGACTCGGAGACGCTGCAAGTCTTGAGATCGCTTCCGGGAATTTGCAGTCTCTCACCAGCCCGAGCAAGCCGCAAAGGAACAGCTTGAACAATGCAGCGTTGGATGTGGATAACTCGCTGCAAGAAAGGCGCACTCTTGAACTCGGCGGCAATGTTGAACAACCCTTCCAACAAAACAAGAGCCTCAGTAACAACTGCAAGCTTATCTTGCTCATTGGGTACTGGCTTTCGCTGCAAGTGAGCATCAAGGAGGGCACGAATTTCCTTCGCAGATTTATTACCTGGTACAGCTTGACGCATTTCCGGAGCCGACGCGAGGTTGTGGAGAATGACCTCGTTACTGATAAACACGGCCTGTTCCTTGGCAATCAACTCGAAGAAAATCGAAGAGGTTTCGAAAAGAATGCCGGCCCGTGTACGCACTTTTTGCTTGGCCCACCAGGTTCCAACTGCGTAAGGAAGAATGCCACCGATTAAAATAGCGTAGCACAGCATAAGAACGGGGGACCCGCCACCAACCAGGAAAGAAGGCAGAGCAATACCATGCTTGGACTGCTGGGGACCGTCCGGGTGGCCGTATCGCAAAAAGTTTTCGCGAGTAACCTCGTCGGTTAATGATTTGTAGGCCTTGGTGAGGTCGATGAACTTGGACTCGGCCATTTCCTTGGTCATTTCCAAAGTCTCCTTGAATTTATCGGGGTGGAACTGCAACGAAAGCTTGCGATAGATGCTTTTAATCTCCTTGACCGTGGCAGACTCCGATATGCCAAGCAGCTCGTAAGGATCAAATCTGGCTTGGGGCTCAGCGTTCGACTGAACGTTGTAGATGATATAGATAAAGAAAAAGATGAATGCCCAACCAATAAGCAGAAGAACCGTGGACAGAGTCCACCTGCTCTTTTGATTTTTCACACGGCTGAACTCTTCTTGTGCATCGGCATTATAAGCCGGAGGATGGTCCTTTTTCCGCAAAGCCTTTGGTCTGGCCGTAAGCGCCCGGGTCAATGTGACTGGCACTACAATAGCACCGACAATGGTTAATGCGAAGAAGGGCCACACCTCCGTACTTTCATCGTACGAATAGTGCGAGTCGCTCATGCTGACGTATCACTATGCAGGGGAGGGTTAAATAATGTCTCGAGAAGGGAACCTAGGTAAGTAATAGAATGGGTATGATATTTCAGGTGGTGCCACAAATTATTTTGTTGTCCCAAAACATATACAACGAATTGAAATGAAATAAAAAGAAACCCGAGTAATGTTCCCAGCCACCACAATGCTCAGACATTATAAGTCTTTGGCATCCCCACGGTCTCTGCTAACCTAAGCAGCTCGTTTTTTTTCTGGATGTCTTATAGGGGACGAGGTAGAAGCGGCCAAAACAATGGCGGTCAGGGTGGTATGCAGGTAGATGGCTCTAATAATTCACCGTCTCTGGTTGCTCTTGATTTCCAGAATTGGCAGGGAGGCACGCAGTCCGATCTGATCAGCTTCATCAAACGCAAGTCCCGGATCACTTTACAGAACCCGCGAGTCAACGGACCCGTTTTGACTGCATTCGTACCAGAGCGCGACGTTAGCATTGTCACAAAGCTGAACGGTATCAGATTTGCCGGGCAGGCTCTGCAAATCAGTGCACAGTCGTCAGCATCTACCACTAACGCTACGATCCAAACAGTAGATGTTTTGACAGGCTTTTTGAACTCTCGTTATAATGCCTCGGCGCAGCTATTGAATCTCTCGAATATGGGCCAGGACCCAGTACTTCTCGAGCGCGGAATGCTCGCTAACCCCACCACAGCGACCAAAATGTTTATGGCCCTTATGAAAATGGCCAAAGACAATCTCCCGGGCGTACGCAGTGTGTCTCTGGAAACTAACCAGCTCACTGATATCAGTAGCGTCCAGTCGCTCTCCACATCTTTCCCCAACCTGGAGAATCTTTCTTTGGCTAACAATATGCTTCCTAATTTTCAGGCACTTTTGCCCTGGCGTAATAGGTTCCCCAAGCTCCGAGAGCTGGTTATCCAGGGCAATCCGTTGCTAAATGACCCGAACTCTCAGCGTGAGATTGTGAGTATGTTCCCTCGACTAGTTATGCTCGACGGTGTTACTGTTCGTAACGAGGCCGACTTGCCGAGAGATGCTCTACCCATGCCGGTTCTTCCGACATTTTTTGAAACCCCAGAGATCCAAAATCTATCTCAATCATTTTTGGCAGAATTTTTAAGGTGCTGGGATACAGACAGATCGCAATTATTGGGGTTATACGACGACGCCAGCATGTTCAGCATGTGCTACAACACCAACACACCGAAACTGCCAAGCCACCAGCCTACCAACCGGCGGGGACCTAATCCCAATACGCCCTACACATCTACGAGTCGCAATCTGGCGTTTTCAAACACGCCTGCGACGCGAAATCAACGCTTGGCAATTGGTCGTAACGCCATTTTGACAGTTTTCCAGAAGCTGCCAGCTACAAAACACGATCTGAGCCAGGCCCACAAGTTTGCCATAGATGGCATCGCCCTTAACGGCGTTCGTTCTCCTCAGGACAGTGCAATCTCCGTCTCAATCCACGGCGAGATGCTCGATGTGACCTCCAACCTCACCCGGAGCTTTGACCGCACCCTCGTGATTTTGCCGTCCCCCGTTGGTGGCTCATTTGTTATTGCCAGCGACATGTTAACTATTCGTTCGGCAGCTGGCTCGGACGCATTCACAAGTCCTCGGGCTGGCCAGAGCGCCAACGTCACTCCGCACGTCACCCCCGCGACCACTCCAACCCCCGCGCCAACGGGAGCCACCCCGGACCCATCAACTGCAGAAACCCTGGTGCATCAACTAATGGCCCAGACCGGCCTTACACTAAAGTACGCACAGGAATGTCTCCAGCAAGCCAACTTTGATCTGGGCTTGGCCCTTAATTTGTTCCAACAATCACGGTCGCAGCTGCCACCGGACGCATTTGCACAATAGATGTACTGTTAAATAAATAAACTAAAAAACCCCCCGCTACCTCTACATATCATGTTCGAGTTTTTCAAGCACTTCAGAGAGCTTTTCGGCCACGTCGATTTCGGTTTGCCGCAGCTTCAGCAGCTCGTACTCGGCCTGCTGGCGTTTTTGCTGCCACTTGTACAGCTCCTTTGAGCATTTGTTGTAGAACTCAAGCGTGTTCACTGCCTCGGCACGTGAAAACGTCCGCAGATGCTGCGTCGCCTCCCCCAGGTACCCAATGGCCGTGTCGAGCAGCACCATCGTGGCCAGGTTTCGAGCGCGCTCTGCATCTACCTGCTTCTCGAGCGACGCAATGTCTTCATCCTCTTCGGGCTGGTAGAACTTGTCGGCAGCCTCAATAGTATCGTCAATCTTTTGTCGGTGCTCCTGCGTTTCCTTGTGCACCTGCTCCAACACTTCAAGCAGAGCTCGTAAATCGTCCGCGCCGGCCACCGGTTGCATAAGCAAGACGAGGCAAAGAAAATGATATATATTAAATATCTAGCTATTGTGTCGAGGAGATCGACTTGAAACTAAACGGAACAAAGCCATGGCCCTCACCGATGTAGAACTTAGACATGGACTCGACCCAATGGAGACGGAGGGCATGCAACATGGCTGACGTGCCCTCCATGACTACGAGAACTGCGACGGTCAGGGTGAACCACATGGCAAACAGCACCACCGTCATAAAAATACCAACAACACCATACATTCCAAACGACGATTGCAGTGTCATATTCCACAGCACCTGGGAAAGCTGGGCATGTGCAAGCGAGAGGGCCCACAACCGGAGATACGATGCGGTGTGTGAGACACTATTCAAACACCACTCAATGGTGTGAATAACTTGGTGAATGAGAATATCCCCGAATCCGTGCTCTTCGTGCCCCTCTTCATCGTCGTCGTCATCGCCGCCATGCCGCTCGCTGCCAATGTCGACACTGCTCTCTTCGGAGGACACTGCCGTGTACTTGTTGTCGAGCTGACGCTTGAGATAAAGCGGCTTGAGCAGCAGCAGCCACGGCACAGCCACCAATGCAATGAGGACTAAAAAGACTTGAATTCCAGCCTGGCCCTTGTAAAGCTGCTCGTCGATTTTCCCTGGCGCCAGGAACATGTTAATGAGCATGTTAAGCAACGAAGGCGCGGGCTTGCCGATTTTGACCCAGTCTATACTCCACTTGTACACAATGCAAAGCGACAGATAGCCGAAAATAGACTGGAAAAACACTAGCGAAGGCACAAAGTTTCCCCATATGTCAATACCCACGTTAAAGTAGAGCGCGTTCACCAGTGAAAACACATGAGAATAGGTCATGTGCAGGTATCCCATGAGCACTGACAGCTTCATCTTGTAGGAGTTGGTGAACAAGAGATTGTTTTCAGTACCATGCCAAGCATAATCCAGACCAAACTTGTACACACCAGTGGATACGGCGCTGACGGTCTCGCCAGCTTTGTGCTCTGGCCACTCCCAGCCCGAAGCAAACAGCGTCATGGATCTTGAAAACACATCGTTGTACATCAATCCAGCAAACATGGCAAAAATACCCATGAACATGAGAATGTAACGACCAGAGTAAGCCATATCAAAAATATCACCAGCGTTGACCTTGGCAAGTTTGCGTTCGTTCAAAACCAGATAGAATGCTGCCAAGAACAGGATAAAACCATGGCCCAAATCACCAAACATGACGGCAAATAAGAAGGGGAATGTAATAACAGTCGGCAGAGCGGGGTTAACCTCTTGGTAGCTTGCGACAGCGTAAACATCGATCATTGATTGGAAAGCACCAGTGACCTTGTTTGTGCGATGATAAGTAGGTGGTGTGCGGTTGGTCTCCAGAATATGCAGCACACAGGGCGACTCCACATTTGTCGCAGTCGACACTCGACGAAGAGCCAGCTGCACTTGGGGAATCTCGTCCGTCGGGACCCAGCCCTCACCGATAAGCAGTTTACGGTTGCGATCATATGACAGCAGGTTCAAAACCTCGTAAATTGCCTTTTCTTGGGCAACGATTCTCGCCCAAGAGCTGATGGACTCGGCTGCAAGGTCTAAATCACCCTGCAAAGCCGCCTCAGTGGTTCTCAGAACTTGCTTAATGTCCTCCAGCTGAGAATTGACCTCGATGCGACGCCTAGTGCGGTTGGATTCACTGGAGTCGGCGGGGAATAAAGTGGCATCGAGAGCTTCGGCAATTTTGGTGGCCTTGGATGCCAGCTCGGAGCCGTATGTGACGACAATGAACACGGACTTTGGGACCATGTGCTTGGCTTTTGAATCAAACATATCACCAATGGACCCGGTAGATACAACCAGGTTGCCTCTCATTGATCGCCAAAGCAATCGCTCGAGAGCAGATGCTCGGCTGGTAGGCAAAACGCCGGCAATAACGGTGACACTATCGAGCTGATCAGCAGAACCGTGTGCGTTGCCCAAGAAATTCTCAACCGCCTGCAGCGTGTGTCTATACTCGAGCAAATGAGCTTCTTTCACCTTGAGGGAATCGAAGTTACGACGTAAGTCGCCCACCGACTCCTCAAGCTCGTCCAGGTGAGTTAGGATGTCGGTTACCGCTGCATTAGTGGACCTAACGCCCTCCCACGCAGGCAATTCTTTGATGCTTTGGGCCTTGAGTTGCTCGCGCAGAAAGCGGACCTGCCGCAGGCCGTTTTCGTAACGACGAACGTCGCTCACAAACGCCCGCTGGAACGCAGACACTTTCGAGTTGAGGTCCCGGAATTGGACGTTGCCAAGCTCACCCAGAGTCGCAAAAACGTCCCTCGCAATCTCATTGGACACATACAACTGCACCAAGGACATTTCCGCAGAGCGGAAGACTGCCTCGTTGTTGGCCATGGCTAAACGATTGTTGACTCAGCAGCTGACTGCCTTGAATAGGCGGGCTGTGCCGCGAGAGGGCAGCGGTCGGGGCGGGTTGAAACGAGAGCTTTTGGAAAGTCTAAATAAAATATTTAGTTAAAAAAATCTTTTGGGGCGCGGCACACGCCGCTTTTGTTTTTTTGTCCAAGCCAAACCCGCTTACTGCAGTTTAGCTTTCTTGGCCTCAGGCTCGCTAGGGCCGAGACGAGGAGAGTTGACATCGGCGTGGTAATCACGGATAATCGAGTCAACATCGTCGATATTAAGGGCACGGACATCGCCGAGCTTCTTGATCTTGTTTGTGACATCCTTGACCTGGTCGTCAGTCAAATGCAAGTTGAGCTGGTCAACACGAGACTTGATGGCGTTCCAGCCAGTGAGACGGTTGGCAAAGTGGATGTAACGAGTCAGGCCAAAGTCTTCGGGCTTGAGAATCTCGTAGGTGGACGGGTTGGCAAGAATGGCCTTGGCGTGGATGCCGGCCTTGTGGGTGAAGGCGCAGAAACCGGTGATAGGGTTATTGAAGGGGATGTTGATTTCCACCGCCGAAGCAACTAGGTTTTCGAGATCACGCAGCTTGTTCACCTTGTACTTGCCCATGGTGTAGTCGCGGTCGGCAGCAATCATGCGGGCCATCAAACCACCGAGGGAGGTGATACCGTTACGTTCGCCAATACCCAAGACCGAGACGTCAATAAGCCTGGCGCCGGCCTCAAGAGCAGTGTAGGAGTTTGCAATGGCACAGCCAGTGTCATTGTGGAAGTGGCACTCGATGTCGCAAGACACGACCGACTTCAAAGTGCGAACTAGCTCGTACACTTGACGGGGGTTTGCGCAACCAACGGTGTCGGCAATACCAACACGGTTGACACCAATCTTGTCGACGGTACGATAAATATTGAGCAGATCAACGAGATCAGAGCGGAACGAGTCCTCGGATGAGAAACGGATCTCGATACCGTGGCTCTTGACAAACTCGATGACCTCGACGGCGGACTTGGTGATGTAGCTCATGTCCTTGCCGTGGGAGTACTCACGCAAAAACTGGGAGGTGCCAATGACCACATCGACACCGTCAACGCCGGTCTCGACTGCTAACCGAGCATCGTCCATGTGACAACGGATATGGGTGAGAATCTTGGCCTTCAGACCGAGCTTGCAGATGGCCTCGCAGTCAGCGCGGCTCTGCTCGCTAGCGGCAGGAGAGGTGAGCTCAATGTAGTCGACACCAAAGTCGTCCAGGGCCTTGGCAATCTCGATCTTCTTTTCGGTGGTGAAAAATGCGTTGGCGAACTGCTCACCCTCACGGAGCGTCGACTCAATCAGCTGGTAGTTGCTAACATTCGACAGAAAGTCAGAGGGATTAGCGCCGTAAGGATTGTGACCGATGGCCTTGACTTCAACGCCTGCTGTTAGTATACATGTCAAAATTGCTCGGCCATGCGGGCAGATCACCGAGTCCGACAAGACGTTCTGTCGACAGACTGGGAGCCCCGCAGCCGCTGTGGACCCTCCAGGCGCGCTAATTGATAAACTTACCGTTGGCAGTGGTCTCAGTGGAATTCGTGCTAGACATTGATGAGTTGATGATTATGAGACGATGGCAAGCGCACTCGTATATATATGCGTATGCACTTAATTTTTTTGCTAGAATTAGTCACAGCCAAAAAATGAGTCAGCGCTGGGCGGAGACGCACCCCATGTGGGGGGGCCGGGCCGTCACTGGCTTCTAATTTTTTCCAATTTGTCAAGTCGTCGTCCGCCAACGCACCAACGTGGGTTAGGGCTTAAACTGTCAGCTGCTCGAAGGATCCTACCTACCACCCTCCGAATCCCCCTTTGGCCTGACTCATTGATTATATAACCGGAGGGCAAAACTAGAACAGCGCAAAAACTAAGGGCGCCCGAGAGAGAGAGAGAGAAAAAAAAAAACCGATCGCTGGGCTCCTAGAGGAATCTACCCCTACCCTAACAATCCTGCGGACAAGCATCGTCAGCGTCCCCGTCTCCCATCCCCACCACTCATATATAAAGCCGCTGTAGATACTGTAATGCGCTGAACGCCGTCCCCCTAAATCTTGCTGTAACGCCATAACGAAGGAGCGAACTATTATATGTCGCGTCTAGATCGGCTGGTATCTTTGTTAGATACTGGTTCAAGCACGTTTGTTCGAAACGCAGCTGCCGATCAGCTCGCGGATGTGCAAAAGAGCCACCCGGAGGAGCTGTTCCCGCTGCTTGGGCGTGTGGTGACATTCCTCAAGTCGCCAAAGTGGGACACCCGGATTGCTGCTGCTCGAGCAATCGGGCTCATTGTGCAGAACACGGAATGGCAACCGGGCGAGGAGCTAGGAGCCATGACCGCGGTCAAAATCAAGGAGGAAGAGGGCGTGGAAATTAAAGAAGAAGAAGACATCAAACTGGAAGTTTCGGAGAATGGCGACCGTATTGTCGACACCTCAGAGCTGCTTTCTTTCAAAAAGCTCGACATACAGGCCGTCCTCGCAAAGGGCACAGTCCTGCTCGGATCTGGAGGCAAGGAGTATGAGGGCGGCGCCGACTCGGCATCACAAAAGCAAGACATCTTGCGCAAGCTGGGCATGCAGTTCGAGGACGATAAAACCCTTCTCGACGATCTCGATGAGGAGCTCGCCGCACCACCCCAAAAGTTCCGGAAAACCGCAAAGTCCCGGAAAGCCACGCCTCCAGAGCCAGTAAAGGCTGCTGAAGAGCCAGCAAAGTCGTCAAGTGGCAATGCACGCATGCGTGCGCTGGCCAAACGAAAAGCAAAGTTTGGGATCAAGCCGGCCCAGGCTGCGGTCGTAGATGTCGCTCCCCAGGAATCGCCTATTGAGAGCGACAAAACTGAAGGAAAAGTCGTGGTCGAGCATAAAGAGCAGGTCCAGCCCTCCTCGCTAGTAGCCGTCAAAGATTCCTCAGTCTGGCCCTTTTCAAGGCTCTGTGAACTGTTTATGGTCGACATGTTTAATCCTAGCTGGGAAACTCGGCACGGTGCTTTGCTTGGTATTCGTGAGATTATAAAGACCGCAGGCGGGCAAGCGGGGATGCTATTCAATGCCACAAGTGAGGACAATCACTCTCGCAATGCCGCCTGGCTCGAGGATT
The DNA here is from genome assembly GCF_002251995.1 of Wickerhamiella sorbophila. Lineage (NCBI taxonomy): Eukaryota > Fungi > Ascomycota > Dipodascomycetes > Dipodascales > Trichomonascaceae > Wickerhamiella > Wickerhamiella sorbophila. Next base: position 2,036,474 of record NW_020194005.1, read on the forward strand.
TGGCTTGCAGACTAGTTTGCATTATTATTCTCGACAGATTCGCCGATTATGTCGCAGATCAGGTCGTCGCCCCGGTGCGTGAGTCCTGTGCACAGGCCCTGGGTGCTCTCTTGCTTCATCTCCCCCAAGACGCTGCCGAAAAAACCTTTTTCGTATTGTCTCGCCTAGTTCTTCAAAAGGATCTCGGTCTCGAAATCCCTCTTTGGGGTGTGTGCCATGGCGGCATGCTCGGGCTCCGATATCTCGTAAGTGTTCGAACTGATTTACTCACGGAAAGTCCCAAAATGTTCGCTGAGCTCGTGGAGTGTGTCTTTCATGGCTTAGCAAGCGCTGATGATGACGTTCAAGGCATTTCTGCTGCTACATTAACTCCAATTGCCGGCGAGTTTGTTAGCCAGCGACCGCAAGATATTTCTCGGTTTCTGGACGTAATCTGGGATTCCTTAGCTCTACTCAAAGACGAACTGAGCACTGCGATTGGGCATGTGATGGATTTGCTGGCAAAGCTGTGCTCCTATCCCCAGGTTTTGGACGTTATTACTGAAACTGCCGCTGAAGATACAACTGGTGAGCGCACTTTCGCTCGTTTAGTGCCTCGACTGTTTCCTTTTCTGCGTCACTCTATCACAGACGTACGAAAGGCAGTACTGCGGTCGCTCAATACCTTTTTACGGCTCGAAGACCGCCATGAGTGGGTTGACGACAGGGTGTTTCGTCTGATACTCCAAAATATCTTGCTCGAGCAAAATGAGGCGGTCTCTTTACTGTCACAAGAACTATGGGACGCGCTTTTGGAAACTAGCAACCCCAAAGTAGCTGAAGTTATGCTCCCAACTATTTGGCCTGCCGCATCTGATCTTCTTCTCACTCCAATTGGTACTGCCCGTCGATCCTACAAGATGAGCCTAGCACATATGATCAACCCTTGGGGTGGTGCTTTCGAACTGGCCAAGGATTCGGCCTCTCAAGTAAACATCGATGGGCCTATCATTGAGGGTGATGTCCTCATTGTTAGTGTGGATATCGTGTTAAGGAACCGTATTGCTGCTGCACGAGCACTAGGTCGTCTGCTTGTTTTATCTGCTATGCATGTTGATGGGCCGGCGCCAGGCGCAGTCATTGGGTGCGTTTCCGATCTTGTTGCTATGTTAACGTCTCAAATGTCAAGTCAGCGTCTGATCGCCGTTATATGCTTGGAAGAGTACGCTCTCGCTGCCAAAGATTCAGGGTTTGCTCAAGCAGTCACTACAAGGTGGAAAGATGAAGGCTGTGCCACCGCTTCCGCCTCAAATCTGACTACCATCGTCGAAAGTACCGTTGAACCAACGCTTGCTGGTCTTTTAGCCACCATTGAATCTCAGATGCTTATTTTCCGCGATATCAACCCGGTACTGAGAGCTGTGCGCACCCAGTGTCAATCGCTCTTCTCCCTAATGGTCTCCAATGGGTTACCAGCGAGTGCTGTTCCACAGCTCGCAACGACTATTGAGGGTGACTCTAATGCTGGTTCCGATGCTTTCAGTCTCGTAATTGGCGAAGAACTGGCTGGTCCTACATTTGAGAGATTACGGGCCCAGCTGGCGCCTGAAGTGCAAGTTGTCATGGCTCAGGCTCTAAATAATGGTCGTGCCAACATTGAGGCATCGATTAATGAAGCCAGAGAGACCCTGGAAGCTCGAAATATTGGCATTAAAGCTGGTGCAGCCGCTGCTTATTTCGCGCTTGCGCCTAGCCTACCAACCAAGCTGAACCCCATTATTCGCAGCCTCATGGATAGCGTCAAACTCGAGCAAAATACCCAGCTACACGCAAGAAGTGCTGAAAGAGTGGCTTCCCTTGTGGTTGCCCTTCAAAGCAATGGTCGCGGTCCTGCAGGGGCAAAAATTGTCAAAAACCTTTGTGCTTTCTTATGCGTGGATGTCAACGAAGCTCCTGATTTCACTGTACATGAAAACGAAACAACTAAGATCTTATCACTTCGTAAGGATGAGCCCCGTAATGAAGACGCCGTTTCGTCACTAAAGCGGATCAAGGACATGGTCCTGGCCCGTACAAAGAGAGAAGGTGCCTTGATGGCTCTGGAAGGAATATGTAAGCTCTATGGGGACTCTCTGCTGGAAAATGTCGAAGAGATCGCTCAACAGTTCACTGGTCTAGATGAACTGCCTGACGGTCAACCTCTTGTTGACCATATGGCCGTAATTCGCGCGATCCTTCCATTCATAGACAAGAGCTTGGTAAGAACGGTTGATATTTGGGATGCACTGGAACGCAACTTGCGGTCTAAGTATTCGGTTGTTCGGTTTGTTGCTGCAAAATGTTTGAGCACCGTTTGCCAGGTTTTACCTGATAAAGGTATCACCTTCCTAGTAAAGCGTATCCTGCCTCAGATAAATGATGCAACGAATCTAGCTTGTCGGCAAGGTGCCACTGAGGCAGTTTATCATCTCATGGTCACCATGGGCGAAAAGGTCCTACCGTATATTGTCTTCTTTATTGTACCCGCCATGGGACGCATGAGTGATTCTGACCTTGATGTTCGAACGATAGCAGCAACCACATTTGCCGCGATCATCAAACTGGTCCCGCTTGAACAAGGTATTCCTGATCCTGAAGACATGCCACAAGAGTTGCTGGAAGGCCGTGACAAGGAAAGAGAATTCATTTCCCAGATGATGGATATCAGTAAAGTCAAACCCTTCAATCTTCCTGTCAGCATCAAGGCAGAGCTCAGATCCTACCAACAAGAAGGTGTCAACTGGCTTGCATTCCTTAACCGTTATCATTTGCAAGGTATACTTTGCGACGATATGGGCTTAGGCAAAACGTTGCAAACCATCTGCATGGTCGCATCGGACCATCATTTGCGTGCTGAGGACTTTGCTAAGACACAGAGCCCAGAATCCAGACGCCTACCTTCTCTCATTGTTTGCCCTACGTCGCTGAGTGGGCATTGGATAAATGAGTTCAAAAAGTATGCACCCATGATTAAGACATTGTCTTACACAGGGCCTCCTCACAACCGTTGTCACTTGAGAACCTGTAATGATTCCTCGAAAGTCAAAAAGGCAATCAATGATGCAGATGTTGTTATTACATCTTACGATATTGCTCGCAACGATGTTGAAACACTGAGTGTTCTGCCTTGGAATTATATGGTTTTGGATGAAGGTCACATCATCCGCAATGCCACGTCAAAACTTTCCCGCGCCATCAAAAGGTATCATTCAAATCATAGACTGATTCTAAGTGGCACCCCCATCCAAAACAACGTGTTAGAGCTCTGGTCACTGTTTGATTTTTTGATGCCAGGTTTCTTAGGCTCAGAGAAATCCTTCAACGAGAGATTCTCCAAACCAATTATTGCGTCTCGTAATCCAAAAGCATCACCAAAGGACCAGGAGGGTGCCGCGCTGGCATTGGAAGCACTGCATAAACAAGTTCTTCCTTTCCTTCTGCGTCGTCTTAAAGAAGATGTTCTCGAAGACTTGCCTCCGAAGATCATTCAAGACTACTACTGTGATCTCAATGAGACACAGCGCAAACTGTACGATAACTTCGCTCAGGAACAGAAAAAGACTGTACAGGACGATCTCAGCGACAACGACAAGCAAGGCAGAAAACATGTCTTCCAGGCCCTTATCTATATGCGCAAGTTGTGCAATCATCCTGCGTTCGTGCAACATCCCAAAGCGGAACTCGACAAGATGCTTCATTCCGGTTCTTTGAGTTTGCAGCTGTCGCCTAAGTTGTTGGCTCTGCAGCAATTACTGAAGGACTGCAACATTACAGGAGATCCCACAGCTCTCGACGGTGCGAACTTGCCTGAGCCTGTTCCAGAAGCAATGGGCCAACACAGAGCTCTTATTTTCTGCCAACAAAAGGATATGCTTGACTTGGTGGAGAACTCATTGCTCAAGAAACATATGCCAGGCGTCACATACTTACGACTTGACGGGTCGGTTTCAGGACCGAACCGCCATGAGCTTGTCGAGAAGTTTAATGACGACCCAAGCATTGATTTGTTACTTCTTACCACGCAGGTTGGTGGTCTTGGCTTGAATCTGACGGGTGCCGACACGGTTATTTTCATGGAACATGACTGGAACCCAATGAATGACCTTCAGGCTATGGATCGGGCTCATCGTATTGGACAAAAGAGAGTTGTTAATGTTTACCGTCTTATCACACGAGGCACTCTTGAAGAACGCATAATGGGCCTGCAAGAGTTCAAACTGAGCATTGCCTCGACGGTTATTAACCAACAGAACAGTGGTCTCAACACTATGGGAACCGACCAGATCTTAGAGCTATTTAATGCTGATCTGCCCACCGATGGAGCAGTAGAGGAAAAGCCTAAGGAGGAGGCACTGGATGCCACTGGCAAGATCTCAAAGAATGATGTTACAGCTGGTCTGCAAGAGCTCTGGGATGAGGCAGAATACGCTGAGGAGTATAACTTGGATGCATTTATCACATCTTTGAAAAAGTAGTTACGAGATATGAGCAAATAATTAGTGTATATGAAGATACGTATGTTACAACAACTACTCATGGTATTGCCAGTCGGCAAGAATGAGTGGTCTGGACGGCAGACCGCCGGGCACTGGTAGCAGAACCTTGGCTTGATGACGTGTTTCATCGGCTTCGGAAATATGTACATAGCCCAAAACTTCAGCTTTCGCAACTATATTAGCTGGATCGCCGGGATTCGCGTTGACAATGGCGAGAACGCAGTTCTGAAGAATAGCAGAAGGCTCAATCTTCGTGAGTACTTCCTCTTCGGTTTGGGTGCCTTCATCGTCTTCTCCCCCACCAGGTAGATAGTCGTTGTAGTTCTCACCTGAACCACGTTCCAAAACTCGCCATACCGTTAAATTATTGAAGCGTACGGTCACGGTGTACGGTGAGAGAGGTTGGCGAGGCACCCCATAAAAGTACTGCTGCAGGCACAATCGTTGTATTTTTCTGTTCCAGGTATCGTCGTTATCGACAACACCACCAGATTTGGGTAGACGAACAACGGTCAGACCGGTAAACCGCCGAGTAAGCTCTGAGTACAAACGCTCGTTGCCAACAACCGCGATGGCGGTGATTCCTAAGTCATTCACCACTTTTTCGCAAGACTCATACGAATCTGAACCGTCTGTGAGAGCAGAAGGTGCATCGACAATCATACCGGAGATTCTTACATGCTTGTCCTCGGCTATTCGGCGCTTAACACCTGTGGCCAGCAGCTCCGTGCTTTCGCGAAAATGCTTGGGGTTCTTGTGAATATTATTCAAGCCATAATAGTACACCAAGGGCTGCTTGGGGTGTAAAGGAGAAGGGCCGCTAGCTGGAGAGGATCCCCAGCCAGTCTCAATGTCCAAAATATGAGAAATAGGAGCAGCGACCAGACCGCCAGGGGGGCTGTATACTGATTCCTTTGGATCAAGGTTCACAAGCATAGGATATCTACCCATTTTCACAGCATAGGACACCAATATTTTACACAAGCTAGATTTGCCACTGTTGGGCGGCCCAACAACTAGCAATCGCGGGCCTGATGCTGATGCCGCCAAAGACGACTGCGCTTGGCTTCTCTGAGCCTCTAAAGCAAAATGCAGGTTTGCAAAAATCGTCATTGGCGTAGTATCAGCAAGATACTCGTTTACATTGCCAGCATACTCAATAGTGCATCCTTTATACGTATAAATAGCGGCATGCTGACCTGTGAACTCGTACTCCATACCGCGGGCCAGCTCTGTGCCGAAAATCTCGGCATTCCCGTGGATAAGACGGACAAGCAGTTTTGATTCTAAGTCGACCTCAAATCGCCACTCATTGGCCGCGGGAATTTCCACTTTTGTGATGGCTTCGGGGCCAACACTCTGAAAACCAGTGAGAGACATTAGGTAACCTCAGACAAAGTTGATGGATCTGGGTTTATGAAGGAAGCCCAGATAAAATGGATTGAGCTTGTGGAAGCGTACGATGAGGCTGCCAATTCCAGAGACCCAGATGATGTTGAGGTTCCGGCCGAGAACGAAGGCGACGTGTCTGAAGTAGATGACAACGCTGAAGAGGTTGAAGAGGCCGAAGACACTAGAGATGAAATCGAGGATCTCGAACAGGAGAATGCTACCCGAGAGCACATTCCCAAGCATTGTGGCGATTTGTATCGTAGTTTGAAGCCAACTTTGGCTGTACTGGATGCGAAAACCAAAAACGCTATTCACAAAATTGTAGTAGAGAGATTAGGAGAATAATAGTTAATGTTCTATGTTTTGATGACACCTCTAACAGATCTATTAGATGAGATGGATCCAGCCATATCATGGTGTTTCGATCTTCCCTCCATCCGCTTAGCTTCGTCTTTACCTATCTGGGCCCTCACAAAGCCCAACACATCGGGCTCTTCTTGCGATAGATCCATAATTCGTTGCCGCGGCTTGGATGGAAGGCTTTGGTACTGCACTTTGACTGCTGTATCCTCGGGCCCAAGTGAACTACACAGACTCACCAACTCAGTCATGTCGTAGGCCTTGCCCGGATCAATAGGCTCGGGGTGAGACGGCGTAATACACTTGTGGTCGACTTCTTTGCGGAGTACCTTGTCGACATCCACCAACGAAAAATATGCAATTGAAGCAGGAATGTCATCCATACCTACCTGCTGGCAAAACATCGACCGAGTCCACAAATTAGCAATCTGCAAGGCGAGGGCGGTACGCAGGGTATCTCTTTCAGGAACGATATACCGGATTTCATCGTGAACCGTCAGAAACAGGCGAGCAGGGATATGATAAATGTCGCAAAGATAGTGCATACTGGCAACCAACAGGTGGAGATAATCTACACCGCTCGACTGGATTGTCCAATTGATTCTTGACGTCAAAAAATTACTGGACGACGTCAAATGCGTGCTAGCCAATGCTGCGGTGATTCCTGCTCCTAGTACCGGTGTTCTTTGACGAGGCAGTCGTGCCATTGACTCCAATACATTGAAAACAATCGACTCAGAGCCGCCTGTCCAGAAGGTTTTGGTGTTGAATTTTTTCGAGTGAAACTTTTCACCTTTAGTAGCTTCGTACAGCTGTGTGGCTGCTAACTGTGCTTGAGAGTCCGTTAAAGAGGGATTGAATTGTTTTAACAGCCGAATAGCAAAATTGAGACCCGCTCCATAGATTCGACCGTAATTGAAAACCTTGGCTTCATTTCTCGAAATACCCAGAATCTTGGCAGTTCGTGAATGCAAGTCAGTGCCAGCGCTTTTTGTTCCTTCCAACGTCATCCATCCTAGAGCAGTGCCACCATGGATCCCAAATACGGCATCACCCAGTAAACTAGCAATCCACAACTCCTCACTATCCACGTCGGCACCAACAAAAGCATAACCCTCCGGTGCTCGTACCATGGCCTTTAGCTCGCTACCAATTCGAGATTGATTGGCATTTGATGCAGTTAGCCAAGTATCTTCGACAGCTCGCCGTGTAACTGTACCCATGGGAATTGCTCTAGGCAAAATCATTCCCACTGCTGGGCCTCCTGGAAGTCCCATTGGCAAATCAGACTGGAACACTGGCATTTGGGAGATGATTCGCTTTCTGGCAGACACCCAGTATGAGCATTCGATGTTTCCTTTGATTGCTTCTAGCGCTTCTGGCTTGTCGGATGTAATAATGTCCTTGTCAAAATATCGCAAGTAACTTTTAGCCATAGGGTTGGTACAACGTCCGTTCGGGCCATCAACATGAGGAACCTTCACTAGAACCCGCTTGCCATCTCCAATCCAAAGCTCCCTAAACTCTTCGATAATAACAAATCCTTGTGCTTCGTATTTTTCGGTCTCGGCGGGCGGCACCCAAAAGCACCAGCCGTACTTGTCAGTCCAGAAAAATGGATGGCCTTCCCATTTTAGCCTCAACAGAATAGGGGCAATTCGGGTTCGAAGGCTGAGATTAATAGGCTTTGTGGCACTCGGGTATAATTGTTTAAACCAGTTAGGTTTGCCGGGTAGTTTCTGATTTTTAGCCAACCGGTCGGGCTCCCCTTTTTTCCCTTTAACCATGCGAATAGGCGCAACTTCCCAATCTAGCTGTGATAGCCAAGGATCCTGCTTTGCGATCTCAAGAGCTTCTGGGTTCTCCGTAAGTTCACTTTGAGCTACGGCAAGCTCTTCAAGCCTGCTCTTGATTTTGCTTGTAATGGACTGGTACATTTGCTCTGTACCTTCGACAAAGTGCTCCCATTTTGCATCAATTGGCAAGAAAAGTTGTGATAGTGGCCGTAGTGCACCGAAACTAACAGGGTGCGGGCACAGGGTTAAGAACTCGCCTAAAAGTTTATCAAAGACGCGTTTTGTCCACCAGACGTCGCTGGCACAATAGTGGATGAGGTTTTTCAATTGATCCCTCACTTCTTCTCTGCTTGCTTTACCAAACACTTCCCGGTCTGACTTGTCGAGCTTCTCCTGGAACAAGAACTTGACTACCTCGGCCAGCGAATTGGTAGAAGACTGAGCAAACCAAGGGTCTTTTTTCAGCTCCTGGGCAAGTGCTTCCGATGCAGCTACAGCGGCTTCTGCGTTGGCCGTCCATCTTTCTGAGCTCCCTTGATCGTCCGCGTCTTCTGACCTCATGCCTTCGTATCGCTCTCCGGCTTGTTGCACAGCTTTATTCAACTTTTGCCAGGTTGGACGTTGCCGCGAACACATTCCATTAGTCGCAATGTGTAAAGACATGCCATCAATGAAAAATCTGTCCGGTGCCTCCAGATTATATTCTTCTTTGACGCGTTTTCGATCGTACCCCACATTGTACCCCACCACTACCTGCTGGTTTGTACCTAGGGGGATCAATTGGCGAGGATTTTCAGCTTCCTCAAGAAGCCAAGGACTGATCCACACGTACCATGCTGATTCTGACGCAGCGACGGCCAAAACCGCGAATTCATGTTCGTTATACATAACCTCTGTATCGAACGTGATACACTTTGCATCTGGGAAATCGACCTCCTTAACCGACCCGTCTCTATACTCTGTCCATCCAGATTGTATTTGGAGCTCATCCAAGCTAGGCTTGTCCTTCAATTCTTGTGTCGCGTACTCTTTGGCCCAGCCCAAGTACGGTTCGGCCATTTTCTGACCGATTTTCTGGAAGTGCTCGTCCAAATCTTTGCCTACAAGCTCAGGCAGCTCAAAACTTATTGCATCTGGCTTTGATGTGGGCTTTCCAAGAAGATCATTCCGCGTCAAGTGCTCAAGTGACAGGTCTACGAGGCGAGTATCGAGCTTGGATCTTTTGCGTCCAAACAACTTGTCGCGCTTCTCTTTTTCCAAGTGGTAGATTCCAACAGGATTTACTTTCGAATACAAGGGCACTTGCTGCGAAGTTGCCCGCTTCACAGGTTCAAGAAAGCGAACAGCCCGCCCGCGCTGCATTATGATTAAGTTCCTTAATTTCGTAATTGGAAAAAAAAACCTAAAAGATTCACCTACGGATCCGAACTAATTTCGCTGTAGAAGCGTGGATGTTAAATCTTCACCGAGCTTTCGATAAAGTTAGATATTTAGATCAACATGGACTAGAAACTTAAAATCAATTCCGTCAACGCTCTCGCCAACTTACTAACATGATCGATATAGCGATCATTGACGGTCGAGGGTTGGTGTTTGACGTTAAACAGATAGAGGAGTTGCGCTCAAAACATCATATTTGTGGTATTCTCACTGGTGTGCTACCGCAATTTCCTCAGCAAAATGTTTTCATGGGTCTTCCGCTGCAGCTGATGCCGGAAGATGTTTGGTATCTAGTTGATCAGGACTTGGCTCGATTAGTTGACTCAAAGCGGGCCCACGAGGAATTTTATAAGGACAAAGAGCCTGAAGAAGAAGCTAGTAGTGGCATGGTCCGGATAGCCAGTGCAACTAAGCACGGATTAAGCCCTCACAGTCACGCTCGTATGCCCAACCCCGAGGCATATCTCATGTACAAGTATCTGATGGCGCAGGGGCTGTATATTATGCCGGGGTTACGATTTGGATGCCAATATATGGTTTACCCGGGCGACCCACTGCGGTACCATGCTCATTACAATGCCCTGGGCAAAAGCTGGAGAGAGCCGTTCCCCGTTCTGGACATTGTGCGAAGTGGACGATTAGCCACCTCGGTGAAAAAGAACTGGGTCATTGGGGCAGAATCCCCTGACGGCGAATACAGAGTCTTTTCGATTGAGTGGGCTGCGTTCGGTTAAGTTATTTATATATCGTTAAACATCAAGGGTAAACACCCAAAAAGCTGTATTTGTACTGATCAAAGTTGCCAACAGGTGAGTTGAGGATATCAAGAACCTCTTCTGGGGGGTTTTTGCCTAGCTTTTCAGCTCTTCTCCATCTATCTAGCCTGGAGATGCCTGCACATGGCCCGTAGCTTGAGTTTAGATCAAACTGACGCAGCAGTTTGTCTACGGTTGTCAATTCTTCCTGGTGAACCGTCATCTGACCGCCCACCAATTCTTGCAACAGCTGCTCGTACCTGGGGTCGCTGTTTAGCTTTCGCAGGTGTTGAGACAGTAACTTGGCTTGCTGATCCTCGTCAACAGTGGCACCGGATAAGAGACCGGCTTTTATGTTGAGATAGTCGGCAGGAGCTTCGACTCCTTTTGTCGACTGAAATTGCAGCCTGCTCTGGCTCTGGCGGGCGCTGGACCTTGGCGTCATGATACTAGTGTTTTTGTTTAATTGATTCTTTATGTTCCCAGCCACCGCCCTTGCCCTTGCGCAGATTAAGTTGAGTTCAGAATAGACTTGGACAGGCCAAGGCTTTTTAATTATATTTAATTTAGTTCGCAGCCAAGCCATCGCCAGCACTCCAGCTCCAGGTTCCAGCCTCACCAAACAAATGACCCCTTATTTCACCAACCTTCAGCTCGCAATATAGGCCTGCTCGCCCACCTCGTTTTATGTCATCATGGTTCTCTACACGTACATCGCCAGGGCCACTGATGGACTTCCTCTGAGCGCCAGCGTAGAAGACACGCAGGGCCCGGACCTGAAGGAGCAGAAGAAGCAGCTCCGGATTATCACCGGCCGCATCACTGCGTCAAGCGAGCCGCGTGCGAGCATTGAAAGCGGTGATTTCACCATCCACTACCTCTTGAAGAATGATATTATTTATATGACAGTATGCGAGCACTCGTATCCTCGCAAGCTAGTTTTCAGTTATTTGGACGAAATCCAGCGAGAGTTCTCCACGTCTTATTACAACGAGGTCCTGAAGCCCGGCACCCGTCCGTTTGCGTTTGCCCAATTCGACTCGTACATGCAGAAAACCCGCCGACTATACCAGGATGCTCGAGCATCGCAAAATTTGGACAAGCTGAACGCAGAGCTTCAGGACGTAACTAAGGTTATGACGAAGAACATTGAAGATCTCCTGTATCGCGGTGACAGTCTCGACCGCATGTCCGACCTTTCCACGAACTTGCGCTCAGAGTCGAAAAAGTATCGCCGCGCAGCCAAGAGAGTCAACCTAGAGGCAATGGTTCGGCAGTACGCCCCGTTCATCGGGGTCGGCTTCTTTGTACTTTTTGTCGTTTGGTGGAGATTCTTCTAGACTCGGCCCACCGTAGTGTCTTATAGTTTTATTTGTTTAGCGCATAGGCTACTGATTTAATTTCTACATCTTTTGCTCTTGCTCGTGCTCTCTCTTTTCCCTCCGGCATATCTTGGACAAACCACGCTTGAAATTTCACTCGCTTTGTAATAATTTTCAATGCTTCGAACGATGCCTGGTCAGTTGGTGAAAAGCGGCCGCTTGTTCTCGACATCGGCAAGCGTCTATGTTTTCGAAGGTATGTACGATCGCATGATGTACTGGAGAAAGTCCAAGAGCGAAAAGAAGCTGCACGACCCGACCAAGGACACAAAGGCCCAGGAGGATCTCCCTGAAGACACCAAGCCCCGCCGGTTGAGGATGCTGGGCAAGCCCAAGGACCCCAAAGAGGACTGGGAGAGCGTAAAGGAGTTTGCAGAATTCCAAGCATGGCCCACTCGGTTCCACCGCAGCGATATGACATCCGGCCAGATCGAGTCGGCGGTCTCCTCTGCATTTGCTGGTGTGGAGTTCTCTAATATTTCCCAGCGGTTCGAGGCGGTCAAGAAACTCAGCCAGGAACTTCAGATCGCTATTCCCGACGCAGTGTTGAGCCGCACCACCTCCAAAGAATACATCACAGGCTACCTTGAGTCGGTCGCCAGGCCTTTTGACGAGAAAATGCCAGACGCTATTTACCTCAACCCGGAGGACTTCCAGGGCACAAACATCACCATTTCCGACCCGGTTGCCGAGCGCAAGGAGCGTCGCAGACGCTATGCCCAGCTTTTGCAGGACGCCAAGCGGGCCCAGAACGAAAAGGCCAAGGAGTTGTTGGCTTAATGTTTCCAACTATTGTATATAGGGTTTCAGATTTCTACGTTGTGTATAATGGTATAAGATTGTTCATTTTCGTCCCAGAATGAATGCGGCAATCGCAACAGCCGCTGCTGCTCCCACGGCGTAGGGAACCCAGTCGATCGGCTGCTGGACGATGGGGTGCTCGTCGACGTGATGGAGGATGACGTCTGCTCGGCTCAGGTTATTATTGGACGCTGAGATAACGGCATCAATAACGTCGTGCGAAGACATGATCGATACGGGGTCGCCGTCGTCGTCAATATAGGACACTGCAAAGCCCCCCGAGACTACGTCGTCGACAACCGCTCCCAGACCTCCAACGTCTCTGAGTTCAGCGGGAGTCAGCTTAGCGGCAATTGCTTGTCTGAATGCCGCAATGCCCTCTTGAGGGTTGACAACAATGCGGTTGACTCGACCAGTTGGCGCCTTGAACTTGAAAGAGAACGAAGTGATCTGCGACGGCTCTTCGCGCATCCCTGTGCGAGACAGAGAATCCTCGGGGCGAATTTCACTAGACGTGGCTGGACGGGTGATATCGATTGGCTGCTCACCCATACTGAATTGAGCAAGCTCCGTGGCAGACGCATCAGACAGCATGGTGTCCGCCCTCGAGCCGGCCAGAATCGACGATCCAACCGACTCTGTGCCGTCGTCTTCTAAAGACATCCAGAACTTGTTCCAAGCGGGACCGTCGCTGTTGTTGTCGCTGGACGACATTGTATTTATTTGCTCCAATGTTGCGTAAACCAGTCGCAAAACATCGACCACCCCGACCACCGCACCTTCCTGCTCGTTGGTGACGGGCAGATTAAGGTAATGGCCGTCGTGCATCTTGCGCAAGGCCTCTTGAATGCTCATCGTGGTAGGAGCAGAGTCTGGACGGGGAGTCATTACTCGAATGACCGAGCATTTGGACGGCTCGATGCTGTTGGCCAGCACCCGCAGCACAATGTCCTTTGTGGTGAAAATACCCACAATCTCCTCGGATTTGTCTGTAACGAGAACAGAAGTGGTATGGTTCTCCTTCATGACTACAGCTGCTTCACTAACAGTGGTGCGCACGTCAACAAATACCGGGGGTCGCTCTGCGTCTACGAGTTCAGCCAGCGTGGGTCCAGCCGTGCGCTCTTTCAGCGCTTGGACATAGTTGGTGATCTGAGCGGGCTGGACAGAGCCCAGTTCGGACTTGACGCCCTCTAAGGCTTCATGGAGTTTGCGACTAGAATCGTAAGCTCTTTCAAGACGATTCATTGCATCGTAAAAGCACTTTGTGATGTCAAGCACGCCGACAATCTCGCCCTCTTCGTCAATTACGGGCAGGTGGCGGAACGAACGAGTGACCATCAAGTTCAATGCATCAATTGCAGTGGTATTGATATCTGTGCAAATCGGGTTGCTGGTCATGATGTCTCCGATCGCCAAATTGCGGTGGTCTCGGCCCTCGCCAACCACCTTGATAGCCAAGTCCTTAGCAGTGAAAATACCCGACACACCGCCGTTATCATCAAGCACCAAGACGCAATCAGCACGATGGGCAGTCATATACTGCGCAGCATCTAATACAGAAGTACTGCAGTGCATTGTGGTCGGAGGCAACGGCTTTAAAACCAGAACAGACCCGGTGAGCTTCTTCTGCGACTGTTTAGTTTGGCCCACAGCTCCCGGTCGTTTCTTTATTTCATTCTCCAGCTTGCGGCGTAATTGCTCGTCCCGCTTCTTCTGACGGCCGCGACCGTCGCCTGCTTCTAACCGAGTCGACATTCGTTTAAAAAAGTAAACAAACCGATTACTCAGGACAAAAAAAGTCAGACGCGAGGGGTATAACTAAGGGGAAGGGGGGAGGTTTCTTTACAGAAAATAAATAGTGTAATTAATTAAGTGGAAGACGTGTTTGGGGAATCAAACCCGGCGGGCCAAGACACTCTCTAGTTCAACCATGAAAGCGTCCTGCTGAGACCCCCCAAAGCTTTTCTTGCTTCCCTCTTGACGTCTTTGCCGAGCAAGTCTGATTCTTTCATCTCGAGATAGCATAGATGGTTGTTTCCCTTCAACGACCGCCTCGAGAACCTGGAGCTTGCGATTGTCTTCTTCCTGGAGGGTGGTTGCCGCCGAAATTGTGCTCATGCTTGAATAGCTGTACTCTAAATCAGCAGAATCATCGAATTCGCGTACCTGGCGAAGACCAAGCCCAATAAGGTCTGGTTTCGGTATAGGCGTCGTTTCAGTCGACGAAGCGTCGGGCTGGACGGCCCTCCAGAGGTCATTGAGACGGCTGAGCTCGTCTCGTACTAAGTTAAGTTGGTTCAAACTCTCTTGCGAGTCGGCTGGAGTCTGCTGAACGACTTCCATGCGGGCTGCAAGCGTTTGGGCAACCACGCTAAAATCAAACATGTTTCGTGAAAGTGTCTTTTCAACAAAAGGGCTGTTCTCTGCAGCCTCAAACTGAGGCTCGAGCCGTTCCTTGCAGATCATTCGGCTCAGCTGTTCGGTGAGGTCGGCTAGAGAAGCAAGGTGGTCGGTGATAACTGTCCATTGTTCGAGCTCTTTGGTTGTGCACTCACCTGTAGACGATGCGCAGAGCAAACAGCAGATGAATGCACGCCGTAAAAAATGAACCCTCCTAAACTGGTGCTTCAACACGGTCAAAGGCACGGAACAAGCAGTGGCCCCATGGAAATCCTGCAGCGAAGAAATGGTGTCAAATCCAATGTAATCGTCATTCATCACGAACCCAAGCTCCTGCTGAGTAGCCGCGAGATCATACACTTCAAAGTACTGTTGTATATCGAGCTCTGAACTCATGCACAAGCAGTCTTTGATGGCATCCAAAAAGCCTTCTTCGGAAAGGTACAAAGCCGATGCCAAAACCGCCCGCAGTTTTTTAGCAGCAACATTTCGCCGGTAGTTTGGGTACTCCCTCCCAGTATTGGTATCCTCAACATACATTGATCGACTTACGATGTCGACTTCCTGGATTTGCCGCAGTGCCCGCACCACATCGCCGTCAAAAACTTTACTGGCATTAACGAAATGAGTTTCGTGAGCTAGTGCTTTGGCATAGAGCCGTCGCAAAATTCGCCGCCGCGAATGAGCATACAGATATAGCCCGACCAGCAAAGTGGCTATCAGGGCACAGTTGGTATAGACTGGAGAGTTGGGCATTTCTTTGCGAGACCGCCAATATACAAGGACAGCCACGACCACAATGCAGCCACCTCCGCCAACAAAAAACTTTTTTTGAAGTTTGATGGAGTTCCAGGGACCATCGGATGAAAATAAAATGTCTGTGCGTCTCTCACCGCTGGATACCGACCATGTAGCGTAGAGAGGTCTGGACTCCAATAGCTGGGACGATACAAAGCAGTACCTGAACTGCTCAAGAAACCTCTTCACTTCATGGTGTCCAATATGAGATGTTACGGCCTGGCGGATCAGACCGCGGAACCTATGCTGGCGTAAAAGCTCTCGTCCCTCTGTGAGCACTAGCGGGTACAGCCCGTTCTTGTCCTTTTCTGGCCTCACGGACGTGGAGGGCGCTTCGACGTCTTCCTCTATACCCCAATCTTCCATGCCAGCGTCAGATAGATAGTCCGCCAATGGAGTATTGCCGAACACCGCTTCTGGCATTATTGTTGTAAGAAAACCCTGAGGTAAGCGACTGTCATGCGGGGCTTGAACCGTCGGCTGCACCACATGTGGGAAGGAAAAAGTATGTTTAGGGGGAACGTCTGCGAATTTTTGAAACGGACTGGTTGGGAATTCTGTGTGCCAGGCAAATTACAAGGGTGTGACAGCGGCTTGTTTCTTCAAACCTCGGCTCAACCCCACACCGAAAGCGTTGCACATATGATACACTTGCCCGGGTTGGGTTTCTGCATTCCAGTGATAATCCAAGCGACAAGGCGTGCCCATTTCGCGACCTGAGGAATTGATCAAGCAGTATTAGGGTACTGTCCAAAACTGGTTACAAGGTCCTTATCAATTGGCGCCGCGACCTGGTTTGAATTCCTCTAGTGAGGTTTCGCATCCCACATCAAAACATGGCTCTCATGCACATTTTGCTCCGGTAACCATGCTGGTCGACGCATCTAAGATATGAACCAGAAAATTAGAATCTATGCCCGTACTACCCGGTGCCCAACTCATTACTCAATCTGATTGAGAACGCACAGCCAAGCTTCTTTGCTGGGCTCAAGTTGTGTCTTCCATCCATTCTCGTCCGGATCACAACCAACCTAGATTATTAACCATGGCGAAGGGCAAAGGTGGCGACAACAGCAAGAAAGCGGCTGGACAGGGCCGAAAGGCAGAGGCGGCGGCTCGTAAACAAGCTGAAGCTGAGACTCAAGCTGCTGCAGAGGAGGATCAGGTATGGGAACAGGGATCCAAGAAGAAGAACGCCAAGAAGGAAGAAGAGGAAGCCAAGCGCGAAGAGGCTCGTCGCAAGAAGGCCGAACGAGAGCAGCTGTTGGAAATGGAGGCTGCTGAAAACAAGAGCAAGCCCCAGAGCTCCAAAAACAAAGGCCGCGACAAGATCCTGGCCCGCCGGGGTGGTGGGATCGACGCAGCGCTGGCCGCGGCAGAAGGTGGCAGTCTGAGCGCCCGCAATATCGATGATGCTATTTCCGCGCTTCAGATCGCAGCCGGTAAGGATACAGACAAGGCCGAGCGCCATCCCGAGCGCCGGTTCAAGCCCGCACTGCGCGCTTACGAGGAGCGACGTCTGCCCGAGATTCGCGAGGAACACCCTGGTCTTCGCTTGAACCAGTACAAGGAGCTTATTTTCAAGGAGTTCGAGAAGAGCGCGGAGAACCCCTTCAACCAGGTCTCGGTCGACTACAATGCTAAGCGAGGGGATGTCCGAGAGGCATTAGATAAAGCCAAGAAAGCTAAAGAAGATCGCCTTCGCGGTTGACGAAGGTTTTGTAGAATTATCTGGTATATAATAGCTATGAGACACGTTACGTTCGCTCGAAATGGCCGCACACAGTAACACCAGCGTCCATCGATTTCATAACGCTCACCTACGGTTAAATTGCTGGGCCGATGGGATACCTCGGAAAATCTGGGGTCGGAGGGATACAAAAAAAAAGATGGGGAGAAGAAAAGCAACACGAGTGCCACTGAACAAGTAGCGTAGCAGTCCTAGTTTGAAATAGCGACGGAAACATCCACCGAGGCAGCATTCGCCTGGCGTCGGGGGCTACGGACAGTTTCCCGCACCAGCAGCTCTAAGATGCGCTGAATATAAATATTGTCCGTGTCAAAGTCACAGCAGAAAGTATCAAAGTCGTACTCAGACGGCACCTCCTCTTCCTCCTGCCACTTCAATTTCTGTATTACAGTCCGAATGTGCTCCAATTTTCGCGCCAATATCAGCTCGCTTTCCTTCATGTGTGTAGTGCAACCAGTCAGAAAGTTGATAGTAAGATAATGCCGGTTAGATAAGCCAGGAACCGACGCTGCTGCTCAATTCTCCCAGATCCGCGTCAGGTAAGTTGCGCTGAGGCGGCGTGGAAAAAAGCTTGCTACAGCGGTGGTGGGCAGCTATCAAGTCTAAAAAAATCTAAGACTCTGAACGATTCAGTGCTGGGCTGTTTGACCCGTCTACTCCCAGTGATATTTAAATATACGGCTTTTGTCAGGCCTCCAAATAATCTTTCCACTGCCAAGCGAGCTGGAGGCGGAGATGCACGAGCATCCGATTAAGTAATATACTTGCAGACGTTCCCCCTCCTTTGCGTCATCAGTTCCCTTTGTCTAAAACATTCCCGGTCGGCACTGTGAAGATCCCAGATTGTGGCCAGTCATTGATAGGGCGCGGCCAGGGGCTAATTCATGTAAAAATAATGTTTCTCGTTGTAGGGCATGGGCGCCGCCCCTTTTACGGGTAATATTTAGCACGCTCTCTTATTTTGTAGTAATAGCCCTACAACACCCCCAGGCACCTATGAACTCGCTCACTAAGCAGGTCAAAAAATCGTATCGACTCCGGTGAAATTTCAGTGTTGGTAGAGTATGCCGCGACTAAGAAACCTTCAACGTGTGCTTCAGCACTCAAAGCCACCCAAGCCTATTATTCCTCATGCCCGCGAGATCAAGGCGCCCGTGGCTGTTGAGCGGTCGGCTGTCCCCGATCCCACCGCTTATTCCAAGCACTCACAAAAGCTTTACGACATGTTTGTCGAGGACGTCGCAGCCAACAGACCCCATTTCCCTATCGGTGGTAAAGAAGTGTACTTTCCTTGGGCGCCCATCACCCTTCTACGACCCAGCGCCAGAATGACACCTTACCAGGCCCAGTTCGTCGTTCCTTTGAACTTCAACAAGTTGGACCTCAGAGATTACCTCTGGCATGTTTATGGCCTGCGTGCTCTCAATATAACGACTCAGGTTAAGTGGTCCCAGTGGCATCGTCAGGGCTACTCCCGCTATCGCACTCCTCAGGTCAAGAAGATGATCATCGATATGGACCAACCGTTCATCTGGCCTGAAGTCGATACTGCCGCGGAGGAGTCTCATCAAAAATCCACAAACTTGACTTTCACCAAACACGAAGAGGAGCTTCGTGACAGACTCGGTTCTGACAGCACAAAACCAGCAAAAGCATTCGATGGCTTGCTCGGCCCTTACCCGGCTGCTCCGAAGCCCTATGTTCCGAAAAAAATCAAAGCCAACATGGCCAATCTGCGCGATAAAAGCTCCAAGGCCGTGGACAAAAAATCTGAGGAGGAGCTGATCCGCCGGTTCACTCAGCTTTGACCCACTTGGTAGATGATGATCTCTTTGTATATAATCTGTCTAGACTGCCTAACATACCAGTGTTAGAGAAGAACCTGCTACACTCGATGCCCTTGAGATCGTACGGGGCTGTACAAACATCTCAGACACAAACGTTACCACCTGCTGCCGCCGCGGAGAAGTTGCCGACGAAAACACAAGGCTTATGCTCAGTGAAAAGTCGTGATGCAGGTGGGGTAGCTGAATGGTACCCACAGTAATGTTGCTTATTCTGCTCGCTCCTAGTAACCAGCCAAGATCTATACCTTTCCTGGTGATCAGCATGTGTGGTGTCAACACCACTAAGGGGTGCGATATAATAGGCTTTTCGGACCTGACTTGCGACGAAAGGCAATAGACCTTGGTGTGCTCTTGCACGCACACAGAAATACGGTCAATAAAGATGGCATGCTCAATATTGCTTGAGAGCCAGAGACCAATAAACGACTCTGTGTAGTGTCCTAACGCTAGCCCAGATGCAGGGTATGTAACTCGGCAGGTCACCTCCACAGGTAGATTTTTCTTCTTTGCTAGAAATCCTGGGATAGTTAAGCGTGGCTCACATACGCTTAACACGAATTTTTGCTGCTTCACGACCTCCCGTGTAGGGACGTTTAGAGAGCGAACAGAAGACGGGATGAAGGCAAAATTAAGCTGGCCGACTATAGGCTTCTGCAGCTTCGAGCACCTCTCCACACGTGCTCTTACATGCCAAAAAACTCCAGACATGTCATTTTCTTGGTTGAAGGACTGTGGCAGATCTACTTCACTGTCGGGGAGCGTGAACTCAAAGGGAAACGTGTATATGCCTGGCCTGAGAGTCAATTTCTCGACGTTTCGGGCAGCTGAGCGCTGGAACTCTGGAAAAAGTTTCCTGCGACGTTGAAACAGATGTTGGTGCTCCACAAACTGCGTATGATCGCCAATTGTAGCATAGGCCACCACTGTACAACGGCAATACACCTCAATAGCCCGGAGGGTAAGGTTTCCAAAACAGGTCAGTGTAACAGTGCCTGAAATTTTATCACCGTTGGTATATACTCGGTTAGTCTCTGCAAACCGCACCAGGATGCTGGCCTCAGGCATTGGTTGGAATGAATCAGGCGCCCCTAATTGGGAGTAGCAAATTAGATCCTCCTTATGTGCAGCCCTCTCTCAGCATAGTAAATCGCCCAATGTGACTAACAGAGGACTAGAGAATTTGAACGATGCATCATGTTTTGACCGCACTAGAACTCAAGATACAGAGCGTTTTTTGGAATCAAAACTTTACTGCCAATGAATTTTTTTTATTACATCTTCGGTAGAGTTTACCCCATCTTTTTTGGATGACTTTCAATGTTCTCCCTACAACCGCGAAATTTCAGTTGCTGCCGATCCCTGCGTCATCTTACCTAAAGGGCTTGTGACAGGGAGGCTTTCCCAAGAGGCACTGCAGCTCGAAGCGCCCGAATGCCGTGCCTCGAAAAATTTGCCAGAACGGCTTTAGCGCGTCAAAACTTTTTTAAAAATATATGCTCCTGTAGATATTTGGCCAAAACGAAACAACATGCTCCAGCCGGCACCCTCGCGCGGTCTACAGCATCGCAAAGAGAATCAACTTGTAGATCACACAGAGTTTATATTCCTGCTGATTCTAGCTATCTACGTACTGTGCCTTGTGCACCACCTCTACCGCGGATCCTCATCTCCCCTACTTCCGATTCTTGTAGACTGAAAGGCCGCGAAAGTAAGAGAGTGGTACGAAGCTCGCTCAACTGCTCTTCTTCGTGAACCCGGCGGGCCATAAGCTCCCTTTCAAGCTGTGCAACCCGCACAGATTGATCGTTATGTGCCGCTTGTAGTTGAGCAAACTTGGTACCTTCTGATGCTTGAACTTCAGCAGCAATAGTTTTAGTGGTGAGCTGAAGCTTTCGCACACGATCTTCCAGCTTGGCGTTGCTCTCATCAAGCTCTGCCTTTAAGCTTGCAATTTGTTTGCGGAGAGGTCCAACTTCTTGACTGACCTGTGCTCTCACCGACTCTAGTTCCATCACAGTCTCGTGGTATTTGGCCTCATACTCGCTGACCTCGTAACTATTTGCCATTGGCTCATCGGCCTCCACAACAGTGGCCTCTTCTGTCTGTCTCTGGTTCAGCATAAGTTCATTTTCTTGAGCATTAGTTTCAATCTGGCTGGCAAGCTGGTGGAACTCTTGGGTGATTTGAGAGTAGTCCTCTTTAAGTTTATCGATTTCAGCCTTCTTTTGATCAACCTCTGTAGTCACGTTAATCAATTGTTGTCTCAACTCCCGATTTTTTTCCAATAGACTGGACTCATATGCTGTCCTATCTCGAAGACGAGTGCGAGCAACCCTTTGAGCTTGTGAATGCTCGTCTTCAATTTTGGCGAGTCGGGCGTTTAGTTTTTTGTTTTCCCCTGATAAATACTCGATCCGAACTTTGGCCATTGCAAGTTCGCGTAACTGTTTTTGAAGACGCACTGCCTTACGCTCTACAATGTGCCGGGAGAAATTTGCGAAATCCAACTCGTTTTTATTTAGCAGTAATTCTCGCACATAGTAGTCTACCGAGAAGGCATAATGCTTTCGTTCGTCAATTGGGTTGAGAGTTGGAGTATTTTGTAGGTTTTGTGTCTGGATCTGGCCTACTGGGCTTCCATGTGCGCCAACTGTTTGGGGTGCGGGGCTCATACTTTTTCGAAGTCTGGCAGATGTATTACTTGAGCTGCGGTCACGATTGGCATTACGGCCGCGGCCGTTAGCATCAGATGAGGACGAACCTTCTGCTAGCGCGATTGTGGTTTGCACAACGGGGCTATCAACCTGGGGATTGATGGGCGAAGCCGGGTTCGATGGCATGAGCATCGTCAGCTTGGGGCCTTGGTTGGATCCCGGGTTTGGCGGGACAGTAGGACTCTGAGCAGGCGATGTCGCGCTTAATCTGGGCGTATTTGGGCGAGTACCAGACTCGCTATTCGTTCCTCTCCTGGTTATTCTGCTTCCATTGAAAAGTCCCGTAGAATTTTGTTCAAGGCTTGACATGAACAGTTGCTGGTGCTGATTCAATAGTGACTGGGATGAAGACTCAAAATTACTGTTAGCACACTCACCCGGTGCCATTGGTAGCTCATCCTCCGCGTTGCCAACAGCTTGCATCTCCATGCACAGAAAGGTGATTCCTGCTGCACTGGCGAGCTTTTGGAATCGTGCAGAAGCACTAGAGATTTCTTGTTCAGCAGTAGATGTTAGGAGTAGTGGGTGCAAGGTGAACTGTGGGAATATCTCTTGGGCTCTCTCTGAAATGAGGAATCGGTCCCAAGGTGAGCTGAAGTTCAGAGTATAGTTGGCCTTAGCAAGGTAATCATCTGCATGGCGACAAAAGTTTAATGTGTTGTTTGGAAACAAGGCATAAAGGATATTAAACAAGGGTGCTGCATTGGGCTCGTGAGCTCTGAAAACGGGATTCAGAGTTTCCCAATCAGACTTTTCGGACCCATCGTTTTCGAGATCATTGTCGCCTGCTGGAGATGTGAGCATCGAATCTGTCACTGACGGGAGCCAAGAAGACATTCTACCGTAACATGCTAGCAGACGGGGTAGCAACTCCACGAGCTTGTCAGAAACATGAGGTAGAACCATAGCAAGAGTTCTTGATGCAATTTCAACAGAAATGTTGCAATTGTCACGCTCGATGCATTTCATCAAAAAGTCTAGAACAGGCGTTCTCGCAATACGGAATAACTTTCCATTAGGCTGTGATGAGACAAGTTCAGACAACAGTTGCAACATAAGCAGTCTGTGCTTTGACTTCACAAGCTCCTCGTACATGACATTAAGTAGTGCGTCAAGATGGCGAAGGCCGTGACCAAGAAGTAAATCTCGAATGTTGGCCCGAATGTATCTGGCCCTTTCCTCAGACTCTGGTCCCATTGCATCCAGAGACAACAGTTTATTGGGGTTGCCCACATATATATCAATGAGGAGCCGCATATAGAGGGCACTGTTCTCGTGGTACACCACTTTAAGGTCCTCGTCGTGATTGCCTTCAAGAATGGCACCAATAAATTGACGACTCAGCGACACAATGACATTACTCTTTCCGCCAGAATCAATAGCAATTGGAGCTAGGATATTGAACCAGAATCGTAAATTGTCGTTGTTGATAAGACATGGGGCTAAACGAGCCAGCGCCTGGAGGAAGACTACATTGAGCTCTTTTGACGACCCCATAACCGTCACAAGGGTATCATGAAGCTTTGCCGACTTAGAGGCATCTGTAGGCATCGTCCGTTGCCAGTACGCATCGATATCCTCTTCGTGAAGCACGCCATCGGCTATACTAGCCTCCAGCTCTTTTTGAAGTTGGGGTGCCATGACTAAGTGGATGGGCAAGACGAGTATGAAATGGTGATGGGGGGGGAAGTTGGATCCTATTTGAAGTAAATTATCTGTTGAAATGCAAAGCAACAGCACCGATCTGGCGGGCTCTGACTTGCTCGGGGGTTAGTGGCCATCCGTAGGTCAGTGGGGCCACCCAGAAGAAGGTTAGGAGCATGCCAATTGAAGTTAGGGCTGTAAATACCTTCATGTATTTGTTCACCGTGCGAGGAGACTCTGAAGTTTCCTGTTGGAGGAAAATGATATCTGCCATTCCGCCGACAACAAAGCTGGCAATGACATGAGCCGGCAAGTAGTGATGGAGGAACAATTGGCGGTGCATCGTGAAGAAGGGGAGGTAGTGGAAGGCCCAGGCACCGAAGAACCAAGACACTGTTTTGTAAAGCTTGCGGCGCGCACGGACACTGAAAAGTTCAATGCCGCGCAATTGCAAAAGCTGATCTGCTACCACTGACACGATGAATGTCATAAGGGCAACTAGCTCGAGGTACCAACCGAAATAGTTACCCATCAAGTAGATCTGGGATTTTGTTTGGTCCTTGGTCCAATAAGAGACTCCACGACGCAGTAGGGGCCAGCTCTTGGGCCATGAATTGTAAGGGTGGTCCTGAACAAGGTTATTGTTGGACCTGAACATGTGGTCCTGCAGCTCGGCGTACTTAAACAGGAAAGGCATGCTGCCAAAGCCTGCCGACTCCTCGTCCCGCTCGGGAATCCGCGATTCACGGTCTTCTAGATCAATGATATCATCAAACGTCCAGATCTGCGAGCTACCAAAGTCGGTGTTGCGCGGAGCGTGAATATCGACCTGGTTGAATCCCCAATCAGGTAAGGTCTTGTCACTTTGGCGCAAGTAGGCGTTAGTGTTGGGGTGACGGATGCGGAACGTCGTTACTTTTGTGTAGGCCTGACCAGTTGGGTTCTCAACGAATTCAAGGTCCCACAAAGTCTCGTTGTATCGCTGCACAGCCTCGTCTCCGGTGACGGTCGTAACTTCTTGATAAGCGGAATAGTTTGGTGAGGCCACATCGTGGGTCAGAAGATAGCTGTCAGTTGATGGATGGTATAAACGAACGGCCTGGCGACCAACAAAGGGCATGCGGCCGCGGTGAGCTTCAGGGATATCGTTCTCCGGAAGGAGCTGCCAGATGTTGTTGATATCATCGTGGGTATATCCTGTCACTTGCTGTCCAGCAGACGAAATGCGGTTGTCAGGGTACTGACGGGGATAGTGATCAGGGTGCGAGTGCAAAAACACACTAGGGTTAGCGGTCGACTTGATGGTGATTCTATCGTAAAAGTGGACTTCCAATGCCTGCTGGGTCAGAGGATTCTCGGCCAGAGTTGACTGGAACCGTCGGCTCATAAAGCTGTCGCCAGGTCCCGAGAAAGTCAAAACCTTGAAATGGATGTAGAACCAGATCAAAAAGTAGAAGAATGGAAGCAAGATCAAATAAAACGCACGGGTCCGGAAATGACGGAAAACTGTCCTCATTGAATTGCCGTTTCGAATATCAGCAATGCGCCATAAATCACACACAACGGATGATCCTACCGACAAGAAAGCAAACAGACCAACATACTTTGTTGACATGACCAAAGACAAGCTGAGGCCGGTCAACGCGAGCCAGATCGTCCAGCCCCATGTGAAGGGCTTACGCCAGGACTTGAGGAAGCGGATATAAAAGTAGAGCGACAGAATAAACGTAAACACAAGCGTACTGTCAAGAAGAATCAGTCTGCTGTGCAGAATTTGCGCATTGTCAAGGGCAACCACGAGAGAAGATAGCGTGCACGCGGCGACGGAGAACCCGGTCTGCTCCATGATGCTAAACACCAGCGGAACGACCAATGCACCCTGCCATGCGGAGACCAAACGGTACGCAACGTATGGCACATCCTCAGGGTACACCATGCCAATATTCTCGAACTTGAACGCGCCATTGTAGTTATTCATCCACCCCACAAATGCAAGCAGCAATTTAGCGAACGGAGGGTGCAAATCAAAAAAGTATTTGCGTTCAAGATAGTGACTCGCGAATTTTCCAAAGTGAACTTCGTCGAAAACAACTTCGTTGGGGAACTCCAATTTGTGAAAGCGAGTGACAAAGGAAATCGCGGTGACGATGAGCTTGGCGATCAGAAACACGTAGTTCGAACTCGAAGCCACTTGTTTGGCGCTCTGGTGGACGACCGGTGCAGGTGTTTTTCCCACAGCAACCACCTCGTCGGTCTTTTTACGTGTTCTTCGCTCTTTCACTACCATGACGTGATTACTTCCCGGAAAGACAAGTAGTCAAGTAGCTTAGTGCTAGAGCACGTATTACATAGGCCAGGATGTAGGTGACAACTCTACTAAAAAAATATCGGAGCGATCCAACGTCCCGAGTTATTCTACAAAGCTAAACAAAAAAAGCCAAAAAAATACCGACCAATTCGCGCTAGTTAATCTAGGCTGCGTGAATGCTCACTGGTCTTTTTCAGTACACCTCCTATTTTAGTCAGTTCGGGTTAGGGCCCAAACTTTCGCTTTTGCAATATGCGTTTCTTTTCGACCGCAGCGCCAATTAGAATGGCTATGCGTGCCACGGTACGGAAGGCTACTACACCTGTTAAAAAGGCTGGTATCGCCGGAACGTCCCGTGCGGCGGCCGCCTCGCCCAGTCGCGGGGCTGCTCGTCCCGCTGCCGCTGCTGCGGCAAAACCTGCTGTTTCTGGTGCTGAGATGGCCACGCCGCCTGTCGAAGCGGCTGATCTAGCGGCTGAAATCGCTC
Source organism: Wickerhamiella sorbophila (assembly GCF_002251995.1). NCBI lineage: Eukaryota > Fungi > Ascomycota > Dipodascomycetes > Dipodascales > Trichomonascaceae > Wickerhamiella > Wickerhamiella sorbophila. Next base: position 2,062,865 of record NW_020194005.1, read on the forward strand.
GCAGTGTACCTGAGCTGCCGAGAAGAAGCGAAACTGCAAGCGATGCTCCTGACCTTTCTCTGGACGAAAGCATGGTGGCGAGCCTCGAAGCTCTGGAAAACGGCAATGTGCGCCCTGACGAGCCAGAAGTGTTCAATGGCGACTGGAGCTCCAGTTTCCAGGGATTGGGATCGGCACCGTTCCCGCGGGAGGTCTCTGATGTGCTCCTCGCCCCTGTAGTGGCTGGCGACGTGGAGATCACGCCTGACGGCTTAATTTATCTGCCCGAAATCAAGTACAGGAGAATTCTTAATCGTGCCTTTGGTCCGGGTGGGTGGGGCATTGTCCCCCGAACCAAAACGTTGGTCACAAAGCGCAAGGTCACCAGGGAGTATGGCCTGATCTGTCTGGGTCGGCTGGTGTCTGTGTCCCGGGGTGAGATGGACTATTTCAGTGCTGAGGGTGTCACGACTGCCATGGAGGGCTGTAAATCAAATGCGTTGATGCGGTGTTGTAAGGATTTGGGAATCGCATCCGAGCTGTGGGACCCGTCGTTTATTCGTGAGTTCAAAGCTAAACATTGCGATACCAAGTACTTTGAGAAGAAAAAACGCTTTGCCTGGAAACGTAAAGATAGACAATGGGAGTATCCGTATGTATAAACTATTTAGTTGAGCCGGCCGGAGGGTTGTGCATGCTAATTAGCTTGTGCAGCCATGGGTCCTGTCACATCTCTTACAGCGGACGATAAATAGTAATAAGAAAAGAATATATAGAATACGAACAGCAGCTAAATCACCACCAGCCTCTACGCTTTGCCTCTGTGTTTGGACTAGCAGGTAGTCCAGTAGAGACAGCCGACGAGTCAATCACATCGTAGCCGTCACTGTCCAGCCCATCATCCCTCAATTTCTCCAGAGATGCAGCCAACTCAAGTAGCTTGCTGTACTTTTCCTGGTACGCCTTGGGGGCCTTTGGCGGAGACTTCCAATTGGCAAGAAAAGCCCCCAGCTTGTAGTCTGAAGGTACTGGAAGGCTGAAGCGGGAGTATAGCGATTGCGATATCGACAACACTTGCTGGTCGGGAGCAGTTTGGTCAGAGCCTGACAGCTCAGTCATAGCAATTGAGAAGCCCAAGTAGGAATTGAGATAGTGCGCAACGATATTGCGTACTCTAATGTATGCGTTGACGGCAAACGCGTCCAGAGCTCCATTGTGCTGATCCAGCCATGGCTCAAAGTAGCTCGTATACAGGAAAATAGCACCTTTAGTCTGCGGCAGTACCAGCCAGAGCAGGGTGAAGAATCGCAGGTAGCCATATAGGGGGACCAAGCGGAGTAATGGTTCGAACATTGCCTCAAAGGAGAGACCTACTCCCAAAACGATCCAGTACATGAGCCAAGGTCGAAGTAGCGAGAGGTCGTTAGCAGCGAGTGCTTTGTACGATGCAATCACTGGAAACACAAGTGATACAGTACAGGCACTGAGAGAAGAGAATAGACCGAACATATCAAAGTGGCGATTAGGCAGCTACATGGTTTATGGAAGGCAACAGGGAATACGCCCCAGGGCCAGGGCATATCACGGGGACAACTCCCAAACCGGGCGCTGCCCACACCGACCTTAATTGACAGGTCTTTATTTCCCTTCATTTCTTGCTAATTCCCCCGCCGCTTTTCGTTTGGGCCCAAATTCTCTTCCTGCAAGGTCCCTGCAGCTGTCACTTTAATTAGGAAGCCAGCGTATCTAATCCTGCATGGATCCGTTGGACTTGAGCGCGTACGACGTTCCGTCTACGCCGGAAAATGTGCCAGAAATACCCGTGGAGAACAACGAGCAGAACGAGTTTGAGGCGCTAGGAGTCGACGATGACAATTTGGGTGTCGAGGAGTCTGCAACGGCCGGTGCGACGCGCAGGCCCCGGGCTAAAATGGACAGTGAGCGGATACTGAGCAAACGAGGGCTGCCGACACTGCAAAAGACCATGCTCCGTTTCAAGTTCAAAGGTAAAGGTCACGAAAAACGCGACTTAACAAAGCTGCTGGGCACTTACCAGCTCTGGGGGCACAAACTGTATCCCAAGGCCAACTTCGAGGACTTTCTGATTCTCTGTAGACGCGGTGGCCGGGATACTGCAATCAAAACATACAGAAAGAAAATGCTTGACGAAGAAAAGTACGGATCTCGAATTCCAGCGCCGGACGCGGAGGAGCTTCCTGCTCAACAGGCAAAACCAGTGCAAGCACACGAGCCCGTGACGACAATCCCCTCTCCTGAATACCCCGATATGTCTGAGTTCCAAGACGTCGAGCAAGATGAAGACTCTCTCGCAGCAGCTATGGAAGCATACGAAGAGATGGGATTCTAATTTATATGTAGAGCTATACTCGTTCGTGTTCTCTTTCACTCGGAGTTGGACTCGTCTAAATAGTCAACGAGCTCGTCGATGATCTCAACTGTTTCCTGGGGATCCGCAATCCAAACCGTAGCGGCAACAAGCCGTGCCTTGAAATCGTTGGACCCAATAGATGCAAACTGATCGCCAACGTGCAGAGTGCGTTCCATAGCTATACCACCCAAGTACCGCTGAAGGCACAATACGCCAAAGCGCTTATCACCGACATCAACCCAGACATCGTGTCCACCGTTGAATGCACAAAAGTACAGTTCTTTGGCGGCAGGTGAAGCAGACAGCGAGTGCTGAACGTTCAAGACGACTTCCTCGAGGTTCTCTCGCGGGATCCGCTTGCCCTTCAGGGGGATCATACCAATTGAGCGCTCCTTACGATACAAAGTTGCCGTATGGGTCATACTGAGCACCTCGATCTGACGCTTGAGAACCTGCTCGGCTTTATCAAGCAGCTCGGAGACTGCATCTTCTCTCCAGGCAAGCATCTCGTCAAGTGCCCACTCTTCCCGGTCAATATAGCGCAGTCCGCCGATATCAGGGTCCAATCGGAACAGGTAGTTGCATTCACCGCCCATGACCAGCAAATTGGCCTTGTACTCGTGGTCTAGGTTGGAATTGAGAACCGCATCAATGAGAGCCCCGAAGCGGACCAAGTACATCTTGCCAGAAGGATCGGGGTAGCCTGCAGCAGTCACAATGCCAATAGCTACTCCACGCTCCAGCAATGCCAGAATTCGAGTGATCTGAGGCGACCCCTCCTCGAGATTCGCACCGTCTTCATAGAGGGTCACGTCACCATCGAACGTTGCTAGCTCCAGCCGAGTAATTGGCTTAGCAAGAGCCATTGCTTGTGCCGTATTAAGAATCAGTCGCACGTCGTTGAATGACGGGGCCACCATCCTGCGCTTGCTCAGCGCGCGTTTTTCATCTTGGACGTAAAAGGCCCGTTCCAGGGGAAGCCGGGTGAAAAAGTGGCCAACGGATGGCACCATCTGACGCAGCCGTCCAAGATCCGCGTCATTGAGCGACTGGTAGTAGATCTGGTCGGCAATCAGCTGCTCCAAATCACGGAAAATCTCGGCGTAGCGCCGACGGGCTTCAGCAGATTGCCTCGAGTCATCTCCGATCCGGAAGTGGTTGCTGGAGCCAGCATGCAGAACAAACGGGACCGTCAAGAGACTCTTCGTCCACTCTATAAACTCGTCTTTACGATGAGCCTTAAGTGCATAGTCCACTCTGTATCTACTAGTCATAGTTAAAACGTTGAATAGCGTTGACTACTCCCTGTCTACATAAGCGGGGCTGCAGGAGGCTGCACAGGACCCGGCCGAAACGAGCTCAAAGTGATGTTAAGGTAGAACTTTCAATGATATAGCGGCTATATGTTTACCAAAAGAATAATAGACGGCAAGTCAAATGATATATAATGAGCAGTCAATGCTGTGGAGAGGAAATTATGGGTTTCAACGTTTTTTTTGGGAGCAAGCGATCCACAGTGGACGCAAATCAATCGCGAACGAACTGCTTGGCAAGATCGCCGAGCTCTTCAATAGTTTGTGAAAGCGGACGGCGCTGAACGAGCTCCCAGAAGCCCTGGCGAGGGTGCTCCTCGGTGATGGGCACGTTGACGGTATCAGAGCCCAAAATAGACTGCTCGTGGCCGCGGTTGAAGCCCCACTCGAAGGCGGAAGCAACAGTTCCCAGAATGAGCGCACCACCCAGCGATTTGGCCACAGAACCCCGCAGGGAAGCCCCGGCGATGGCGCCGGCAGCAGCACCACCAGCAAATGCGTTAGCCGCGGTCTCCTCACCACGCAGGTTTGCGCTTACGGCCTCAGCAAACGTGTATGAAGCGCCAATAAGAGCGTAGGTCGCAACAGGCGCCATGGAGCCGCGCAGACCGCCCAGTAGAGTGCGGGATGGGCCCAGAGAATTTTTGACCAGCACGACGTTCAGACCGAAAAACGCACCAACAGCACCGGCCTTTGCCGACGCCAACAGCGTGTCGCGCTTGGCAAAGTGCGGCAGTTCACGCTCGCCTGCCAGCGACGGATACTTGGTTCCTCCGATGCTACTCATGGCCAATGAAAAGTAATAGTAAGCAACGATTTTACAAATCTATTGGCTGAGCGGAGGGTGCAGGTGGGAGGTGAGAGGAGAAATACGGGGTTGAGGTTTGTGGGCTAGTTTGAGCGGCAGAGTCGTTCCGATCTGTCTGGAACGGCGGCTGGCCCAAAAAACCGCCGGGATTTCGCTCTGGATAACGTTTATGCAGCTGCGGGGGCGGGCTGCCTACAACCGTCTCGATTAGGCAGCACTGTTTTCGATATGCTCAAACACTTGCTTCTGGCTTCGCTTGCCACAGCGGCAGTCATACCAATTGGAGGCGAGCACGCGTTCAGACAGCCGAATTCCAAGGAGCCCGTGACACAACCTACCCGGCCGCTGGTTTGGGGCGATTTCAATGTTTTGCACACCACAGACACCCACGGATGGCTGGCAGGCCACCTTCTGGAGGCCAATTTTGGAGCTGATTGGGGAGATTTTGTGACGTTTGGTCAATTCCTTCGCCAGAAGGCAAGGAAAGAGCACAGAGACCTGATTGTTGTCGACACGGGGGACCGCCATGACGGAAACGGTCTTGCAGATGCCAGTGATCCGACGGGGGTTTATGCCGAGCGCATTTTCAATTACGGCGATTATGATCTCGTGACGATCGGCAACCACGAATTGTATCGTGGCCACATTGGGCTTCAGGACCGCAAGATTGTTGGCAAACATTTCGGTGAGCGGTACGTTGTTTCGAACGTCGAGGTGCTTGATCCGACAAACGAGTGGGTCAGTATGGGCCACAAGTATCGGAACTTCACGACAGAGGGTGGAAGGCGTGTTTTGGGGTTGGGATTCCTGTTTGATTTCGACGGAAACGACAAGATCGTTTTCAAAGTTACCCCCGTAGCCAGTGAGATTCAAAAGCAATGGTTTCAAGATGTGCTGCAAACTATCGAGTATTATGATGCGGTGGTGATCATTGGCCATATTCCAGTTCGCGATTCCCCCGAGTTCCCTATTCTGTTTGATGCTATCCGGAAAGCTCACCCTACCATCCCCATCCTAATGTTTGGGGGCCATTCCCATATTCGTGATTTCAGAGTATACGATAAGAACGCTGCTGCTTTAGAGGCCGGTCGCTATTGCGAGACAATTGGATGGGCGAGCGCTGATCTCGAAGATGTTGGGGATGATGGATTATCCTTTTCCCGCAGCTACATTGATTTCAACACCAACTCATTGGCGTTCCATGCAGGAGTTCCCCACGACAAGTTCACCAGCCATTTAGGGCGTCAGGCCTCGAGTGACATTACTGGAGCTCGTGCGTCACTCAATCTCGACCAACGCTTAGCCTGCATCCCTCAAACGTACTATACAGACCGTGCTCCCTTTCCGTCGTCAAAGTCCATTTATACATTGTTTGAAGACCACATTTTGAACTTGCTTGAGCCCAGCCTCGTCGACCGATCGAACGTCCCTCGTTACACTCTTCTCAACACTGGCGCTGTTCGTTTCGATATGTTCAAGGGCCACTACACCAAAGATTCGGGATACATTGTTTCGCCATTCGCAAACAAGTGGGTTTACATCAAAAGAGTGCCCAAGCACGTTGCCGACGGTATTTTGCCGGTCATCAACCAGGAGGACAAGGTAGTGGCATCACATACACGCATGCTGTCACAAGTTGCATCTGAAGAAGCCCACGCCGAAAGCGTACATTCCAAGGGCTATCATACGTTTGATGATTTGGGAGATGAAGGAGACGACACAAAGCACATCCCCTGGAAGTTCTATCCTTTGCCCAATGCGATTCAGGCCAAGCGCAATGTGACGGATACAACCACACATGTTGACCTGGTGTTCCACGACTTTATGGCGCCTTTTGTTGCCAAAGCGTTGAAGAAGCTGGGCCACCAGCAGGCGTTTAAAGTCAAGCCGTACGGCGGCAAGCACATTATCGAACTCATCCCAATGCACTTTGGCAGCCCCAGCAGTGAACAGTGCCCGTAGTAGTAGAACACAATGGATACTAGTATACTTTGTTTAGCATCACTATTTGATTTATTTTGCCTGCTGTCATTATCTAGGCCTGAGCACGGCGCTTATCACGCTCCTCAGCGATGGTCAGCTTGATGCCCTTGCCCTTAGGCAGGGAGATGAGAGGAGTAGCACCCTCACCAATAACAAAGACGTTAGAAAGACGGGTGACGAAGGTGTTGTCAAGAGCGTCCTTAATGTGGACAATGTCAAAGCCACCGTGGTGGTGCTCGACGTGGGTGATGACACCGACGCGGCCAAGAGAGTGACCACCGGTGACCATAACCAAGTTGCCGGCACCGAACTTGACGAAGGACTGGATCTTGCCGGTGGCAAGGTCGATCTTGACGGTGTCGTTAACCTTGATCTCGGGGTCGGGGTAGCGGATGGTGCGGCCATCGTGTGTGACGAGGTAAGGAATACCCTTCTTGCCGTACTCAACACGGCGAACCCTGCCGAGCTTGTACTGGGCCTCATCTTCAGTGATGCGGTGGATAGCAAAGCGGCCCTTGGTGTCGTAGACGAGACGGAAGTTCTCGCCAGTCTTGGGGAGAGAGATAACATCCATGAAACCAGCAGGGAAGGTAGCGTCAGTGCGGATCTTACCGTCAACCTGGACCAGACGCTGCATCAGGATAGCAGTGACCTCACGACCGTTGAGGGCATACTTCAAACGGTTGCGCAGGAAAACGATCAGAGGCAGAGACTCACGCAACTTGTGAGGACCGGCGGAAGAACGGGGGGCGTAAGTGCCGGAAAGCTTGTCCAACATCCAGTGCTTAGGCGCAGCGACGCGCTTCATATGCTTCTTAGGTCCACGGCCCATTTTGTGTGGTGTATGGTTTCGGAGTTGGTTCAATCTTTCATTATAGAGTGGGCTGCTCGAGTTCGCCAGTGACTGCGACTAGGGCTGCCTAGGGCTTAAACACACTATATATCATTATATATGCTTCGGACCCAACACCCCCTCCTCTTGGGTGGGTGTAGGTTTTTGTCAGATTCTCGCCGCTGACAAATATAACAGTCAGAAAATTGCACATTCGTCTATTGGTTGGGTCGGCAAAATAGCTGTCCGTTATTTGCTAACCCACTTTGTTAGTCAGCCCCCCCTCTATCGACTAACGGAATAACCTAACCCTTACAGATACCTCTACATGCCCAGTTAATTCGCTCTACATGTTGTTACAGACATGAGCGCGTCGTTGTAGGCTCGCACGCCGAACTGAAGGGGTCGCGGCTGTGTATGAATCGGACAACGGTGAGGGACCCAATGTTTGTAAACAATGAATCTAAAAGGCTAGATTCTATCTTGAGATCTTGTCCGGACCCACCTCAGAAGCAGCGAATGAATTCGTGCTGAAATTTGGATGCGCCCATTACCGTGCCAAGGTTTGGTTTTTGCACCACCTGAGTGGTCTTTGTCTGAAGTTGCACAGCCCGCTGATCGTTACCTTAAACATACATAGGAATCTGCCCGCCTTCAAGTCTCCTAAGAGATATGCCATGCGTAGCACGGTGCAGGTGACAGCGCAGCTCTGAATGCATACAGAGGTGCATGCAGGTGGTTGGTGGACACGCATTGACATGAACTCAATCGCCGATGTACAAACGCCCAAAACACATTTTGATTAACCAACCTCTGACACTTGCCAGTAACCAGGTGAAAACACATGTCACACCTGCAGCTTTCATTGTGAGTCCAACTGGTTTACTGCCTGCTCGAAAGGTGCGGAGCCTTGCGCTAATATAAATAGCCCAAGCTATGCATCGAGAACTGCCTTGCTATCGCGACTGTTTTAAGATGCCAGGTGCAATGACAAAGCTATACGAAAGCTGGAGAATACTGAACTTTCATTGGTGGGCGTTGAGGTATGTTGAATTAATGTGCCAAGGTGTAGCTGTGTGGTATTGAAGATGCGATCTTTTTCTCGCTCGAAGATGCCGTGCATAAACGTATGTCTTGTGCCTGGAGATTGCGATTATTTGTACAAATGCATGTATTCAGCAAAGGGATAGGGGTTTCGAACTGCCAGGTTGAGAAGTCGTCATTTGGGGAGCATCTAGAAGCACGTCCACGATGAATGAGGGCATGTGAACATAGGGCGTTGGGGAGGTTTCAAGATGGCAGATTTGAAACCCTTTGACCGCAGGGGTTCTGCAGGATGACTACTGGGCCACACACAGCGCTTCGTGAAGATCGTTTCCCAGCCAATTTACGTCAATGAATGCCTTGTACCTGAATCTTGCGATTTTTGATCGGCTGCAGTCGTACTGCAAGGGCTAGGGTTGGAGTCATAACTAGCAACCGCAAGAATGTACAGACTGTACAGGGGTCATGTGGAAACCATGATGAACAAGAGGGATGATCCTCGAGCGTGTTGTCTGTTCAGGAAACCAAAAAAATTCAATTATCTGCAGCGATTGCTCAACTGCCTGTTTGAAAGCCACCTTGTAAACCGAAACGCCAAACGCCTCAACGTGATGCAGGCATGCACGTCTAGGCAACCAACATCGACCCTAGGGTCCTGACACAATGACCACAAAACTATCGCAGCAGCGTAATTTGTGCGAGACACGGCGCAGCTCGTGGGCAAAAGAAAAAGGGAAATGGGCAGCTACTGCTGCAGAGCATACCCTGAATACCAGCTCACTGTTTTCTGCAAGCAGTCTAGTTTGCACGTCAGTGTCATGTCTGCAGGTTTACTGAGTCAGCGATAGCATAAACTCATCATGTATCGGTAAAAGGTTGGCGCTGGTGCATGCATGAGCACCTCCCGCTCTGGGCTCGGGGGCCAATGCATGATGGCCCTACCCTGGTGCCAGAGTTAAATACTCTCCTTTGAGCACACGATGGCTAGAGCCCACCAGTTTCTCACTTGCCTGATAAGGAAGCTTTCACTCCAGGCGGCCTTGCAGTCATTTTCTTAGCATAGTCAGGCATTCGACTTGCGTCAAACATTTCAAAACCCACTACCCACCCCATTGGGAGCCATAGTTCATAGTGCTGTCCTTGAGTGTGAATCCATCAGACATTCCTTTTTCACCGAGGTTCGAGCCTTTGGCAATGATGTCTCAGAGGCAGCATACAGTCCAGCTTCCGTCCATCACGGAGATGATGCGGGAAATTCAGCCAACCTCAGATACTCTGGGAAAGCTCCGATTCAGGGACGATGACGAGCGTATATGTCTAAAGCCGTTCGTTTTCAGAGACCCGAATTCTCCAGTAGAGAGCCCCTTACAAGTAGTCTCGAAGTTCGAGTCTACGGCGCCACCTATTTTACCTCTGGAGCCACCTATTCCTGATTTGCTATGTCGATCACACAAGTACGTTGAGCAACAATGTGAACCGTCCAACCAGGGGCCACTCATGCCCCAAGAACCGCACTCCCTGCCCCCAGTGCCAATACTGGCGTCACCAATATCTCACCAACCGCCTCGAGTTGTTACCCCACCCATGACCTACGCTACTAGCGTGGGGTCTGCTGCGTATAGCAACGGCGCAGTTGCTGGCTACACTATTCAGCAGCCGTTTCCTGCTTATCCCTTACAGTCCCAGTGGCCAGCAAAGGTCAGCAAATCAACCCAACCGCACGCACTAGGCACTCCTCCGCCGATTGCTGCTTTCTCGCCAAAGTTCATCAGCACGTCGCCACCGACCTCTGGGCGACGGCGAGGCAACCTGCCCAAAGACGTCACCAACATTCTAAGACAATGGCTGAACTCACACCTCGACAATCCGTATCCCAGCGAAGAAGACAAGCGACAGATCATGAGGGAGACCGGGTTGTCCATCGTCCAGGTATCTAACTGGTTTATCAACGCGCGGCGAAGATCATTGCCCCCCGAGCACCGTCGTCGTGTTCGTCGCTGAAGTCCTTCCCAGGCTCTTCTTATGGTGCTGGCAATGCCCGCTGCTGTGGCTTTTCCCCAGCTCTAGCGTCGAAAATCACAAAAACATTGATGGGGCTTTATTTATCTTGAGACACTCGGCCTTTAACCGCCGCACAAAATGTCACGACCATGTCATGAACTTTTCTTCCAAACCATAGAGTAATAATATAATGGTTTCACTATTTGCAGGGCAATGCAAGTCTAAACGGGAGCTTTTGCGAGCTCAGCGCTGGCGGTTCTTGCCGTAGCCACCGCGGCCGGGGTCGTAGTCCTCGCGGAACTCGTCACGCACCTGGCCGCCCGAGACGCCGCGGCCAAACTCGCGTCCGTCCACGAACCCTGGGTCTCGATCTATTTTGATAATTCGGTCGTCTAGTTTAGTTTGGTCAAGATAGCGGACCGCGTAGAGGCTGTCGAGATGAGACTCGAACTCAACAAAGCAGAACCCACACGGGGTGCGCTCGAACCTGTCGAGGCCCATGATGACCTTCTTGACGGGGCCTGCTTTGGAAAACAGCTCGTACACCTGCTCCTCAGTGGTGAAAAAGGACAGGTTGCCGACGTACAGGGTGGAGGAGACCTTGGCCTTTTCGAGGTCGACTTCGCCCTGTTTGGATCTGCGGGCCTGGCGGAGAAGGTACTCGCCTATCTGATCAGTTCTCTCGGTTGAGTGCACGCCGAAGCGATCCACTGCCTCAAAGTTCATCCCCGGGAAACGCTGGACAAAGGAGATGCTGAGCAGAAACGAGCTGCAAACGCGGATTAGTCATTCGCCTTTGATGTGTGACGATCATTTCGCCCGCTGCATGACAACCATGATCAGCCTGGCAGGCACACTGACACGTATTACATGCGTGTAACCCAAAAAAAATAGACAGCAGGAGGCGGTGGTTCGGCTAGCCGAGCCTGGTGGCGGAACCAATCTATCTGCACTTCATTTCTGCTCACGCAATTGAGCGGTCCCCATACTGGCCCTGGCTTGTGTTTGTCTTCGCTCCAATTGACTCCTGTGGTATATCCTGTCTGCCAAGTATTTATTCCGGTACTCCCAATTTACGCGGCTTGGCACCAGGCGTTGTGGGCTGAACGGTTGCTCAGTTAACCGTCCCCTACATCTCGCAACTCAAAACGTGGGGAGAGCCATGGAGGTCTAGGGTAAGGGCTTTCCAGTGGGAAGGGGCTCAGCCGCTACACCTGGGGGATGGTGGTGGTGGTCGCACGGGGGAAGTGTTTGGTTTGTAAGCGACGACTTACCCGGCTGCAAATTATGCGATTAGTGATCCCTATAAAACTTTAGTGGCCCCCAAAAGCGTAGGCCGTGCCCAGGTAGCATAATCGATCCGACTGCTCTTCATTTATGGGACAAACCCAATCAAGAAATGGAGAGGCACGAACCGAGCTGTCAATAATAGCAAACGATGATGATGAGCCGGGTGGTATACGTGGTTTAAACCTCCACTCAAATCATCATCATCGCCCCAAAAAGCTGCCCGTTAAACAGCCGGCACGCCCCCTCAGAATAGATTCTCATTCTCACGATAGCCTTTCTATTTCACCTCTCCGCGTCGATTCTCGTGACCCTCTGCAGGACGTCGCTGAGTTGGGCACGCCTTCATCGTTTTCTCCTGGACGGGAATTTAGCGGACGGTCGTTTTTAGCCCCCTCCCAGTCCGACAACGAACCTGGCAGCATTGCATCCACGTTGGACAGTTATTTGGGACGCAAGGCGTCTCCGTCAATCTCAAAAAGCCAGGCCATGGGTACCGTTTCAAACCAGCATGGGGTATCCGCCGCCGAAGCTTTAAAGGACGTTACTCCTCGTGCCACACCACAGTTAATCCCAAAACTTAGCATTAAGGACCCGCGAATTGTCCCGCCAAACTCTATTGGATCTTCTGCGACGGCCGGTTCTTTGACGTCTGGGTCAGTGTCGTCTGGCGACTCGCCAATGACTTCACCAGAGAGCTCAGACGAGGATCAAAGTATGGCCGAGCGGATTGCTGCTCGCCACGTCATGGCCGCCCGAAATGTGCCGTCGGCTCCATCTGCATCAGGCATCCCCGTGAACCGTCTTATCAAGAGAATTTGTGTTTCCGGGCTGCAAAACCAGCGGGCCTTCTGCATGAACCTCGATGAAATCAATAGCGTTTGTCGAGCTGCCTCCGAGCTATTTCTGTCGCAGCCAGTCCTTCTGGAGCTAGCGACTCCCGTCAAGGTAGTAGGCGACACTCACGGCCAATTCAAGGATCTTATGCGTATTTTCCGTTTGAGCGGCATGCCCCCCAACACAAACTATTTGTTTCTGGGAGACTATGTCGATCGCGGCAAACAGTCGCTTGAAACAATCATGCTCTTGTTCTGTTTGAAGCTCAGGTTCCCCAACAACGTGTTTTTGCTCCGGGGAAACCACGAGTGCGCAAACGTTACCAAGGTCTATGGGTTTTACGATGAATGCAAGCGCCGCAGCTCATTGAAGGCGTGGCGAAGCATTGTCGACGTGTTCAATACTCTTCCTATTGCAGCCACTATTGGCTCTAAAATCTTTTGTGTCCACGGTGGCCTGTCGCCTAACTTGACGACCCTGCAGGACATCGAGCAGATCTCGCGCCCCACGGACGTGCCAGACTCTGGCTTGATGAGCGACCTCATGTGGAGTGACCCGGACCCTCAGGTGAAGGAATGGGCCGACAACGACCGCGGCGTCTCGTACTGCTTTGGCAAACGTGTCTTGGACCAGTTCTGCAACCGGTTCAAGTTCGACCTCGTGGCTAGAGGACACATGGTAGTGGAAGACGGTTACGAGTTCTTCGGCAACCGCAAGCTGGTGACCATTTTCTCTGCGCCCAACTACTGCGGCGACTTTGATAATTGGGGAGCAGTCATGTCTGTGGATGAGAATCTTTTGTGCTCGTTCGAGCTTTTGGAACCTAATAAAAAACCCTCCAAGCGGTCTTGACCTAGGAACCTCGCAAATCTTTTTTTATCTAAATTATACACTTAAATCACTCTTATACGAATTAAACTTTCTCATTATTAATCTTTCAGCGCAAATTAGCCGCACGATACGAAACTAGGTCCTCGACGCTCGTTTCTGCAGGCATCATACGCATTGCGGCTGGTTTCTTCTCAATTGGGCAAGCCCATTTCGTAATAGGTATTTTGCTGAACCATCGTCATGTGGAGTCCTTACGCTGACAAAGATCTGCATCTTTTTCTCCCCATGACCGAGCCACGCGAATACCTAGTAGGGATTCACGAGTTCATAGGCCGTAATGTGGATGAGCTCGATATACGAAAGGGCGAATACGTTGAAGTGATCGAGGATGACCGCGAGTTTGGAGACTCCTGGTACATTGGCCGCAATTTGAACACAGGCAAATCTGGGCTGTTCCCCAAAGTGTTTACTGCTTCGGTTGCTGCACCTCCGCGAGATCTGCTGGAGTATGCCACGAATCTCCCTGATCCAGAGTTTGAATTTGGCGACACACAAGACCCCCAAATTGAGCGGGCGCAGCCCTCACATCTGGCCGCCGCCGCCCCCGCAACCCAGAGCGTCCCGGTTCCTCCTGCGCACTATAGGCTGAATGGAAGTAAGGAAAGCGTTACTGGGTCTGAGTCTACGGGGTCTGAGTATGGGCGTTCCAGCAACAGCGTGTCAAAAGCCGGTCTATCTGTCGATACTTCGGGCCATGTCCCCATTCAACAGCAACAGAACCATTCGTCCGCGAGTGTAGGTGCACTTTCAGCAAGTGTTACGGCAACTATGAGCGATATAGACGCCGCCATTTCAGAAATCGCCGCACAGGGCCCGTCTCTCGACGCGATCGGGTTTTGGACGCCCCACGATGTGCAGCAATACCTTCTTTCCAGAGGCTACGACGCGGCTACCGCCCATGCATTTGTGAAACATCGAATCACGGGATTGATTCTACTCGAGCTGGACCTGGCACATTTGAAAGAGATCGATATTACCAGTTTCGGGACCCGATTCGAAATCTCAAAAGAGATCAAGTATCTCAATCGTGTTGTCGAGCAAACCGGCCAAGTGTTACCGGCGGCAAGTACACCTACCTTACCGCAGGTATCGCAGGTATCGCCTATCCAACCCAGTGAGGCGGGCGAAGATCAGCCCTCGACTCCGTTGTCCGCGCCCACCAACGTTGCTTGGAATGGTGATGGACCCCATCAACTTAGATCGCCCTTCTCAGATTTCCCAGAAACCCCTACTGGCGACTTGTCAAAACCCCAATCTGACTTGCCAGCTTTGCAGTCGCCTCTGAATGCTACGACACCAGCAACTTCAGGCACCGTCGTGGGGCGCCACAAATCCATGAGATCTTCTGAGTTTGAGGGCCTGGAGCGTTGTGAAACGCCCCTCTCTGAGTCCTCTGAGCATAATGTCAAAGAAAATGAGAAAACCCAAATCCAAGCACCACCACTTTCAACCCCTACAAGCACTACGAACCCGCAGGCGGGTCATCTGTCTCCGGCTGCAGCGGCAGCGGTGGCCGCTTGGTCTCCAAACACCCCTACATTGCAAAGCCAGGCAAGCCAGTTTAGCCACCCGAATCAATCGGGCGCGGGCAGCCGTAGACCAAGCCACAAAAGCAGCCACATTCGAAGTGCCTCGCACAATTCATTGGAAAAACCAGAGAGCCCATCATCACAAACCACGCCTCCCGTGCGGCCCGACCGACCGAAGCGTAACAACACGCTTAAAAATTTCCGTTCTGCGTCTTCACAGTATCTCCGGCCGAATTTGGTCAAGCAGAAAACTTCAGCATTCACTGAAGGTATTCAGCAGACCACAGCAGAAGAAAGCGCACGAACAGCCCAATGCTCGGGTTGGATGCAAAAGCGGGGCGGCATGGGAGTCGGCACCTGGAAGCAGCGGTTTTTCACTCTACATGGCACTCGGTTATCTTATTTTACTGCATTCACTGATGATAAGGAACGTGGGTTGATTGATATCACAGGTCACAGGGTAATGGCTGCTAAAGAAAATGAAGACAAGCTTATTTCTCTCTATGCGGCTGGAGTTGGCGCAGGACGCTATTGTTTCAAGCTTGTGCCCCCTGCTCCGGGCTATCGCAAGGGCGTCAGTTTCACTGCCCCCAAAACGCACTATTTCGCGTGTGAGACAAAGGACGAAATGAGAAATTGGATCTCTGCTCTTATGAAGGCCACTATTGAACGCGACGAGTCTGTCCCTGTTATCTCGTCGTGCACAACTCCCTCTGTGAGTCTTCCTCGCGCCCAAGAGATTGTTGCCGAGCGCTTGGCTGCCGAGCTGTCCGAAGAGTCTGGGGAAGATACACAATCTATTCCTTCGTCTCAACCGAATACTGATACCCCTCCTCAAACGCCTGCTTTTAGTATGCAAAGCAGCCATTCAGGCTCCGCAGGCACCGGCAAGTGACACCCAACCTGACCCCCCCACAATTTTTTTCTAATTTTATTTGCTAATATAACTCTCCAAATAAGGAACAATCTACGATTTCTCAAGAAGGTCGATCTGCTGTTTCACGCTCTCTTTTACCTTGGGGTCCAACACAGCAGCCTGGGTCAAGTGCTTGATAGCAAGCTCTCGATTGCTGAGTTCCATGTAAACTTCACCGAGAAGCAAATGCACGTTCGCCTCCTCGGGCACCAGAGAATGGAGGTATTTGAGTTCGACCAGGGCGGCCGGGTATAGACGTGCGGCCATAAAGCTCTGGGCTTTCTTGTAGCGGGCTACTGCACTGGAGGGTTGCAGTTTACAGGCTCGCTTGTAGTATGTCAAGGCCTGGGGGTACATTTCCTGTGCTTCGAGACAGGTGCCCATAAAGCAAACGAGAACAGCATTATTAGGATTAAGGCGCAAAGCTTGGCCAAAATGATGTTCTGCCCATTTGGGCGAGTCCATCTTTATAAATACAGTACCCAAACCATACCAAGCATTGTAATGGGTAGGATCTGCCCTCAGTGCCAACCTGAAAGCGTCTTGAGCACTCTGGAGTTTTTCTTCTGCAACATACTCGTGACCTTGCAAGGTATAGGCGTAGGCACTTTTTGGGTTGATATGTATGGCCCTATCGAAGCAGGCGATTGCTCGTGAGGGGTCCTGTTGAAGAGAAAACGAATTACCCATTACCACCCACGGCTGCCAAGCGAGACGGTCAATTTGTATCAGCTCATGAGCAAGGAATCCCAGCTCTGCTTCGCGTTTCAGATGCCAGAGTACGGTCGAGTAATATTCCATATCTTTGAGTCGATATGGGTCGACTTTTCGTAGACGTTCATAAATAGCCGCCGCCTCCTTGTAATCTACCAGCTCAAAGTGGCAGCGGGCAGCAACTGCCAACATGTCTGGGCTTGCTTGATGGGGATGCGGCAGTTGTGAAATAGCTTCAAGGGCCCGCTTGCATTCGTAGTTGGCCAGATACTGGTAGATTGATGCTATTGTTTCGGCAACATTGGACAGCGAGGTGGGCTTGGTCACATGCGGAGGGGGCATTGGTTCGCCTAGGCCCAATGGCGATCGGCTAGACACACCAGGCATAGTTAGGTTCAGTGGCGTGGAAGGAGTCTTTGGGGACCTGTCGTCAGCTAAAGATAGAGGCGGACGTTTCAAAATTCGACGACGGAACGGAACCAAGCTCTCTTTGACCGACGGTGTTTCCACTAGGGCTGGGGCCCGCGAGCGCGCTGGGGTCAACTGAGGAGAACTGTCTGCGTCTTTGAACAATTGAAGGCTAGCTTCCACTTTCGACTTGGAATTCGAAAAGATAGCCGGTGTCAAAGCAGAGCCTGTTGGCTTTGGAGGAAACAGCAACCCAGTCGATGCTGCTAACTGTGGGGGTTGATCCGGGGGCGGTTTGAAGACATTGGCCGTATTCAAATTGATGGTGCGGTCTTGGCACAACGCAAGAACGTTTTCCCATAGCCATGGATCCGACTTTGCCGAGTGCGCGTACATTAAAGAGGCATTATCATCACCGCTTGCCGCGTACAGTTTCCCCAAGAGTAATTCAACTGCTGCGCGGTCTGGAATGCCCCGCTCGCCTGACGGCTCAATGCCATTGCTTCGCACAGTTTCCAAAGCACTTATCCCGTCGCTGTAGGCCTCTAATTTGAGGCAGCTCTGAGCGTAAACATACGCGCAGCCCAAGTGCGTACTTCCTTTCGCAGTGTGCGCTGCTGCAGCGTAGCGTCCCTGGCGGTACAGCACGAGTGCGTAGAGGTGTCGTGCTGCCGGGCTTGGCTCAGCCGCCAGCTTTTGCGAGGCAAGAAACTCTGCTCCGCCTATCAGGTCCAAATCAAGACACCGCCAGACATCCATGAGTAAGAGCTTTGGGAAAACGGCTTCTTGTGATGTCGAATTGTATTTGTTGTGACGGAACATAAATATTTTACGCATTTTTTCTATCTAAAATCACAGTAAGTATCAACGGCCGCTTGCCAGAACCACTGGAGAGGTCCGGGGCAGGTGACCTGGCATCCCCCCCCCAAAAAGAACATCCCGGGCATTTTACTGGCCAGCTTTGCGGCGGCGCTCTTCACGCTTCACGGCCCGCTCATCAACAATCTGATCAAGCAGATTCTCCGGCACCCGGACATATCTGATACCAGTGCCTCTCACAAACATCTCGTCCATCTTTTTAAACTCTTTGCCGTCCGCAGAAGTGCACACGACGTCCCGCAGAGTGAGGTTCATAAACGTGTCACATGCCAGCATGTATCCATTAATGGTCTCGCGGGATTTTAGCTCCAGCATGAGCGGCAGACCTTGGGCCGCGTTCAGCAACGACAAAGGAAGCATTAGTCAAAGTCAACCTGAGGGTGATTTTGTGATATACTTGACATTTTGGGTTAGATCGCATATATCTGCGCGCGGATCCAGCCACCACTGAAAAATTACCGTCCTGCCGCATCATATCTCCACCGGTTTCTATCTTCTACATCGACTACATCTCGCCCTCGCCAACGCTTCTTGTTACTCATCCATGCAGGTGTGCAGGGCTACATATTCGAACGTACCCGTATGGGTGCTAAACGTCAATGGCGTTGGAGTGATGCGCCGTCAGAAGGACGGGTGGGTGAATGCAACACACCTGTTGAAAGTTGCCAATTTTGACAAGCCTCGGCGTACCCGGATCTTGGAGCGCGACGTGCAAACTGGCGAGCACGAAAAGGTCCAGGGTGGTTATGGCAAATACCAAGGCACATGGGTACCTTTAGAGCGATCCCGTAAGCTTGCTGAAGAGTTCGGCATACTCGATTCAGTTAGTCTGTTGCTAGACTACGAGAATGACGGCGTTGAGCTTCCTCCTGCCCCCCCTCTGACTGCGGCTCGTCGAACCGCTTCAGAAGCACCGCCCGCGAAACGGGCCCGTAAAACTGCGTCGACAGTGGCACGTACGGCGGCAAAATCTAAAAGCATGGTCGAAGCCAGGGTGCCTGTTCCTGTTCCCATCAAGCAGTCTCCTGAAAGCTCTCCGATGTCGTCCAACTCCGACTTCTTATCCGACACGGGATCTGGCCAAGGACAATTTAGCTGGAACAGCCCGAATCCTGCGTCAATTCGCAACCATGCGGTCCAGACGAACAATTATATGTCCCAATACGCATCGACGTTGCTAGATTATATTATTGCTCCTGCCGTGACGGAAATACCAGATCTCTTGCTTCACCCAGAGCCTGGCCCTCATATTAACCAGCCGGTGGATGATGAGGGCCATACAGCTTTCCACTGGGCCAGCTCAATGGGCCAGGAGACTATCATGAAAGCCTTACTGGACGCTGGGGCGGATTTGCAAGCAGTGAACTACGAGGGCCATACGCCGCTGGTTCGATCTGTGATGTTTACAAATAACTACGATCTTCGCACGTTTCCTCAGGTCGTTGATTTACTAAAATCAACTCTCTTCCACACGGACGCGCAAGGTCAGACTGTGCTCCACCACATAGCCATGGCTGGGGCATCCAAAAGCAGAGCGTCATGCACTCGTTATTACATGGAAATCACATTGGCCAAAATGACAGAGATCAGAGGCATCTCAGTGGTTCAACAGGTGGTGAACCAAGCCGACAGCTCTGGAGACACTGCCCTACACATTGCAGCTCGCAATGGGTCACGAAAACTTGTCAAAGTTCTTTTAAGCTACCAGGCAGCAACAAATACGCCCAACAAGAGCGGAAGAACAGCCCAAGAGTATATTTATGAGTACGAGGCACAGCGCCAACAGCATTACGGTCTTGGCGGCTCCAATTTACATTCGTCTTCCCCTCCACAAATACCTCAGCTTTTCAGAGCTGATGGGTCAAGTACGGCTACCACTGTACCTACGTCGTTTTCGCCGAATTTCAGTTCGGAGACCGCTAGGTGCACGGTTGAAGTCGCACCCGGACAACTTGCAAAGATTTTACAGGATTTGGCTTCTACTTATGAAAACGATTTACAAGGAAAAGATCGCGATATCGAGCAAGTGAGACAGCTCCTCGAGGAGGTGAAACGAGAAACTTTATCTCTTATGAATAAGATACCAGCCCTGAAAGACGAATTAGGGCCGGAAAGTCAAGTTCAGCAATCTCTCCATCAGTCTACCGCAGTCGTTCAGCAGCTTGCTCACCGGCTGCAGAGAGTTTTGGAACGAACACAAGCTCGGGACCTAGCGATTCAGGTGCAAACCCAAGAAGCCGCTATCCACGACCAACTACAACGGGATCTTAATTACGGCGTTTTCAACCCTGAGGAAATCCAGGCGCTTGCTGCTCAACTCACTGACTGCCAACACCGCCGCCGCGCGTTAATGATTGAGATTGTAGAACTCTATGCCTCAGCTGGATCAGAAGAAAAAATGAATAATTTCCGCAAACTTTTGTCTTTGGCCTGTGCTGTATCTCCCGATGACATTGATGAGGAACTCGTCGACGGCATTGCTCAAGCTCTCCAGGACAAATAGTGATATATATTATAATAGTTCGGTGTGTCTATAAACTTGACCTGCTGTTCGTTGATGCGCCCCTAACCTGAGATTAAAATATCTCCCAATCTGAAATTTTTTTTTTCTGCAATGGCTGACTTCGCTAATCAAGTAAGGGAATTAGGCGGAGACGACGAAGATATTGCGTTCCTGAAGGACGTAGATATTGATGCGTCGGATTATGAGCAAGGCCCGCAAGGTGTGGATGTGGATCTGACCTCTGATGTTGCAAAGATGTGGTCGTCGCTGAGTGGGAAGGGCCAAAAAGTGAAGTTTGATGATGAAGCTGGAAAATCTAAAGCTGCAGAGCCAGAGGACAAGAAACTGGATAGCATCCTGGAAAAGAGAGAAAAGAAGCGAGAGAAGAAGGCTGAAAAGAAGGCTGAAAAGAAGGCCGCTAAACCTGAGAAAGTCAAGGCAGAAGCAAAACCTGAAAAGAAAAAGAAAACCATTGAGAAGAAAGCCGAGCCTCAAAAACCTCAGCTGAAGCCTGCTGCACCCAAACAAAAGCCCAGTCGCTCCATTGAACAAATTCAGCACCCCGGTTCTCTACTTATTGACGAAGATTGGGAGACTTATTTACGCACGGATTACACTGAACACCGAATCCCTATTGACTTGATTCCCGCTCTTGGTGATAAAGCGAAAGAGTTGTTACGTATTGAGAACGATATCTACCAGAAGCAACAAGAGTCGAGCCGTGATTTCTCCACTTCGGCTGAATTCTTACGGTCGGGTACCTTTTCAGATCAACTGGGCACTTTGTCGATTCTTGTCACAAACTCGCCCTTGCATTCGCTCAAATACATGGAAACACTTTTGCAAAAGTGCGAAATCAAGAATCGCGAGAGTGCATGTAGAGCTTTAGAGGTTACCAAGGATCTGTTGGTGAACCATGTCTTGCCGGACCGTCGCTTGAATTGGTTCCGAAATCAACCGGCTTTGGGGCTAGACTCGGTCGAGCGTCTCATTGCTCTTTCCTACGAAGACTGGCTAAAGAACTACTTTTTCAGAATTCTGCAGGTCATGGAAAAACTGCTCAGTGACACCGTCGAAAACATTCGTTTGCGTACTCTCCACTGCCTGTTTGACTTTTTCCGCCTGAAGCCTGAGCAGGAAACTAATCTGCTACGACTTGGAGTTAATAAATTCGGCGATACTAGTGGAAAAGTCGCTTCTCGTGTCAAGAAGTTGTTGAACGACACTCTTCAGGTTCATCCTAGTATGAAGGGTGTTGTCGCTATTGCTATTGCAGAGCTTCTAAGCAGATCTAATGAGTACCGTACGAGGTACTACGCGGTTGATTCGTTGAGTGAGTTCATTTTGAGCCAGAAGGACCCCCAGGTTCCTAACCAGCTCGTGCAGATCTACCTCAATCTTTTCGAGCGACTGCTCAGTGAATGGGATCACGACAATAAGAAAGACACTGAAGAGAAGAAGCCGAAGATCAATGCCAATAAAAAAGGAAGACGGCCCCTACGTGGTAAAAAGGGTGGTATTCGTCAAGAGAAGAAAACCGCTTCCCAGGCAGAGGATGAGCAAAATTCCCGCTTGGTTGCAAAGATTTTTACGGGCTTAAATCGTGCATTCCCATTTTCGCAGCTGGATCCCAGTGTGTTTACTGGCTACATGGATACGCTATATCGTATGAGCCACTCTTCGAATGTCAGTACTTTCATTGAGGCTCTCAATTTCATCCATCAGCTCGTCAAGGTTGGTCAAGGATCCGATGGTGACAGATATTATCGCACACTCTACGACAGCTTGCTTGATAACCGTCTGTACTCGTCATCAAAGCTAGCCAAGTATCTGGTTCTTGTTCTCAAGTCTCTTGTTAGCGATTCAGATAAAACCAGATCACAAGCCTTTGCTAAGCGGCTCATTCAGACTGCTTGTCAGTGGCCTGAGATTGGTGCTGTTGCTGCCCTTTGTTATGTTGCATCGCGCACAAACGGTGTCGAGGATCTTGTTAAGGATGGAGCACATGAGAACGTGTATGATACTAGACAGCGTGACCCTAAATTTGCTAAAGCTGATACCACCAGACTTTGGGAGCTTTCACTCGTCGCAAACCATTTCCATCCTACGGTTGCCGTGTATGCCAACAATATTCTGAGTACTGACCCTCAGCCTTTGGACATGCCAGCTATCGATCAGTATACAGTGGCGAACTTCTTGTCCAAATGGTCGTACAAAAAGCCCAAGGAGAAAGAAAACTCCAGAGGTGGATCCATTTTCCAACCTCTTCCAGGTTTCACTGATCTCACACTCGGTGTTCGTACAGAGGGCGGGCAGCAAGCTGCACCCATTCCTGTTCAAGATTGGACTAACAAATCTATGAATGAAGTGGCACCAGATGAGCTATTCTACTTGGAATTCTTTAGCAACAAGTCTAAACCGAAGCCCAAGAAAGAGAAAAAGCAAGCTGCTGAAAATAGTGATGATGAGTGGGCTGATGAAGATGAGGTCTTTGATGCTATCATGAAGACCAACCCTGACGAGATGCCCAGTGACGATGGTGACATGGGATTCAGTGATATGGAGGATGACGACGAGGATCTTGAGGAGATGAAAGCTGCTATGGGTAGTGACTCTGATCTCGATGCATCTGACATCGAAGGCATGGAAGAGGCATTCGCCGAGGATTCCGACGAGGATGAACTTGTTGCCGACTTTGCGAACGACGTTTCTGACATCGATTCAGACGAAGAGATTGAAGCTGATACAAAGTCTAAAAAGAAGAGTAAACGGAAGCGGGAGTGGGCTGAATTCCCTACGTTCATGGATGCGGATGCATTCGAGGAGACTTACAGCAAAAAGTCCAAAAAATAATGTATTATTAGCTATTTACTATACTTAGAACATATTCTAGGAAGGAGTTTGATTTCAACCAGTCTAATCTATTTCAGCAGGCGACTAGAGGCACATTGCCGCCTTTAGTGACCAGTCATCTAGATGCGGTCTGCTGTAGTGAGCAGCCATATAGACAAGGCGCTCATTTCTCATAGTTGGTGGCTGCGTGGCGCAATGGCAGCGCATTGCTTTCCGGTGGCAAAGGTTGCGGGTTCGAGCCCCGCCGTGGTCTAATTTTTTTTGTTCTTTGGGAGTGCCCCTACATCCAGTGATAAACTCGTCCTTATATCTCTAGTTACCAGCAGCTGAAACTTTAGTCGCAAAGTTACTACATTTCTTTGTTCGTATCAACTGTATGTGCGACTCTTGACATTTCACTCAAGTAATCATCGCGCTGAGAAATTTGTCATCCCAGATGCTTTTTCGTCAGGTTCAGCAGCGCCTGCTAAAAGTCCAGGTTATACCTGTACGAACGGCTACAAAGCGTGCTTCAGGTGGTAACAAGGCTACCAACAACACAGCGGGTCGCCGGCTTGGTCCTAAAAAGGGTGAGGGTCAGTTCGTTCAGGCCGGACAAATTATTTGGCGTCAGCGAGGTACCAAGTGGTATCCTGGTGAAAACGCGGGTGTTGGCCGTGATCATACTATTTATGCCCGTGAGCCAGGATTTGTGCGCTACTATCGTGATCCTTTCCATGCGAAACGCCGGTTTATTGGTGTAGCTTTGGCTCCCCAAGAAACTTTACCGACTCCTCATTTTGCACCCCGTCGTCGCCGATTTGGCTATAAGCCCATCGATAATGAAGACGTTGCGGACTTTGAGAAGTCGTATTTGACTAAAAAGGAGACTGAGCGCTTGTTGGAACGCGAAGCTCAACTTGAAGATCGTCTCAATAAACGAGCCACTCTCCAGGAAGAGTACCAGAAGGCTCTGGCTGAGCTAGTCCCTGAGCTTTCTGAGGAGGAACTTGATCTTCAAGCTGTTCGTTTCATTGAGATCCGTAAATACATGAACGGTGGCATGGCTTTTGAGGTTTCTCGCGAGATTGTCGATTCCCACAACCGGGCTGATCTCGCTGTCGAGGTGAAGACTGGACGTCTTTCGGCCGAGGAGGCCGATAAAGGGCAAAAGGAGATTGATGTCTTGAATAAAAAGGTGGACGATAAGGCCATGGTTGCTATGGTCGATGCCAAGTTTGTAGTCGTCAAGTTCGCGACTCCAGAGCAAAGGGCTGAGATGAGATCTGAGCTCATTAAACAGATCGCGGAGCTTACGAAGGGCCATGAAGTTACCCCCGGTGAGGTTATCGAGAAGGTTGAGTTGCTACTGAAGAAGTCAGTTTTCAGTACTGGTGATCGTGTGACACTCCGCCGCAAGCATCTCCGCCGGCCCTTGCCTATCCCCATCAGCCCAGAAAATCGCAAAGAGTTTGAGAAACTGGCCAAGAAGGGAGAAGGTGAGATCCGTAAGGTCTGGCTCTCCCAGCAGCAGACCATGCATGAGTTTTATATCCCGACTGGCGCTTCCATGATCTTCAACTAAAGTGTACATAACCAACTACAAAACCCTCTATCAAATGTGGCTAATCAAGGACGGATCGGTGTTTCGCCTCTATAATAAATCTCGACCCAACGGAGAGGCACATATGTGAGAAACGTGAAGCCCGAGCTCAAAAACAGGCCCATATCCGCGCCGTCACGGCCTACCAGCTTAGCAATGGGGCCGACCCAATACGTTTGGTCCATTCCAATAACTGCACCAGCAATGCCGCAACAGAAAGAAATGATGGCGGACCACATGATGGGGAAGTGTGATTTCGTGTTCCATTCCTCCCACTGATACTCATTGTAAGGTTTGCGACGGAAGATGGACGTTTCCGCAAACAGAATCACGAAATACATCATAGACCAATACGCAATCATAGGCAAAAAGTTGGACAAGATGTCAGCCAGCCTGAGTCGTCCAACAAGGGCCAGAATTAGATAAATAACTGCAGTGACAATGCATAGAATGTATCGCGGAGTTTTAGTCCAGATGCGTCCAAACACTTGGGCACTGAGGGGAATTGAGTAATTGTTTGAGATGTTATTCGTGACCAGCGAAATGTAAAGAACCACCACCAAAAACTTTCCGCCGCCATGCCATTTAGACATGGCCTCCGTTAGCATACCGCCATTGCCTAGATCGTTGTAGGCTTGCAGCCAAGTATCTTTACCGTATTTGGCGGCACAGCCAATACCAATGGCGGGGATACCACAGAAGACAGTGACCGGGAACATAACAGCGGTGGTGAAGAAAAACACTTTCCAGGAAGATACAGACTCGGGCATGTCCAAGAAGTAGTCACAAGTAACCGCAATCCAAGTAGATGTAATACCAATTGCCGAGCAGAAAAACGTTACCCAATTGCCACGAATAGTCTCTGGGTCGCCAATAGAAGGCGAGCTAGCTGGGTAGTTAGCACCAGTGCACACATAAATCAGCAGGAAAGTGACCAGAGTGGGGAGCACGAAGATTCGGTCAAAGTATACCAGGTAATTGATGCCAAAAATTGAAATGAACAAAGAAACTACCATCATAATAACAATACCAACTTCCAAAGGCACGTTATGGTTGATAGCCTTGAGCATTTGACCACCGGTTACCAGAGAAACCACCGACCATCCCAGCAAGGTCAGAACATTGAGTAGGGAGATGAACTTGGCAGGCCACCATCCGAACTGAAATCTTGTCGAGACCATTTGCCTGAGACCAGAGCGAGGACCCATAGCAGCGCCATAGGCAGCTACCAGTGTGCCAACAAAGCATCCGCAGATACCTGCGGTCATTGAGTCTTTGAAGCCCAGGTCGTAAACCATTGGGCCGACGAAAAAACCATTCATCGAAGACATAGAGCCTACTGCACCCAACCAAATCAAAAGCAGACGGCCAAACTGCTTGTAGTCTCCTTTGCCGCGCAAATCAGGCGGTTGGCGGTCGATGCCGCGGGCCTCGCCGAACGAGTCAATCCAGTAGCTGACCCTCCAGAACAGGCCATATCGACCCTCGAAATCTTCTTCATTGTAACGGGTCTCGACATGGATTTTGTCCTCCATGATCGTTGGCTGGTAAGTCGAGAGCTCTGTGAAATCGGCCTTTCAAATAGGCGGGGCCCCGGGTCAAATTTCACTCAGTCATGCAAAAATATGCAGGCTTTTTCCTAACTCGGGACACTTGAGTGCATGACCGGGTTGCTTGAGGCATCGCCTGGACAGGTTTGATCATGTATGAAACAGCAAAAAAGGGAAGAGTATTTGACATGTTGGATTGGTCGACAAATATGTTGAGGTAAATATATGACTCCAAAGCTTTTGCTCCCCGGGAACGTGCGCCTTCAAGCACTTATCGAGTCTTGTGATTCTGCGAACAGGCCATCTGGGGGTGGAACGCTGCGGGTGATCACTTGGCCAGTTGCGACGGCACAGTTGGGAGGGGAAGCAAGACACGCGAAACAACTCGTTGATAGAGTAGTCCAAGTTCAAAAAGCATGAAATATATAATGTGACAATTCTGTTTCTAAAATAAATATTTCCCCACTTGCTAGCTCTGTTTCACCTATGTTGATGCAAGAGCAGACCCGGGCTACGAATCGGCATTGAAAAGGCCCGCGGACATGCTACGACAAGTCACGGATCCTTTTCGATTACTTTACCGCAGCCTTTGTTTGTTTGGTATGCTGTGCCGCACTGCCAAATGTATTTGTAGGGCAGTCCAACGGTAGTGCGGAGAATCATAGGCTTATCACAGCGACACTTAGGAATCTTTTCATAGGTATAATCTGGATGATAATAGCGGTAAGTGATGCTTATGCGGGATGTACCCGAAACTGGATTCGTGTCAACTGCGCGGACGGGTACAATGCTGTGCTTGAACAGCTCCTGGTTACCGGCGTGCATGATCACGAGGCTGTTGTGAGGGAGGCGAATGGAGTAGACGGGCGAGTTTTTAGTATGTCGATGCTTGAAGCGGAACTCTCGACAAGACCCCAATGATAGCCCTGCGATTGTAGGCTTTGGGCCAAGATGGGTCAGTTGATCCGAGTGGTACCCCACACTTTCGTCTTTACTCTTGTAGTGGTTGCAAATTGCAAAATGACTGACCCAATTAGTTTTACCTGCCTTGGCAGCTCGTTTTTCCATCTCTGTATTAACGATAGCTTGAATTGTGTCTCGTGCTTCGGCCATCGCTTTATTGAAAGGGAGAATCTTCTCTACCATCCGCCCTTGATACGTTGATGCCTGAGTTTTTAACAACATTTCATCATCCGCATATGTAGCGGAAGTATGGGGGGATTGGACCTCTCGATCAAACAGATAAAACTTGGAGCTTTTCCAGTCTTGGCTGTCCTCCAAAAGCTCGCACAACAAAGCGTTCGCACGGGAACTTTCTAAAACACTCAAGTGCAGTGAGCAGCAAATGTTGGCCGCTTTTACTTGCTCCGGTGTGTGCAGATGTACGACACCGCTTTTGGGTCGGGTGGCCTGTGGCGGAGGCGCCTTTGACACCTTGAATGTTGACTGGATTTTGCTGCTTGCATTATTTACGCCCAGCAGTTTGAAGACCTTGGATATGTCGCCACCACACTCTGCTATCAATTCCAATAAATACACGGGATCGCCATCAGGAACCCGCCGTAAAACAGCTCCTAGCAGCTGATCTGTTGACATGCTGACATGAAGAATTGCCAAAAGGAAATACTAGGTTCAGGAGAGGGCTAATTTGAAATAAGTACAATTAGAAAATCTACAAAAAGCAGCCTTTCCTCAGACTTGAGTGACGTTTTGTTACTCGTCCGACGGCTTCTCGCCGTGGCCATAAGGATGGGACTTGGTCCACCGCCACAGGTCAGTACAGGCCTCATCGACAGTCTTCTTGGCTTTCCAATTCAACTCTTTGTTTGCCCGGGTGGGCTTGGCAGTGAGATCAAGCACATCACCGTCGCGGCGGCCAACAACCTCGTAGGGCAGGTCAGAACCGACGGCCTTGGAGAAAGCCTTGATGATTTCGAAAACAGTAGATCCATGACCGGTTCCCAAATTCCATTCGCGGCAGAATCCCTCGGGTGTTTCACTGGACTTGCGTTCCTCGCGGACCTGCTCCAGCTTCTTCAGAGCAGCAATATGGCCCTCTGCCAGGTCCATAACGTGAATGTAATCGCGAATTGGAGTACCGTCGCGAGAAGGATAATCGTCACCGAAAACATAGAGTTTCTCGCGTCTGCCAGTGGCTACCTGAGCCAGGTACGGAAGCAAGTTGTTGGGAATGCCCCGAGGATCCTCACCGATCTCTCCGGAGGGATGAGCACCCATGGGGTTGAAATAACGCAGCAAAGCAGTGCACCACTCAGCATTGGCATGGGTGTGATCTCGCAAGATGTGCTCGATGAAGAGCTTGGTCCGGCCATATGGACTGTAAGACTCCGTAGGGCATTCCTCAGGAATAGGAATCATATCAGGGAAACGCGTAGCATCACCATAGACAGTAGCACTAGAAGAGAACACAAAAGTAGAGATCTTGTGTTTGACAAGCACCTTGACCAGGTTAATGGTACCAGCAACGTTCTGCTCGTAGTAGTCAAGAGGGATCTTTACACTTTCACCGACCGCCTTCAAGCCAGCAAAGTGGATCACTGAGTTGATGTCAGGGTGGGCAGTGAGGACCTTGTCCAGGCCATCAAAGTCACGAACGTCGACTTGGTAGAACGGGATCGAGCGTCCGACGAGTTTCTCGACGCTCTTCATAGCCTTCTCCGAAGAATTCGAGAGGTTGTCAACAACAACAACCTCGCGGCCAGCATCAATCAGGGCAACTACGGTGTGCGACCCAATGTAACCGGCTCCTCCTGTAACTAGAACTTTGGACATGGTGTTTAGATAAGTTTATTCCGTGACGCCTCTTTATTTAGCCACATGTTTAACTAGAACCCTTAACCAATCAGGTACAAACCAGTTGAGGGAATAGCCCTGTGCGCGCAGTTTATGCGTGAGAATGACGTCTTGGTGTGTTTGACAGCGCCGAGGAGGGGTTGCACGCGCCCGCAGGCCCATAGCGGCCAGTGGTGTGCTACGTATGCCTGAAACGTGGGCGGAGCTTTGATCTCGCCCTTGTGACACTACGAATTCCACCAATTACCCCAAAACACCGTGGAACTACTCTAGATATTTGCACTTACAGACCCAGCGTTGTTTACACCTACCGCAGCCAACGCGCCGGCCGGGGCACAAACCGCAGTTAGTAATTTAGCTCTCTAGGCTTACAAGGGGCATATGCAGCGGGCTGCGCACTAATTAGTGGGTGAAAAACCATGGCAATAGTTGGTAAAACCAGAAAGTGAAGGGCTAATTACTGCAGTAAATACCAGCAGCACCCTCCTCACAAGAGAGCCTAGCCAAACAGCCCGCTGATCTTATTACCGCGTCCGATCTATTGCTCATCTCCCATTTGCTGAGTTCAACGGTAAGGTGGTTCGGCTTTGTCAGCCAGAGCCCAAAAAATTATTTTTTTCCGCAGGCCCAGCTGACATTTTTTTACAGACGTTTGAAAATAGCAGCCGCCCCGGTTTTTCAACAAACATTGCTAACTTCGACCGACCGCAGCTTGATCACCGACTGCACCGCCACGACTATACTGAAATTGCAACCCCCTTTAACCGTTAAATGCGTCTCTTTGCTCACGAATGTCAACTTTACAATCAACACAGCGACCGATACAATTGAACAAGCACCAGCAGCACAGCTATCCAGCGGGCAGCTGGTCTAATGCAGAAGACGATAGTGGCTCCGAAACCGCTGGCGAATTTGACGCTGAGGATGATGAGGATGCCAGCGACTATCCAGATCTCGATCAAGATAACGAGGACATTGGGCTCACTGTCTCAGATACGGACTCTGAGCCCAATTACCGAATTGATGATGAGAACCCTACTCTCATGAGTTTTTTGAAATCCGACGATGATTCCAGCGACGGCCACGGCTATTCTGATCTCGCTGAGCACTCCGATGATAGCTCAATTGAGCGTGAGGAAGAACAACATATTCAAGATGACCTTGACGAGGACACAAGCGACGAGCTGTCTAGAATCAGGGGTCCTTTACGTTTGGGCACCAGTGACGACACGGAATCAAATCAAGCAGGCGATGAAACAGGCGCCAATGAGTTTGACGGTGCCATGGACCACGAGGATGAAGACACAGACGAAAACGACTTTTTTGACGACTTTTTTGATCCAGTCACCACTCCTCGTGCACAAAGAATGTATAGTGCGACTGAATCTGTCACCAAAGCGTCAGAGGATGATTCGTATTTATGGCAGTATTTTTTCTCGTCAGGGGATGAAGACGATGACCAGGAGGAAAATGACTACGACGAGGATAATGAACAGACAAGCGATTCACCACTAGAACAAAACTTTCAAGAGGGCTCTAGCCAAGCAAACAAACAAGAGCACAGTGGAGATTCGACTGACGAGGAAGCTGCGCTTCCCAAATCGACTAGAAGAGCCCAGAGCAATCGGGCCACAGAGGTGCTGGGCGTCAATACCTATTCCACGCGGCCGCCAGTGCTGGGGGAGTGGGATATTGACAACAGTCAAGGCATTGTCGGTATCATCGACGGCTTAACTACTCGCACTCTTAGTCCACCAGGTCCTGGCCCTACCAGTGTCAGCAGCGATCGTCGTATATTCGACCAAAACTTGCATTCTGATAGTGACATGAGTGATCTTGCCTTGGATGAGTTTATCAAGACCGATGAACTGAGCGACGACGACGGGTGCGCAGATACTAGCGCAACCATATCCACGCCCAACATGTATCGCAGTCGTTTCAATAAAAACGTGCCTCTGTCTGCGTTCCGAAATCGCACTTCTCCGTATCCCATGCCCGGGTTTGATGGCCGTCGCAACCGCAGACGCTCATTTGGCCGCGAAGTGGTGATCTCGCCGGTGCGACCACCCCCTCGCCGAATGAAAAAGCTCAAGAATAGTTTGCGGCATCGTAACGACCTGGACAATCTGGCAACCAAGGATCTTATCGAGGAGCTGGTGGATATCGGCGCCATCAGCCCTTTGTTTGAAATCTAAGGATATTTAAGTTTGTAGCTGCTGTTTAGTCTACTATAAACCCATATCACATTAATTTAATATCTAAACCAAAGGCGTCAGTTCGCTAGTGAGCTCGAGCTGGGTCTTTACTGCCTGAGTGAGATGAACGACCGCCAAAACATTCTCCAAGTACGATTCGTATAGCTCTTCAATAGTCAAGTTCGACAGCATCGGCAGCAGGGTCAATGTGCGGTATAAGTATTTGCCAACGGCGACAGACGCCTCGGATTTGCCGTTGAGCACTTTGCGGACATAGGTCTGGACCTTGTCGATGCTCTCAATGAGTTCGGCAATCGTCTGATCAAGGTTGGCGATGTCGCTGAATACTTCAGCATTGCGCATGCGCGACGACGCAGCCTTGTTCACAACAGTCATGGCACTGTTGTCGGTGTCGGTGTAAACGACCTCGTTCTGGATAGGCAAGAAAATGCAGTTGCCCAAACCAACATCACCAGGAAGACGGATGGGAGAAGAAATGAAGGAACGAACCTCGATATCAGAGACTTCAGTTGTGGGAACAGTAACGTAAACTGCAGGGTGAGGATAGGTGCCATGCTCCTGAGAGTAAAAGTCATGGATCAGGGCAGAAAGGTTGTCGAGCTTGGTCGAGGTAGCGTACCAGCCCAAAATGACCGACTCAGGGTTCACACGGCGAACCAGCTGGAACATCTCCTTGTGGTACTCAATATTAATATCGACTTGGTCTTCGGATTCGTCAATAGGCACAATGTAGGCGCTTTTCACCTCAACCTCGTTTCCATCGTCGCTACGAGTGCCAACCAGGGTCCCGATAACGCGGGGCTGATCCGGCTTGCGTCGCAGCGCATGCGACATGATCTGGAACAGTGCCCGTGCATCTATAGTCACCTTTGTAGGATACTGCACAGCTTGACGGCCTGTTTGAACTGGAGGACGGGCCGTTTGCAGGGTTGTCATTTTTGAAATTTTTCGCTGACCAACCGTCCGTGGTGTATCTTGACCAGATGCACTATACCTAGGGGTGTTAGTAGGAGAAACAGGACCCCACGACGGAGACGAAATCTGAAGACGATTCTCAAGAATGCTCAGCTAGTGCTGCTGTACAAAGGTATTACGCGTTGAAAATGCCTGAATCGGTGATTGCCACCCTCGCGACGATCACATGATCGCTTATAGACCAACAGTCAGCCAGCAAGTGATCTTTGTAAATAATATTGGCCACAATGCCTATTTTGCGAAAAGCCTTAGGTATTACAGCAGGTGCTGGCACTGCTATCTTCCTGTGGGATCAATATTTCAATTCCCAGGCGCTGAGCCGCACAGGAAGAACCATATTCGTTGCCTCCCTGGTGGGGTTGGACTATAAGATCAACTGGGGGCCAGATAAGGATATCGAGGCTCTACACGACCGTTCCGCACGCCGCGTTTACGATCTCATCATCAAAAACAGGGGCCTGTATGTCAAAATGGGTCAAATGGTCGCCATGCAAAGCCACATGCTGCCTAACGGTTTTCGTGAACGGCTCCCCCTGTTATTTGATCGCGCCCCAGCAGACGAATGGCCCGAATGCGAGGCTCTGTTCCGTCAGGAAACGGGAAAAGAAGTCTCGGATGTGTTTGAGTACGTCGATCCTGTAGCCTGCGCCTCTGCGTCTATGGCTCAGGTTCACGAGGGACGCCTGCCCAATGGGGATCGGGTGGCAATCAAAATACAACATCCTGATATCGAGAAACTTACCTGGTGGGACCTCAACTCGCTCAAGGCCATGATCTGGATTTATGATAAAATTCTGTTCGACATGCCAATGTTTACAATCGCAAAGTACTTTGCCGATGCCATCGAAACGGAAACAGACTTTAACATTGAGCGATCCAATGCCAAGTTAATGAAAAAGCTCGTCGAAGGTGATGCTAAGCTAAAGCATAAAGTGTATGTGCCTGGTGTCTACGATGAGTTGTCTACGAAGCGCGTAATGGTTATGGAATGGGCTGACGGCACTGCGCTGAGCAAAATCGACAAGATCAAACGCGAGTTTGATGCCAAGGCTGCTCTCTCCACAGTTTTTGAGCTGACGTGTAAACAAGTGTACGAGTGGGGTGTTGTCCATTGTGATCCTCATCCTGGCAACTGGTTTGTGACTCGTGAGAATGGACGGCAAATGTTAATCATGCTGGACCATGGGCTTTACGTCCATATGTCGCAAAAACTCACTCAGCAGTACGCTGCCCTGTGGAATGGGTTTTTCCAGGGTGATATCAAGAAGATTAGTGAGATTGTTCAAGACTGGGGATTCGGCAGCCCTGAACAGTTCACCTCAGCCACCATGCTCACCCAAGAATATGAAGATATCCCGACGTTTGAAAACGAACAACATGCCAAAGAACAGATGCGTAATTTCCTCAAAGATACTAGTCGAATTCCTCTCCAATTGCTCTTTGTTGCCCGCACCCATCGCATTCTACAGGGTCTGAACCGTCTCTATGATTCGCCGGTAAACCGTATAAAGACCCTTTTAGACGGTGCTTCCGAGGTCATGTTACGCAACCACAGCGGCACGAGACTGAACTACTATTTAGCGCTGCTATGGCGCCGGTTGGTCCTGCTGGTCAACGACATCGTATTCATTGGTATTCGGATTCAACAGGTATTCACGCACCGTGGATTGGAGGACTTTTTCGATAGCACCATTGAGGAGACTGCCAAGGAACTCGTAAAAGATGCTTAATTCCATAATATTCTGTCAATACACTTTAAAAGCCGTCTAAGCGCAGATCCTATGCACGAGAACGCATCTTGCATGCGGGGTGCAGACAACGACAAAGTGCTGGGCCCTGTGCGATGAATACTGGTTGCTCGTCCACAAACGCCTTGCTGTTTTCCAGCTATCGAACGCGAATACAATGACCGCAGATTAATCACCGATTCATGGGCAGTGCATAAGTTCAACCGTTTTACAGACATGATTAGTCACATTGTTTATGCTTTTCAAAGTCGCGTCGCTCGCGAGTTTGTTCGCGCTGACGACGGCCGCTCAGGTTGTGTACAACAGTAATTTCACAAAGGGATTTGTTCAAGATAGCAACGGGAACTACTTCACACTTTCAGTACCTATCAAACAGATCTCCGCCTCAGACGTCCAGTCGCTGCTTACCCCCATTTCTGCCCCGCCCGACAATTCTCAGCTAGTTGTGACCGACGATGGGACACTGATGGCCGTTTGGGGCAACGAAGGATGTAAAAACTCTCCTATTTATATATCCGAGTACTCTGAGTCCGCCGATTCATGGACTCAGATCGCTCAGAGCTCGGGAAATTGGTACCTGGAGGGCGCGGTCGTTTGGTGTGACTGGAGCGCAGATGTCATTTATTACTATGGCGGAGACTGCAATGGTAAGATCACTCGCGACTTTTATGGCTATAATGTCTCTAGTGGCACTTTTGGTAAAGCGTCTGCCTCACCCATGCCGCGTGAAATGGCGTATGCTCAAGCTATCACTCTCGACAGAACATCTACTGTCATGGTTGGAGGCAAGGCAAATAATGGCTGGCTATCCATGCAACAGGTTGCGTTTTGGGAGTACAAGTCGTGGACTTACAGATCTGTGAGCGACTTCTCTGGCATAGACAGCAGGGACTCTCCACTTGTTTTGCCTTTATGGTTAGCTACGGGTAATGAGGCTCCGGTTGTTACTCAATTGCTGGTAATTGGCGGGACTGTAAATAATCGGGCGGCCAAACCTGATTGTGTTATGCTTGAATTTAATAACACCGACGGCTGGGCTTGGTCCAAGACCAGCATTGACGCGGATGGATCATTTCTTACACTCTATGATTCACTAGTGAACTTCCAAAACGGAGTCGTCAGTATGTTTGATGGGTCGTCTAATTGGCAAAAAGCTCAGGTGATTCCCATTCCCTCCGCTACTGCCACTATATCCCCTGGCAGTTATGGCAAAAGCGCTTCAAAATTCAACACGGCCAGCATCGCTACCCTGTCAACGGTTATTCCGGTAATTATTATTGTTATTGCTCTCGGAGGTGGATTTTGGTGGTGGCGGAAGCGCAAGCAACGACTCACGTTCCAACCGAGAACTGCCCAGCTGTCTTCCCCTGACATGGCCTCTATTGGCTTTGATATGCCGCCACAATTCTCGTCACAGTTTACATCGCCTTATCGCAGTACGCATAACGAAACTCTCGACGAAAACAACTCTGTCAGTGACGTTCAATTTTTGGTGTCTAACCGTCGCCAAGCATTGCGGGTAGTTAATCCTGATGCAGAGTCCATTAACGACGTGGCGAGCCACAGACGTAACCGAAGTGGCCAGAGCCATGTTTCGGGCCATACGCGTTCCAAGTCCTCCTGCTCAAACATTATACGATCTGAGACGCTCGAAAACCCTTTCGATGATAAATTTGATTTTGAACTCAAGTCATGACACATCTGGACTTTTTTTGGTTATACAAATAATAAGCTAGTACTTTTTTTACTCTACTCTGCCAAGCCAGCCAGACTGGATCTGGCGTTTTGGGCCAACAAAAGATCGAGCACGACGATCGAAGCCATGGCCTCGACGATCGGAACAGCTCGAGGAACCACGTTAGGATCGTGGCGGCCCCGAGCAGCCAAAGTGCCGTCAACACCTTGATAGGATGCAGTGTCTTGAGGTTTTGAAATGGTGGCAGGTGGCTTGAAGGCTACGCTGAAATAGATGTTTTCACCGTTGGAAATACCGCCCTGGATGCCACCAGAGTAGTTTGTTTTGGTACGCAGACGGCCATCATTACCAGCGATGAAAGCATCATTGTGTTTGGAACCAAGCATGGCAGTTCCAGCAAAGCCACTGCCAATTTCAAAGCCCTTAGTGGCAGGAATAGACATCATGGCATGAGCGAGTTCAGCCTCGAACTTGTCGAAAACAGGTTCGCCGAGCCCAATAGGAACATTACGGATAACGCAAGTGACAACACCGCCCACCGAATCATGGTTATCTCTGCAAGTTTCCACAAGCTTGACCATTTTATCAGCGATCGATTCATCGGGGCAACGAATGGGTCCTGCGGCATCAACTTCTTGGCGAGATATAGTGCTCAAAAGGTCGATAAATTCGGGATTGGAGGGATCGCGGTCCATGAGAATGTTTCCAACTCCAGAAACAAAGGCAACGATCTCGATACCATGGGCCAACTTCAAAACCTTATCAGCAATGGCTCCAGCGGCCACGCGGCCAATAGTCTCACGAGCGGAAGACCGACCACCACCAGAACTGGCTTTCACACCGTATTTTTCAACGTATGTGTAGTCGGCATGTGACGGACGGGGATAGATGTCGGTTTCAGAATAGTCCTTGGGGCGGTGATCTTTGTTCAACACAACCATGCCAATAGGGGTTCCAAGAGTTACGCCATCCTCGATACCACTTTGAATAGCAACCGCATCAGCTTCGTTGCGAGGAGTGGTCAGGGCGCTTTGGCCCGGTCGTCGACGGGTCAACTGAGGCTGGATATCCTTCTCGGAGAGAGCCAAACCTGGCGGAACACCGTCAACAATGCAGCCCACAGATCTACAGTGAGATTCTCCGTAGGTGGTGACCCTGAAATGCTTGCCGAAAGTAGACATGATACAACTTTTCAGAAGGGTGACTCTTTAGGAAAAGGTGCCTTTGGGAGGTTTAGGCATTAATATTTCATCACTCATCTGCGACAGGTAGGCTGACCTAATGATGCTCATAGTGTCCACGGCGTTGCTTGGGTTGGTTATCGCCTTGGCACTGTTTTTTGTGTTCCAAACAAAATCTAAAACGTCTGGCACGCCCACAATACTGCTTGTTGGCCCGTCTGGATCAGGAAAGACTAGCTTATTCAATCTATGGACTGACGTCGAAGCAGATACCGTGACCTCCGTGGTTCCAAATCGATGTGAGAACGTACCCTTGCAAATTTCAGAGGATGGGGAAGACACAGACCGCTTTACCTTGGTAGATCTTCCGGGCCACGAGAAGCTCGAGCACTTGACGTGGGCGGAATTCGATCCGTCCTCGAACGTCCGCGCAGTGCTCTTTGTGGTCGATGCGGCATCTGGCCAGCAGAAAATTGCTGCCGCAGCTTCTCAATTGTTCAAGTTGCTTCTGAGAACCGAAAACCATGGTATTAACGTCCTTATTCTCGCCAACAAGTGCGATCTGTTCAACACCATGTCCAGCTCCCGCGTAAAGACAATTCTGGAAACCGAAATCGGTGCTATCAGATCCTCAAAACAACAGTCTGTTGGGGAAGCTGGTAGTGACGAGGCCGAGGAACGCGCCTGGATCGGTTTAGATGGAAAGTTCCAGTTTGAGGACCTTGAAAGCGTTGTCCAGGTTCTCGACGGTAGTGTCAAACTGAAAAAGACAACAAAATGGGACAAATGGCTTAGTGGGATCTAACGTGAGTTACAGGCCGGTCGAAATTTATGCTGATGGAGGGTTTGTGTCCATTGGAGTATGATTAGGAACAGACGGGAATGCCTGCACGGCCAAAACTTGACGGGTTTTTTTTTCTTGAGTCAGGCGTTTCCTTGCATCAATTCGTAATTTAAATATATGAGCATTGAGCTCGTAATAAACGGGACCCGTGGGCGTGGCCAGCGGTGGGGGCGAGGGCTCTTTTGGCACAAGTGCTTTCTCTTCTTCTTTGACACCTTTCACACGGTCCCATTCCGTCTTGAGAGCAGCAATTTCCTTTGCCATGGTTTCTTTTTCCGTCTCGCTTGGTTTGAGCGGGAGTTTAGGAGGAAGTGGTTCAGCAGGCTGCGCCAGTTCTATAGCAAACCCTTTATCGGTCAGATGTGACGCACAAACATAGAAAAAATCACTTGAGGGAACTTCGTTCACCAAAACCGTATTGCTGGATTTATAACATACAAAGCATCCCTTCTTGTCGGATACAGAGACTAGTCTCTTTCGGTACTTGTTTGCAAACATTGCGATCACTAAGCTGCACACCTAAAGCCTGCCTCCATTGTAGTTTTGTTAGTAGTCATGGCGGTATGTGCCTCTATCATTACAAATGGGAAAGCACCGCGGTTTGTGTTGTTTGCTGCGCATCTTTTGCAATTACAAAAACCAGCGGCAATCGCCGTAGAAAGAGACAATATTTCTGGGCTATGCGAGATCGCACACCGGGTATAACCCTCCAAGTCATATATTAAATACAAAAAGTTTCCCTTTGCCCGGATTTTCCTGCACTCAAAACCCCCCTTGGCGGGTACATCGGCTGACCTACCGTGAACCTCACCTTTCACTTGCTTACGCAACAGGTTTATGGCGGAATGAACTTGCCCTCCAGTAAACTAGGCGAGGCAGCACCAAACTTGTCAGAAATGGTTTGCATGCAACCGGAAAGTCCTCCGCAAGTTTCGCGAGTACATGGATCCATGCGGCTGAGCCGATCTTCATGGACTAAAGAGCACGACTTGAAAGAACCTACTCCGGTGGTGAAGGAAACCCACCATATCAACATCGACTACAACCCAGTCTCAGGGCGCAAGAAACTCAACAAGTACGAGATATATCGAGAGCTGGGAAGAGGGCAGCACGGCAAGGTGAAGCTTGGTCGCGACGAGGAAACTGGACAATTTGTCGCCATCAAAACCGTTGATCGTAAGGAACGGCCCCGTCTTGGACGGCCACAAGGCACTTCAACGGAAAAGAAGATAAGAAGAGAAATTGCAATTCTAATAAAGTGTCGTCATCCTAATATTGTGTCGTTGCTGGAGGTTCTCGATGACGAGTCGTCGAGAAAGATCTATTTGGTCCTAGAGTATCTTGAAAAGGGAGAAATCAAATGGCAGAATCCTGATGGATCACCGGCAATGACTCCGGATCAAGCTAGGCAAGTTGCACGAGATACCTTACTTGGCTTAGAATACCTTCATGCCAACGGCGTGATCCATCGAGACATCAAACCAGCAAATTTACTTGTGTCCAAGGACGACGTCGTAAAGATATCTGATTTTGGCGTCTCATATGCTGCAAATGGCGAATTCGCGGATACAGACCTCGAATTGGCCAAGACAGTCGGCACCCCGGCATTCTTCGCACCCGAAATGTGTGTAGTCGATGAAACTGGAGGTCGTCGCCATATTAGCGCAAAGATTGATATCTGGGCCTATGGCGTGACCCTATTTTGTATTCTCTATGGGTTTTTGCCCTTCGAGGCAGATAATGAGTATGAACTATTGCGAGTCGTTGCAACCCAGCCTTTGGTCCTTCCGGACCCAAAAGGTGACCACGACCTCACTCTGGCTAATGATTTGCTCGCACGACTCCTCGATAAGAACCCAGAAACTCGTATTAGCATCCCTGAAATCAAAGAGCATCCTTGGCTGGCCAATGGAATGTCTCAGCAACAAATGAAAAAGTTTCTAAACAGCGCGGAAGAGGCGCCTATTCAAGTATCCGACACTGAAGTCAACCAAGCAGTCCGAGGGATTCGTGGACGTATTAAAAATGGGTTCACCAAATGGGCTAATAACTTCAAGCACAATGGACGCCTTTCTGAGCCCTCTCCTAGCCACGCTAAGGACGCTTTATCATCTGTTCGCGTCAACAGTGTACCCACTCAACGAGAAATTATCGGCGAGTCGCCTGCTGGATCAGTTGTTTCTATCTGTGATAAAGATATCCAGCCTGCGTCTCCGGCAAGAGTTGAGAATGGTAGTATGTCTGGTGATGCTGCTGTCTCTACTGAAACTTCTGCGTCTGAAAGTTGTCTCAGACCTCTGGAATTACAAAAAGATACATTTGCACCGCTTGAAATGTGGGAGTCCTCCTCTTCCAGTGACGAAGATACAGGCGAGCTCACTCTGGTTCTTGGGCGTAAACGAACCGTGTCTGGATCTGGAGAACAATCAAAGTCCCCGCAAGGCTAAGCCTGTTTTATATATTTTTCTCTCTAAATATTCTGTATTATTTCAAACCCTCATTAACCTGCCTTAATTAGTGCTGACAGATAACGCGTTGAATCTCCATCCCAAACGCGTCATTATAAACATCCATGTTTCGACAGAAAAAAAGAGCTATCGAGGCTGTAGATGGCGAGGTCGGTCGCCATATTGACTATCCGTACAGGATGAATCTTTATACTGCACCTCCGCTTGATGAGATCACTCAAGACGAGTTTGAACAGTGGGGTCTGGACCGGCTTCGAGTGCTCCAAGAAATTGACAACGCTCTGACCACGAAAGTTGGTGATTTGGAAAAAACTGTGCGGCCCACGATACAGAAATTTCTGCCGCTGAGTCTCGGGTCGAAGCGGAACTCTGATAAAGAGCGCAAAAAGGACCATTACTCCCACTTCATCTTACGGCTCGCCTTCTGCCGCAGCGAAGAGCTCAGGAAGAAATTCGTCAGACTAGAAACTGAGCTCTTCAAGCTACGCTTTGCAACAGACGATTTCAAGGACCGGAACGAGTTTTTGGAAAGCCTGGAGTTCAATTGGGAAATCGCTAGCCCCGATGAGGTCGACCGTCTGCGCAGCCAGTTGCTAGCTGCTTCGGGCAGAAACACAGATGTCGCAGACACCTACTACAAAGTGGACTTTACACAGGTGCCGTACCTTGTGGAGAGTCGAAGAGTTTTCTTGAAAGGTGGCAAGGCATATGTGCCTGAGACTTTGCAATTAACTCTACTGACGACGGAATACTCAAAACTGCTCGACGAATCGTTGATTAAAACTGCACGGGCAATACCACGACTAGATGAAGAGCAGCGACTCATTCCAATTCTTGAAAATCTTGCTGAAAAGATGATTTGGCAAGAGACGTCTGCCGAGGAAATTGGACATACCGACACCATTCGAGCAAACATGATTGATGGCCTAGCTGCGCAAAAACACTTTCCCTTGTGTATGCTTACCATGCAGCGTAAGCTCAAGACGGATCATGTCGCAAAGTATACTGCCAGACGACAATACGGGTTGTTTTTGAAAGGAATCGGCATGGGAGTGGAAGACGCGTTGGTATATTGGCGATCGAACTTTGCGCCGCGAATCGCGGACGACAAATTCGACAAAGAGTATCGATACAATATCAGGTATCTGTATGGTCTCGAAGGAAGCCGCCGAAACCAAAGGCCATTCAATTGCATTCAAATCATCAACGGCGATCAGCCTAGAGACAGAGAAGAATCCCACGGCTGTCCTTACAAGTATTTAGCTCCTCAAGCCCTGGAAGAAAAGCTGCAAAGTATGGGAATCACCGATAAACAGTCACTTTCCGAAATTCGAAGCTACAATGAAAGCAGTCTCTATCATTTATCATGCACTAAGGTTTACGAACTTACACATCCTAATGATAAGACCGTCTACAGCGAGCGAATCATGACTCCTCAAGCCTATTTCCAACGCTCATGGAACCATGCCAAAGAAACCCCGTCTAAATAACTTTCATCACTTAATATAATCTCTCATGCAGGCTCGGGCGCCTTGTGCTGACATGTCCAATTTTGAGCCCGACGACTTTGAGATTGAAGAGGACTTTATCGAGCCCGATAGCGGGTTTGCACAGCCCAGTCATGCTGCGAGTACGTCAATGCCTGAACCAGCACAAGTCAGGCAAGTTGCGAACGAGCGGACAGAGCCAAATCGATACAAAGGAAGCGACACCCTGGATGAGACGGTGACCGCCACCATTATGCGTGACGTCTATGGATTTGGCAGAACACTTAGAGAAATCATGCACCCATCTGGCCATGCTTCCAATACCGACTGGGATTTATGGGGGCCCCTGGTGTTTGGCCTTGGGATCTCCCTCGTCCTAGGATTCGACGCTGGTAGCCGTCGATCTGAGATTTTCACTCTTGTATTCTCTGGTATCTGGCTCGGACAGGCTGTTGTTGCTCTCAATGGCCGTTTATTAGGAGGCTCCACAGCCTTTTTACGCGGCCTCTGTGTGACCGGCTACTGCTTGTTCCCCTTTCTGATCCTAACAATAATCGATCTGTTCCTGCTGAAGAATCATGCGTGGAGAATCATTCCAGCTGGTGCATGTAGTGGACTGGCATTCATTAGTGCTACTCGAGCTCTTGAATGCGCAAATGTCAAACCAACCCGAAAAGCACTGGTTGTGTATCCCGTTGTTCTGTTCTATACGTATGTCGGCTGGATGTGTGTAGTTTTCTAAGTATAAATATAGTCCCCAACGTTTTTTGCGTCTCTAAACAACTTCGTACCGAGCTCTTTCAGTCGCCCAAGGTCTCCCTTAGCCCTAACCACAGGGGCCATAATTGCAAGTGGAGCTGGTTCACGCGTTTGTCATCATGTCAGTGATCATTGATTCTGTCGCGTTTAAGAGGCGACTTCATCTACTGCAACGTACCCTCAAGGATAGCAAATCGTTTGGAGGTGTGTCGTGCATCGTCACTGCCTTGGGGAAAGGTGATTCCGAGACCCAGGGCCAGTGGACTTCGATGCTGCACATCTGGCTTTTGGGGTATCCGTTTGCCAACACCGCCATCACCATCAGTCCGCAAAAGTGTGTGATCATCACGTCGGCAAAGCAAGCCAAACACCTTGACGGCATCAAATCGGCTAGCGTGGAGCTACGTATTCGCTCGAAGGATCCCGAGGAATCTCGCATTTTATATAAGGAGATGCTTGACCAGTTTGTTCCCAACGAGTCTTCCTTTGGTGTATTTGCTGATGATACTGCCGTTAGTCTTATTGCGGCTGCGTGGAAAGAAGAACGCGAAGCCGCAGTTGCCCGCGGTGCAAAGTCTGTGAACGTCTCCAAGGCCTTCGATGAGTTGCTGGCAAACAAAGACGAGGATGAGCTTCGAGCAATTCGTACGGCAGCAAAGGCCAGCATGGGTGCTATGACGCAGTACTTTGCCGATGAAATGACCACAATTATCGATGAGGAAGCAAAGATCACTCATGCCGATTTCAGTGAAAAAGTTGCTGCGGTCATCGATAATGCCAAGCTGTTCCGTAA
Source organism: Wickerhamiella sorbophila (assembly GCF_002251995.1). NCBI lineage: Eukaryota > Fungi > Ascomycota > Dipodascomycetes > Dipodascales > Trichomonascaceae > Wickerhamiella > Wickerhamiella sorbophila. The sequence continues at coordinate 2,106,144 of NW_020194005.1, forward strand.
AATGAAACTAGGTGCAGAGTTTGATGCAGCTTTGATCGATTGGTCGTATCAACCTATCATTCAGTCTGGTAACAACTTTGATCTAAGCTCTGATGCGAAATCCGACAAAAACCTTTTACAGGCCGGCATCATTTATTGTTCTTTGGGCCTTCGCTACAAGTTCTACAGCTCAAGTATTGCTCGAACCTACTTGATTGATCCGTCAAAGGAGCAAGAGCAGAGCTATTCCATGCTGCTTGCCACTGAAAAACGCGTTCTCACTGCTATTCGCGAGGGTGCAAAATGCTCCGATGCGTTCAAGGCTGCGAAGGCTTATTTGAGCGAGAAAGAACCTAGTTTAGTGTCTCATCTTGCCCCTAGCGTTGGCTATGGCGTTGGTGTCAATCATCATGATAGGTTGTTTGAACTTTCAGAGGATAATGATCGTGCTTTGCAAGACGGTATGACACTGGTTATTCAGATTGCGTTTACCGATCTCAAAGACAGCGGTGAGGATAGTAAGCCATACATGCTTTGTGTTGCCGATACTATTCGTGTTACTAGCGACATCCCAATTGTGTTCACTGATGCTCCCAAATCTCGCGATGTTGTTTCGTTCTATTTCAAACAGGAGGAAGAGGAGCCCACAAAGCGCGAACGCAAGCCTGTTCAGTCAAGTTCAAATGGTCGGTCTATGCGTTCTGAGCGCCAGCGTGAACAGGAAGAGAGTGCTGAAGCTCGTATACTTGCTCATCAGGCTGAACTGAAACAGCGTCTTCAAGAGCGTGGTGTCGAAAAGTATAGTGACATCTCTCAACAACAGGGGGCCGACGAGAACAAGCGGGAGTTCAAAAAATACGAGTCGTACAAGCGAGAGACCCAGCTGCCCCCTGCAGTTAAAGATCTGCGTATCATGGTTGACAACCGTTCCCAGACAATCATTGTTCCTATTTCTGGCCGGCCTGTTCCTTTCCATATTAATGCCTACAAAAACGGATCCAAGAACGAAGAAGGTGAGTACGTCTATCTCCGACTGAACTTTAGTACGCCCGATACTATTGTCAAACGTGACGAAGCGTTTGAGAACCCGTATGCGCAGTTCCTTAAGAGTATCACTCTACGAAGCCGTGACGCCGAGCGTATGAATGATACGTTTAAGCGTATTCAGGAGATGAAACGTGAAGCCACTCGTCGTGAGCAGGAACGTAAAGAGCTGGCAGATGTCGTGCAACAGGACAAGCTTTCCGAAGTGCGTGATCGCCGTCCGCAACGCTTGGAGCCTGTCTTTGTGCGTCCTACTCCCGAGGGCAAACGTGTTGCTGGCTCCCTTGAAATTCATAAGAATGGTGTCCGTTACCAGTCTCCATTGGGTAAAGAGCAGCAAGTTGATGTTCTGTTCAGCAATGTGGACAGTCTTTTCTTCCAACCGTCTGATCATGAATTAATTGTTCTTATTCATATTCATCTGAAGAACCCTATTATTGTTGGTAAGAAAAAGACTAAAGACATTCAGTTCTACCGGGATGCTACCGACATGTCTTACGATGACACAGGCAACAAAAAGCGTCGGTATCGCTATGGTGATGAGGACGAACTGGAACAGGAACAGGAAGAACGACGTCTCCGAGCTACTCTGAACAAGGAGTTTAACAATTTTGCTGAGCAAATTGCCAAGGCTTCGAACGGTAAGCTAGCAGTTGACATTCCTTTCCGTGAACTGGGGTTCACTGGTGTGCCCTTCAGATCGAACGTTTTGTGTCAGCCCACTACGGACTGTCTCGTTCAACTTGTGGATACGCCGTTTTTGGTTGTTCGTCTCGACGAGGTTGAGCTCGTGAGCTTGGAACGTATACAGTTCGGTCTTCGTCAATTCGATATGGTGTTTATCTACAAAGACTACAGCAAACCGGTTACACACATCAACAGTATCCCGGTCAGCCAGCTCGACTCGATCAAAGATTGGTTGAACGAGATGGACATTCCTTTCTATGAGGGACCAGTCAATTTGACATGGCCACAAGTTATGAAGACAGTCACCAGTGATCCTCATGAGTTCTTTGAGTCTGGTGGTTGGTCGTTCTTGGCCAATGATGAAGAGGATGCTGCAGAGGAGGAAGTTCCTGAGGAAGAGTCCGAGTTCGAGGTCACTGACGATGAGCCCGAAGACGAAAGTGACTCCTACGCTGAGGAGGAGTCTGAAGACCTTTCGGAGAACTCCTTCTCTGGCGAAGACGACTCCGGCGAGGATTGGGATGATATGGAAGAGGAGGCTGCACGCGAAGATCAACGTAAAGAAGATCGACGGGGCCGCCGTTAGGTAGATTTAAGTCGCGATTAAATAATCAAACCTGTTGCGCGTTTCCGCAACCATGGAAGTAAATGAGCTATTGGAGTCATTGAAAGTATGTGAGGGAAACAAAGAGCGGTTTTATGGTACGACGCTGGCGGTATCTAAAAGTCAGACGCGCATTCTTGTGCTGCTTTCATTTCTGTTCCCCGGCACATTTATGGAAGCGGTTAATGCTATTGAGCTAGGGCGGTGTCAGATGCTCACAGATAATATTCGAACAGTATACAGTGTAGCTGGATACTGCCCGTCCACAACCTACTTGACTTGCGGATGTGACGAGTTCGCCAGAACGATCAAAACTGCGGAGGCGCGGGATAACAAATGGAAATCTCTATGTTTTCACCTTTTTGCTTGCATTATATTGCAAAAAGCCTACGATTTTTTGCCAGGCCCTCAAACCATAACGCTGACGTCTTCTGAGCTCGCATTACGTACCCGCAGTTACTGTCTTACATATGGCGGTTGACATGCCAGCCCCCATTCGCTTTGGTGAAATAGAGGCGGTGCCTAGCAAAGCTAAGCCAGACTTACCGTGGAGATCTTTTTCCGAGAAACGGTTTGAATCAAGGAAAATAGTGCAAAAAGTCTTCCCTGTTATACCCGTGGAGAAAAATGGGCAAGCTGAACTTGCGGTTCTTCGTCCCGGAGAAATAGTGAAAAGTGACCCAGTTGATGAGCCAACCGAGTCAGGCACCCCCGAATCTCCTACCCCGGAAGCTGTTCAATGGGTAGGATATGAACAGGGCAATCGCCAAAGTCTGTATTCTGTGCTGGCCACGCATGACTTTAGGATGCGAGAGAAGGTTAGTCCTCGAGGACTGCAAAACTCGTCCAACATGTGCTTTTTCAATGCAGTTCTGCAGTCGTTAATTCACTGTGAAGCCATGTATGCACTTTTGCGTAGCATTCAGAACAAAGCTGCCTTTAAAATCAAAAGCTCAACACCTGTCCTGGATGGGCTCGTCTCGTTCGTTGGGTTCTATGGGCTACAAAAGTCCAGTACGCTGAGTGCATCTGCGTTTTACAATACCGTCAGCACGCACCCGAATTTCAAGCACCTTGAACCAGGTCGTCAAGAGGATGCACAAGAGTTTTTGGGTTACCTCCTAGACACATTAGAAGAGAATTTTGATGCAGCCGAGCCGGCCCCGGGTGACGAGGAACTTATCGCAAAAGAAACACCCCTAAAAGAGACGATCGAGGAGGATGCGGATGACTCTTGGACTCAGATTGGCAAACATAACAAAAAGATCGAGTCTCGGGAAGCGGGACGTACTGACCACAGTAATCCCATTTTGGTTATTTTCGGCGGCAGGCTCCGCAGTGTTTTGAAAAAGCCCGGTGAGAGTGATTCAATCACACTCGAGAGTTTTCAGCAAGTTTGCGTGGATATTTCAGCCGACAAAGTGGAAAGCGTGCAGGACGCGATTGACCACATGCTTGAGAAAGAAGAGCTACAGATTGAGAGCCGCAACAAGACGGTGGTTGCCACGAAACAATTAGAGTTTGATCGTTTGCCTCCAATTCTTGTTGTGACCGTCAAACGCTTCACTTTTACATATAATGATGGCTCGCTAGTGTTTGGGAAAACATCCAAGTCCCTGGCAATCACAAATATCACTGTCGAGTGTAGTGGAGTCAAGGTGACCTACCGTCCTGTCGCACTGGTGTACCATCATGGCCCATCTGCAACTGTCGGTCATTACACTGCTGATGTTCTTGTTGGAGACACTTGGTATAATACAGACGACGAATACGTCCGAGAGCTCAGCGAGCCGACAACTGACAGCAAGTCTGTCTACATTATTTTTTATGAACGCATATAACGTTCACTTTTGCATTAATACAAACTATATAAATTAATAGAAGAACAGCACAGCGAGCCCTAAGCTCAACAAGGAAGGACCAACAGCAGATGCTCCATTGGCAAGCAGAACGCTAGTTGAAGGCCCAGCGGGTGGCTCCATGGTAGGCGCCGCGCTTCCACAGACGGTGACGAACTGGGTTGTAAAGGTATGGGTACGAGTACAAGGGCAGTCTGTCACTGTAATGGTGGTTGGTTCAGTAGCTGTGTAAGTTTTGTTGCCCTCTGTAAAGGTTGTTGGCTCGGGGCAGTAGGTAGTGTACTCGGTGACGACCTCAGTAGAGGTTGTTACATTAGTAGAGGTGACAGCGGTAGTATTGCTAGCGGCACTAGCACAGGCTAAAATAGCAGAAATAAGCAGAGTGAATTTCATTGTTGACTACAAGTTTGAAACAGAGTGCTGTAGTTTAAATAAGAATATGCAGAAATATGCAGGGTCATGCCGACCAGCCACTGGTGGCTGGGGCGATAATGTACGATTTGGTAAATTACGAACAGGAAATCTGCCTTATTCGGGTTGAGTATCGAAAACGGTTCCGGTGGCTGCGTCGAAATTACCATCCGGTGGGTCAGAATTCAAGTTCAAGTCGGGTCTTGGTCGCGGGGCCTTGGGAGGAGTAGGTTCAAGCATTGAAGAGTGGAGACCTTGCGAATCGTTGAAAGAAGACGTCAAATACTCGAGGTGAATTCGGTTGTTGGTTTTGGGGGTTGAACATAGGGCCCCAGAACTAGGGTCCAGTAAATAGCCGTTCCCAGTAGCGATTTCACCTCGATGGTCGCGATAAACGACGAGCAAATTTGCCTTTTTTAGTTGCAACGGCGGCTGCAAAATACGTAGCTGCCTGTTTGTAGGGTCATTGATAGTTACCATATTACTCGTAAGAATCAGACAGGCCTTTTCGGAGAGCTGGCAAAACACACCGTGAAGTAGTGTTCGGGCAGCTTTTCGTGATTGCAAATAAACCTTGCTACCAGTATCATCAATTGCACGTTTTCTGAGTGCACCCGGGCTAAGAGGCGGAAAGATATCATAATATGAAGGCATAAGAATCACCTCGTACTGATCACCAACGACAGTCGGTAACAATGAGACCTCCGCCAGATCGGACACAGAGATGAACTCGAGATACTTTTCGAATCTTTCCTCGTACCCCAACGTATTTCTCAACCTTTGAATCGGGATCGTTCTGTAGCCGGCGTTGATCCACAGGCACCTTCTACCCGCCTTCAACGCGTCGATAAGAAGATGTAAAAGTATCGTGGTTTTCCCACAAGCCGGGGGTCCAGAGATCTCGTTCAACGACGGTATTGGTAGGCCATCTCGTGATCCTGATATAGCAACGTTCAGAACTGGGTTGCCCGTCGATAACCCCTTTTGTTTCCTTCTGTACAACAGCTCACTCAGGATGGCCATTGAGCATTACTCAGATTCTGTTGACTAAAAGAAATAGTGCGGAGTGCATGCGGCGTTGGCAAGAATTGAACGGTGTTGAATACCAAATTTCGACTAGATTCATTTTTTTTCAAGTCTTTCCATAATTTTCAATTCCAGTGCATCGCCGTTATAACCATGTCTGACGCATAATACCCTCTTAATAAGCTGTCAATCTCAATATGCAAATTAAGGAGATCTATGTGTATCCTGTAAAGTCGCTTCGAGGAATTAAAGTCACAGAAGTCAAGGTTGAGAAGCATGGGTTCCAGTACGATCGTATTTATATGTTGGCCCTGCCCACTGCCGACCCCAAGGTGGTCAAGTTTGTTACTCAACGTGAAGAACCCAAACTCGTCAAAGTGACTCAACGCCTTGAGGGCGATTCTATTGTTCTTTATAACGAAGAGGCCGGCAAAGAATTGAGGCTGCCAGCAGATCCTACTGCGCATGTTGAGGGCCTAAACGTTGTGAACGTTGATGTGTGGGGAGGCCTTGTTGAGTCTTACGACATCGGCCCTACCATTGCTAACTTTTCTGAATTTTGGCATGAACTGCTTGGTCCTAAATATGCCAAGTTGACAATTCTCGCTAGAAAGACTTCGAGGCCTTTGGACCCCAATCGTTTCAAGTCTGAGGACTTGACCAAGATGGATTACACCCCTGAAACTACGTTCCAAGACGGTGTTCCGGCCAATTTGATCTGTTCAGCCTCTTTGGAAACATTACAGCTGCGTGTGAATGTGCAGACTGAAGGCATTGAGTTGAGCGCGGAAAACTTCCGCCCTAATCTGGTGGTCGAAACAGAAGATCCCTTTGAAGAAGATGATTGGGACAAGATCAAGATTAGCGGTGATCTGTGGATCATCACCGACCTTTGCAGGCGTTGCCAAATGCCCACTGTCAACGTTGAGCGCGGCGAGTTCGAGAAATCCAAGCAGCCGACCCGTGCTCTCAATCAATTCCGGAAGGTTGATTACAAGCACCCCTCCGATCCTTGTTTTGGCTTAGAGCTCTATCCATCAAAGTATGGACAGACAGTTCGTGTGGGAGACAGCGTCAAAGTCGCCTCTAAGATCGACCGACCTATGCCTAGCGATTTTTGAATTGAATATCTTAAGTTTACATAGCCCTTTGTGCAGCGTTAAACACTCAACAAAACAGACAAAAAAAGCGGAGAGGGTGGGACGCGAAGGGAAAAAAAAAGCATTAAAAAGTTCTTTGCCTGAAAGTTCAGCTGGGGTTCATGAGGTCACTAACAGCTACTCGACTGGTGGAGCCACTGGTAGACTGGGTCGTTTGTTGCAATCCTGAAGCAAGTGGAGAGGGTCCATTTGACGGTGCCGTACGGTGTGGAGACGACGGCATTGACAGTGGAGGAATACTAGGCTCCAGAGATGTGCGAATACTGGAGTAAACTGCAGGTGCGGGCTCCAGCGGCTCAAGGAGTTGTACAGACTGACCATTTCTGACAACTGGCAAGCTTCGAATCGCTGGCAAATGGACATCATTAAGCTCTCTAGCAGCTAACCTTGGAGATGGTCCTGGCGTGGTGAGCGGTGTGTCGACGGGAGACCCTGTTCGGGATATCCCTGGACTGGCTGGCAACGACGAGTGCGGAGAGCCAGGTCTGGAGGGTCGCAAAGGTCCACTTAAAGGGTTCATGTGGCTAGGTCGTGATGGTCGGTCATAAGGGGTATGATGTGCGGAGAAATAGCTGGTCAGGGCCGGGCTTGATCGTTGACGAGTGAATCCGGCTCTTGAACTGGAGCTCCTAGATTGTATAGGAAGGATTTGAGCAAAAGCGGCCGCACCAGCCTCTGCGGCACGCTCTCGCTCGAGTTCCTTCGTTGCTGCTGCTGCTAAAGCATGAATATCCAGGTGCGACCTTGACATCTGCTGTGGTTGGCCCCAGTGACTGCTTTGGAACTGAGGCGACGACGGAAGAGACATATTTACCATGGATGCAGACTGCTGAGATGGATAGACATATGGCACCTGCTGTGGTAGAGATTGCTGCGAGGAAGATGCTGTCAAAATGGGCTGCACGGTGGGGGCGGTGGAGTACCCCACATTGTTCGAAGGGGAGGCGGCAAGTTGTGACGTCGCAACAACGGGTGTGACAGCGTTCGGGGGGCTGTGCTTGTTTGTATTATTCGAGGCACTCGGTGCACTGGACGAGATCATTTTACCTGGGGAAGAACGCGCTGACTGGCCACTGCTCGCCACAGACGGAGAGTACTCTGAGGACTCCTCTTTGAGAGAAGGCTCCTGGGTGTTTGCCCTTTGACTTCTGCGCGAGTTTGGATTTGTGTGGATTCGAGAATGACGTGTCAGCTCGTCGCTGCGACTGAACCGCTTGGAACAGCCAGGGAATGTACAGACATGAGGCTTTTCGCCGGTGTGCGTGCGTATGTGTCGAGTTTGGTGTTCAAGGCGGTAGAACGCCTTGTCACAAATAGGACATTTGTAGGGCCTTGGCAGCTCCGAATCCGCTTTACGACCGGATGTGGCTGCGTACGGCATGTTTTTCTTGCAAAGGCGGGGAGGGGGGAAGCGTGTACGTGGGAGGAGAGTGCAAGCTTTGGGAAAGCTGTGCCTAGGGTGCGGGGATTGGGTAATGTCAAAACGCCTGGACAGGAAACAAGGACCCAAAGATCGATATGTGGTTGTCTTGAATGGTCCCGGAAAACTAGTCAGGCCGAGAAAAGAAAAGCTTTTGCGTTTAGGGCAACAAAGCCGGGGTTGGGAGGTAGGTTTGAGGGAAAGCGGCCTAAATCTGGGCGCAAGGGACGGGGGAGTATGGGGTAAGCCGACCCTAAACAGTGCATGTCATCACGTGACGTAGAGCCTCTGAGGAAAAAGCCACCCCACCACTCCTCTTGAGGGCTTAATTTTGAGTCGCTCCTTGGATCAGTCCAGATCTGGCAAAAACCCCCCGCCAGTGTTGCATCGTGTACTTGGCAACCAGCCCCCATCTACGCATACTGGCTCTTCGATGTCTCTGGGCCCAGCCTCTTTTCTCAGCGTGCAGACGCTGCGCCATGCAGGATCTGGGGTCGAATCGAGCGCTTAAACTTCCGTCAGCGGGAGATATTCCGGCCTGCTTTAATTTGTATTGGCATAAGCAACGCGAGAAAATCCAAGAGGCAAAAAAAATCAAATCAATAAATTAGTAAAACAATATAAATAAAGAAGGAGGGGTATCTAACTTGGTTGGACCACATGATGAGCGACTAGAACGCTGCAACAGTGGCAACCGGTACGTGCCACGAATTTTCGTTTAATCCGACCGCTGGCTCGCGGTTCACCGCTTGGGGCGAGATGGACGGGGTAGGCAGCTGCTGCTGGTCGCGCAGAAGCGCCTGTGGGTGCTGCTGATGCTGATTTTGGCTGCTGAACACTGTCCAGCACTCGTGCCATTTGTTCCAGCCTTCGCATTCCATGCTGGCCAGTTCTAGGCTCCAGGAGATTTTGGCGAGCCAGCTGATTTCTGCTTTTGTGATTTCAACGGATGAAATGCCTGTGGCCTGACACCATGATGCGTTGGTGAAGGTGTTGTCATCGTGGCACTTGTTGGCAAGAACCAGCGAAACGACAAACAGTATGTACAGTCCATGAATGTCGTGCTGCAAAGGCAAGTCGCCCAAAGACCATCTTTTCGACAAGTAGACCAGTGCCAGTATGACGGTGTGTTTCGACAGTCTCGTTGAGCTCAGCGTCATGTAAACAAACTTTTGGAAAGTTTCCTGCTCCAGGTCGGTCCAGAGAGGCTTTCTATTCAGCATAATTCCGCTAGCCATGGTCGACAAAAATGCGGACATCACATTGAGGTCGTAATCTAAAACAGGTGTCACTGGCTTAACAGTGTTTTGCATTGTGATGGCGGCTGCCTGGGGCGGGCAGGGCAGTTGGCCGGCATTGCCAAATTGCCGGGAGTCGTTGTAGGTATAATAGTGCGACGGGTGCGGTGCCGGTGGAGGCGCCAAGTACACCGGACCATAGTTGATTGGCGCCATTCCGGCGATCATATATGGCTGGACAGAATATACAGGCGCAACCGGCACGTTGGCGGTGGGGGTGGTGTCGTACACGGGCAAATGGGCTGGCTGGGACGGGTAGGGCCAATACGGCATATAATTATTGTTGTTCCAAGCCTGCTGCTCATTCACAGACCACATTGAACCATACTGCGGCTGGCCTAGTGTGTTGGCGTTGTTGCGGCTTGCCGAGTAGTAGCACGAGTTGTCGCTCCAAGTTGCCGACTTGTCACTGGATGCTGGCGGGAGGTAATTTGGAACAAAAGGACGGACTGCACTCATGGGTAAACTCGGCTATTTTTGTTTTCCAAAAATACACCTTTTTATTTTATGGGTTGCAGTTGGCTCCGACACCTCGTTTTATGAGATATAGAAAAGAAAACTCATTATATGATGTGATGATACATTACAAACCGGCAGCCTAGTTGCCTTAGAAACCGGATGCAGATTTGGACCGGGAGAGGGCTAAATTAGACGAGACTCACTCGTCTGAGGCCAAAAAGTACCTACGCGAACATGGACTGGTCTGGTGCGGCATCCCACTCCTTTGGGTGGTGTGTTGTACGCTCTACTGGTTGGTCTTTTGAAGAAACATTTCCATCGTCTCGCACAAATTAGTAATCCATGCAAGGTTTTGACGCATATTTAGACGCTTAGTACTACCAAGGTTTAGGGGCGACTACGCCAAGCTCCCTTGCTAGATTTAATGCCTGTGTAGGGACGCTTGGAAAAAGGTTTTTAGGGAAATTGATTAGCTGTGTACATTTTTACTGAGCACCCGTGCGCCAGAACCATTTTTCCTGTCAATTCTAGAAATGGGAGCAATTTAATCATTGGGTCGCTGAGGGCAAGGCGAAAAAAAGCACCCTCGTGCCCAAAAAAGTCCTACCAAAGAAAAATTTAAGATGCAGTTAGTCAGCAAATCGAAGAAGCTCAACCATCCCTATTCGGCACCTTAGTCACGGGACCGAAGGCGGGCAAAAATGCTACCCGCCCTGTTGGGGCTGAATTCTTGGCCAAGGAAGGGCAGGGAGGAAATTTTGAGCGCGTTTTGTCCGCCTAAAAAGTGGTCCTCACTTGCGACACGTCTGGGAAATTTCGCCCCACTTTTTTATAGCCTCTGTAGCTTCGTCAGATTCGTGATAGCTCAGAGAAACCCTAAAGTGATGGTCTCCCCAGCCGTGCGGCTGGCCAGTCACCTCAAAGTGTTGGCCAGGGGCCAGCATAATGCCGGCATCTTTGCATTTTTGAGTGATAGCGTGAATATCGTAGCCATTTGGGAACCTTAGCCAGAAAAAATAGCCCCCATTGCCCCCGTCGATTTTGGTTCCCGCCGGTAAGTATTTTTCCATAGCCGCCCGGTAGGCATGGGCCCGCTCGCCATACACGGTATTGAGGTTTAGAATTACTTTATCGATAGCACCACTCTCCATCATATCACCCACAAAATACGTATTAAGATGTGCTGGTGTGCCTCCTGACTTGACGGATCCTAATTGCGACAGGTGGTAGGCAAGCTCGGGAGTGGCTGTTTCGTGCCAGCCAACCCGCAGCCCCGGGCCCAGAACTTTCGAAATGGTATAGTTGCCAATAACATTGCCAATTGACCCTTCTGGAAGTGTCTCGCGATCCAATGTCGTCAAAGAAGTCGGATTAGGCTTGTCGGTGTAGTTCAACCATTCGTAGACCTCGTCTGCCAGAATAAGAAGATCATAGCGACGGGCAATTTCAAGCAAGCGCTTGCGGTCTTCAAGTGGCACGGTGTGGCCGCTTGGATTGTTATGAGTAGGCACCAAATAGAGAACATATCGAAAAGTGAACCGGCTGGGCTTCTGGGGACTGCTCTCCTTTTCGTGTGCTAGCTCAGCCTCCAGTGCATCCAGATCATAACGCCCGTCGTCCTTTTCACACAAAGATCTCAGCTGTTTACGCAACCCCACGTCTTCAAAAATCCCATTAATGAGAAAATACGTGGGGCTCACAACGTAGGCCCCCTTGGTATACTGAGGGGACGTTGTCCGCAATAAGGCAATTAGTGCGCCATAACTAGCACCATTTGTTAAATTAATACATTCTGGAGTAGCCGTTCCGTTCAAAACGCCATTGTACCATTTGCATATTTGCTGCCGCACAAAGTACGACCCTTCGTCGGGGCCATAGGTCAACGGGTTCCGGCTCTTTTCATCGTTACTGTAGGGCTTTGGACTACCCAGCACTCTATTGGCAGCCTCCAAAATCAATGACGCTGGAAGCAGGCGATCCGTAGGATGGCCTCGAAAAAACGTTACCACCATATCGATGTCGGTTGACTAAGTCACGTGCCCCGGGGTCGTCAGACAGACTAAGTAGTGTATGAATTCTTATGGGTTTGATAAATAATTTGGAGGGTTGCCAGTCGGGGACAGCAAATCCTGCATGCTAATATCTCGCTCTAGTGGACTTTGCGGAGGTATATCACCGTGCCTTAATCTTTTGCCGGACGAGCGGAGGCGGCCAAGGGAGGCAAGAGTTGTGCGCGAGCGTTTGTTGGGCGTCTCGATGGGGGAGCTTGTAACTGGATGGCGGAAAATTCCGAACTCGGCTAGCAAATCAAGAAAAAAGTCTTGCACGGCTGGGTCGTGGACCGCTTCGCCTGCGCTTTTCGCAATTGCTGCTTCATTGGCGGCTAGCAAAGATCGACAAGACGTGTCAAACAAAGCTGTGCCGACACCCCGCAATTGTAGTCTTTCTTGATCAGCAACTTTCAAAAGCGGATCCTGGTATTTTTTGGTATCTAACGAGGAATTTTCCTCTCGAATCTCCTCAGCTTTGGCCTCAAACCGTGGGGTAGCCCATTGTATAAAATCCTCGTTTGCGTACAAACTACATTTGCGCCATAATTCATGCAAAAGCTCATATCTTGTGTGTAGCATCTTTTGGTATTGCAACTCAGACGCATAGTCTGATCGGGCGGTTTCAAACCGTTGGTTGGCCTGCTCCAGGCGCTGAACAGCTTGTAAGACTTCAGGGGTAGTGCCCTCACCAGTTTTAAGCCGAGCAAGCTCATTACGCAGCGCAGCGATATCCTCCTGCTGTTGAGAAATCTTTCGACAATACGACTGGACATGCCGGTCGACTGTCAACAGGTTTCTGCTCACTTTTGTCTTGATGCTCTTTGCCCGGTCTGCGTACTTGAGTGTATTCAATGTCTCATCGTAATGAGACGAGCTCGGAGCCACACATGCAATCATCACTGTTTTGCAATTGCCGCCCAATGAGAACTTTAAAAGTCGGGTAAGTTTTGAGTCCCGGTAAGGAATGTGACTACGGCGGCGAGTGTCACACAGCCCGTTGATGCAATTACCGAGGGCAAGTAACGATCGATTGATATTGGCACCTTCAACAAGTCGTTTACCGGAATTTTTCGTGGAGGCTGCCCTTTCACTGCCGGCAAGATCAATAATGGTGAGACTAGAGTACGTTTTTTGTTCCTGAAGTCCCTGCAATTTATCGCTCAGCTCAACTACAATCTCCAGAACAGCATGGGATCGTGAAGATACCGCATTGGCTTCTGTTGGCGATATAGTGCGCTTTTCGTTGCCGCGGAATATTAATTCCATGACTTGGGCTACACTCGTAGGCCGATAACTGGTGAGATTTGAAACATGCATACGCTTATCGCTACCTTCGCGCAATGCAAGAGTAGCTTGATTATCAGAAAGAAGATCGCGCAAAGTCTCGTTGTAAATTTCCAAGTAAGACAACGATATCGCGACATCTTTTGTATCTCGTAAACTTTCAATTCGCGCAAACAAATCCTCCATTGCCAACACAATTAGACCCTTTTGATCAGTTGTGCCACTAATTGTATGTGTTTTACCGCATCCGGTAGCGCCATATGCGAAAACGCTCGCATTGTACCCATCCAGCACCGTCTCAAGGAGGGGCCTAACGGTGGCCGAATATACCTCCTCTTGAGAAGCGTCCTGGTCAAAGACTTTGTCGAAAACAAATCGCTGCTCGCGAATTCGACTATTATACGCTTTCTGCTGATTCGGCAAAGGGTTCTGGTTTTGAGGATCAAAGATCAGCATCCGCTCGTCCACAACATCAACAATTTTGCGATTGGCCGTCCCCACCCAATGCGGCTGTCGCAAAGACCACCGCGTGACCCCGTCTGGTGAAACTTCTTGGCTAGACAATCCCCCTCTGGTTTTTTCTTTTTCATTAAACGGCCGTACTCTCACCACCACCGAAATTGACGACTCCGTCGCCATGGCTGAGGTAAACAAAAGAGTACTCAGGGCAGCGCGCAGTTATGTTTCAGTACCTCCCAATCCACGCGCGCCCTTTTATGCACGATTACTGCAAGGTGTGAAAAAGAGCCCGAACGGCTGCAATTAATTATGTGCATTTTCCATTATATACAAAATGAATAAAATAGATAGGGGGAAGGGACAGAAGATAGGATTTGTCAAACCGACTGGTCCACTGATTCAAGAGCTGTGCTGACGGCTTGATCGACCTTTGGGTCTCCGCATTTCATCGACTCGATGAGGCTCTTGTCCCACAGAGCGGTGCCCAGGTGAACAATGAGTAGTCGCGAAGTATTATTGAAGACTACCGCAGCATCACGTGCGTGCTGGTATAGCGTCAGGCCCTGCTGGTACTGAGTTGCTTGGATTCGCGACTCTAGCAGAAGGTTGAACAGTAACGTTTTGACCGCCTCGTTAGCGAGCGGATCTGTGCTCATTTCATGATAGATCCCAATGTAATACTCGAATACGGTATCTTCAGAACGTAGTAATGCTAGCAGCTGATGAAAATCGGACGACCGGAGGGACGATGTGCTGTCTCGGAGTCTCACAATGTACCTGCAGGCCGCCTTGTATTCACCCTTGCCTGCCGAGGCTTCGACTAGGTATACAAACACCTTCAGAAGATCTTTGGGGGGACTGGAAACACCCAGTGCTCTTTGACGACGTCGCATCCTCAAAGCAGCCCAGCGACACATGTGAGGGTCGCCGTTTTCCGCAGCGATCGAGGCCATGGACAGGTACGAGCTGTCGTCCAACACAATGAACCCGGGTATGGCCGCTGTTTTGTAGAACCATTGTAAAGACTCATGGTGCCGAGCCTCTAGAATTGTAGACAAGAAAATGCCCCAAGTTCGAGCATAAACCATATTGCTCGAGTTGGCGACAATCATCTGCATGGCCTGCCAGGCAATTTCCGCATCGTTTTGGTACTTGGCAGCTATTATCATACGCTCCAAGACCTCGTATTGGAATTCGAATGCCCCCGAATTAACTATTTGGACTTCCCGAATAAAATCCAAGGCTGTCTCAAGATCCCCAAGGGAGATGTACAGGTCTACTGCACCGTTAACGAACTTGTGCCGGTGCCTGACTGCTGTGAGCGGTAATAAATCAACAAATAATCGTACAAGTAGTGGCTCTGGTGATTTTCGGAGTTTCTCCTGAAGGGCAAACATATACTTGGTCGGCAAATTGTTGCCTGATCTCGAGTACTCTGCGAGAACATCAAACGCCGCACACGGAGGGGTCTCAGCCAGAGCCCGATTTATTCTTACAGTGATAGACTCTGTCGAGTTGAACCTTCTGCCAATCCGCGGTATTGGCCCGACACTTAGCCTCTTTATCAAACGAGCCGCCCGCCAGATCTCCTGGCCAAGTCCGGCCATTACGGGATATGGGTTTTTATCAGGATGATGATGTAAGATGAAAAATCCCAGAGACATTTCACCCCAGACTCGTTGAGTATTTTTTTGTTCTCTGTATAGGCGGCTGGAAAAATGTTACTATCACGAGTGGGTTTAGCAACCAGTCTGCGTATGAGCAGCCGCTTTGCTGTGCGGGCCACCGCTGCGCGAGCCACTGCTGCGCCCGTGGCTTTGCACAACGGATACCGTTTCAAGAGCACGATTTCCCAGGAAATTGGCGCCATCTCAACCCCCCCTGCCGGTGAAGTTTCTGATGCCGTGGCCAACGCTACGTCTTCGGTGAGCGACACCATTGCTTCGGCAACTACTTACTTGCCCAACCAGATTGGTTACTTCCAGCAGGTTGGCTTGGCCGAATCTTGGGTTTGGCCCAAGGGGTTTTTCCAGCACGTGTTTGAGATTGCCCATGCCTATTCTGGTCTGTCCTGGTGGGCTACTATTTTGGTGGTTACTATTGGCCTTCGTTTCTTGATGTTGCCCCTATACATTTCCGCATCTGATTCAACGGCCAAGATGGCCCGAATCAAGCCTGAGCTAACCAAGATTATGGAGAAGACAAAGAACGCCACTGAGCAGATCGACATTCAAAAGGCCATGCTTGAACGCAAACAGTTGATGAAGAAAGCCGATGTCAAGGTCACCAACATGATGAAACCAATTGCTTCGGTGCCTATTTTCTTGGGTGTGTTTGGTGCTCTCACCGGCATGTGCAAGGTGCCCGTTCCTGGTCTTGAAACCGAAGGGTTGTTCTGGTTCACTAACCTCGTGGCTGCTGACCCTTACTGTGGTCTACAGATTATCACCGCCTGCCTTTACTCTCTCACTTTCATGTTGTTTGGTGGTGAGACCGGTGCGCAGGGGCTTAGTCCTGTGATGAAAAAGGTATTCACATGGATGCCCTTCATTGCTGTGCCTTTGACAATGTCCCTTCCTGCATCTGTGTGCTTCTACTTTGCCATCAACGCCGTCTTCTCCATTATTCAAAGTAATATGCTCAAAATGCCTGCCGTTCGCAATGCCCTGAACCTAGCTCCCATGCTTACTCCGGCTGAGCAAAAGAAGATCGATGCGGAGGTCGCACGCACTCAGAGTAGCTCGATTGTTGGTGCTTTGAGGCAAAAGTACGACGACGCCAAGCTGCAGGCAGAGAAGCGGGTGGCCCAAGAGACCAAAGCCAAGCAGGACGCTATGAACAGAGCCGCTGCCGATGCTAAGCGGTATGTTCAGTACCGCAAGTAATTGTACATACTTTATAATCCGAATGCAAAAAAAGAGAAGTTGTTATTACTGCTGTTTATATCCTATAGTTTCGCAAATGACGTGCGTACACCGTCGTTGACCATACGCTTCAGCTCCTTTTCAACTTGCTGAATAGTATAAGCGCCAACTTGGGTACCTACTTCGTACGCCTTGCGTCTCTGTAAGGCTGATTCGACTTGACGATCCACAAAATCAATCATGGCGGCGAAGCACTCGTCAGGCTTTTCGAAATAGACAAGGTGGCCACCGCCGTCGATAACCTTGAGCTCAGAGTTTGGCAATCTATCGGCCAGCTTCTTCATGTCGCCAGGAGGATTCCAGTCTTCCACCTCTCCCCGTAAAACGAGAGCTGGAACAGGCGTCCAACGGACAATAGTTGTAGCGGCACGGATAACCGAGCTGGCAGAGATGTAGGCGCCAACTTGTAGGGCTTTGGTCATTTTCACACGAATTTTACCGTGGAAGTCTGTATACGCATTGTGTGCGATCATATCAGCTTGGATGCGAGGGTGGAATTGACGAGAGATGAACTTTGTTTTCATAAACTGTTCATACTCTTCGCGTGAGTCGAACTCGTCACGGGAGTACTTGTATACCTTCCCAAACATCTGGCCAATGGCCATAGTTGCCGGGCTTTTCGACTCCTCCTCGGGCCAACTTCCACCCCACACCGGATCCATCAAAATAATGCCGTCGATCTTGGCGGTGTGAAAAGCGGCCAGAAATATTGTACCGGCACCACCCATGGAGTGGCCAGCAGCAATCGTAGGACCATCGAGCTCACCCATATGAGCGAGATCATCAAGAACAAGTCCAGCATCGCGACCAATGTCAGGCCAGCTCGAGAAAGCAGTGACCTTAGACTCGTTCAAGCGGGCCGAATCACCGTGAGTGACAACATCCAATGCAATCACCTTGTCAAGTTTCGATCCCCAATGTTTGAAAGCCAATTCGGCGTAATATGTCCAGACTTCTTTCATCATCTGCGACCCGTGCAAAAACAGTAAGTTGAACCGCTCATGACTAGCTGGCGCATCACCAACGTTCGGCTGGTCCCAAACAACATAAGAAACAACCAGACGGTCATTGAATCTCATAGTGGGGTGCGGTCCCTCGCGGGGGAAGTAGGCTGGTGTGGTGAAATTTCGTGTACGCATGCAACTACATCTGCGACCTAAGTGGCTTTAAATGATCTCTGGCTGCAAACTTGCAGTTCGGCATGGGTTAGGGTTTCCCCGCGCTCGTGGGTGAGCGCAGCATATGCCTACGATAGTGAGCCATGTGTTTATCGGCTAAAAGGTTGGTCAATTGAAACTAAAATCTAACTTATTTAATTTCCTGCCTTGACACGAGCAGCGGTTTCGCTTTGGGCATCAACCTCCACACGGGTGCGACCCTGAGATTTGCTCACGGTCTCCTCTCCAACGAGATAGGTGATATCATCCCAAGGGTGGCGGTAAAGGCCAGTACGCAGGCGTTTCTGATCGAGATGATGGGCGATCAAACCAATGGAGCGGCCAAGAACGAACAGACCATTGAGGACACCGTTCTTGAGGTAGTCCTCCACCTCGTCAGCACTGAAGGCACCACAGCTGCGCATGAGATCGACAAACGACACTGCAATGGCACCATCGACGTTCAGAATAAGGTTGTCTTTCTTCGATGTGGTCACCTCCTCGACGGCCAAGGCGTAGTCAAGCAAGGCGGTAGTGGGGAAATTCTTGTGCACAAAGTCCTTGACTAGCTCCACGCGGAAGTCAGGGTTATTCCTAGACTTGACCTTGTGGCCGATACCTGGAATCAGTTTGTTTTGCTTACGCATAGTATCAACGAATTGACGAGGGGACCAACCTTTATCGAAGGCGCTGGTGAACTCGGTGGCAGCACCATCAAGAGCACCACCGAAACGGGTACCAATGGTGAGCAAACCAGCAACCAAAGAAGAGATCAAGTCTTTACCAGCACGAGTGGTGATAATGGTATTCATGGCACCGGACACAGCGGGGCCGTGATCAGCAGTAAGCATTAGAACCATCTCCAAGAATTTCGTGGCATAAGAAGGCAAACGCCGACGGAACCACAAAAGAGACATGACACCACCCACACCGATGTCCTCCTTGAATACTTCGGAAATAGGGATACCAGCATAGACGAGCTCCTGGCCACGATCATCAGAGATAGTTGAGATGAACGAGGCGGGCTTACGAATAAGACCAAGCTCCTGAGCCCAAGAGTAGTCAATGGGAATCTTGGGCACATCAGGCTCAGCAGCAGGGGTAATGGTGCCCTGGTTGACGAGATCCTTATACACCTTGTTCAAAAGCTCAGGCAAGTCCTCGAAGGTTTCAGGAACGAAAATGCCGGCAGCCTTCATGGCAGCATTCTTGGCAATAGCAGTCTCCATGTCGCTGTTGGCCATAGAGCCGGCGTGCCCAAACTGAACCTCAGTCTTGAACATCGAAGCACAGGTACCAATGGCCCAGGCAACGATGGGCTTGGTAATGATACCCTTCTTGATGGCATCGATGACACGGTACTCCTCGACACCACCAACCTCACCGAGCAAAACGATGATCTTGCACTTGGGGTCGGCCTGGTAACGAAGAATGTGGTCAATGAAAGTAGTACCGGGGTAACGGTCGCCACCAATTGCAACACCTTCGTAAACACCATCAGTAGTTTGAGCAATAATGTTGTTCAGCTCGTTAGACATACCACCGGACTTGGAAACGTAGGCAACAGAGCCTGGACGGTAAAGTTTGGAGGAAACGATGTTGTCCATCATACCACCGGTGTTACCGATCTTGAAGCAACCAGGCTTGATACCACCAACAGTTGCCGGACCAATAATGGTGACACCCTTCTTCTGAGCCTTGTGCAAGATCTCACGAGCGCGGCGCTCTGGGACACCCTCGGCGATGATGGCGATGGTCTTGAACTGGGGATACTCCAACAGCTCCATTGTAGAGGAGTAGACAGAGCGCGAGGAAGCGAAATTGACAACAACGTCAACATCAGGATGTTTAGCAGCAGCCTTGGCAACCTCCTGGTAAACAGGGAGCAAAGTCTCCTTGGTGCCCCAATACATCTTGGTAACAAACTGGCCACCAAAAGGATAGATAACTCCGGCGACAGAGGGAACTTCGCGCTTGCAAATGAAATCAAAGTCGAGCATGCCCTGGCAGGCACGAGGCTGCATGCCATAGACAAATGCCCGTGTTTTGTTGTTGAACAATTCGTATGACATTTTGTGGTTGAACAAAATCTCGAGATTTGGGGATTACTCAATATGTGGCCGCTGGTTACCCTATGGTATCACGTGATATAAATTTCAACCAACAAAAAAAAAACCCAAAATTCGAGTTGGGGGGATTGGAAAGGAGGTTGGGCAAGGGTGACTAGGTGACTGGCCCGAGCTAGCTGAATATTGTCCTAAGCGTGAACAGGGGTCACATTGGTGCACGGGGAAGAGCCGCATTTCCACTTGGAATTTAATCGTCAACACTCGTTGGCTAACAGCTCCAGGAGCGTACCTACAGTAGATACCCAACAATCATAAAAGTTCGGGGTTTTTTCCTAGCCTAATTGCTGCATTTTTCAAGTGTCTAACGCCCACCTGCAGAGTGTTTCATGGTAGCAGTTTATTTCATCATGTGGACACTGCAGCTTACTCGGGATTAAGCCCGTCCCGCAATCTGTACCATATATAACGATTCCACCACGTAAAACCAACACTAATGGATTCAGTAAAAGACAAGAAGACTCAGTTCGTGGTTTCGGAGAGCAGCTCCGAGACTGAAGTGGGCTCAACGTTAGGGCCAACACTGACAAAAGCAATTGACCGTAGGTTATTGGTGAAAGCGGATATTTATGTTTGTTCGTTTTTAGCGGTGTTTTATGCTATACAGTTCATGGACAAGGTTTGCGTGAGTCTGGGTGCTGTTATGGGAATCCAAGAAGATCTCAAAATGGAAGGGTCGATGTTTTCGTGGGTCGGCTCGTCCGTGTATTTGGGATACCTTGTATTCGAGCTACCCTTGGACTACATAATGCAACGGTTCCCTATTGCAAAAGTCACAGCTGTGTGCATGACTTTGTGGGGCGTAGTTCTGGCTACCAGCGGAGCATCTCAAAACTACGCCGGTTACATTACAACACGAGTCCTGCTTGGTGCTTTGGAAGGTGTTGTTACACCGTCATCTCTAGTAATTGTGTCGCAGTGGTATAAGCGTACCGAACAGTTTTCTCGTATATGTCTTATTTTTGGCTTTTGTGGTTTTGGTGCCATCGTAGTAGACTTGATGGGATATGGTCTGGTCGTTCGCGAAGAGAGTCACAGTTTGCCCATTGCAGGTTGGCGACTGCTTTTCATTATTTTGGGTGCCATAACTATTGTTTTTGGTATTCTTTTTTGGCTACATATCCCCGATAGCCCACCCCAAGCATGGTTTCTGACTGAAAAAGAGAGGCAAGTCCACATCGAGCGCACAAGGCAGAATCTGCAAGGATATGGAACTAGAGAGTTCAAATGGTATCAAGTTCGCGAAACACTTTTGGATTATAACACTTGGTTACATTTCATTTACGCCCTTTTCAGTAGTCTTCCTAATGGTGGACTTACTAGCTTCTCTGTTCTTCTCATCAAGGGCCTTGGATTCACTTCTACGAGATCGTCTATTCTCATGGATATTCCATCTGGTGGTGTCATGCTGGTGGGATGCACACTAAGTGCCCTAGCGTTTCACTTTTATTTCACTAAAAGCCGCTGGATTCCGGCGATCTTTGGCTCAGCTACAACAGTAATGTGTATGTGTCTATTAGCTTGGGGGCCAAATAATGCGTCTAAACTAGCCGGTTTCTTCTTGTGGAACTGGCTATCTTTTGTTCCTTACATTGCAGTCATATCCTGGGTTAGTTCCAACTCGGCTGGCCACACCAAAAAACTGTGGACAAGCGGAATTGTTTTGATCGGCTTTTGTGTTGGCAACCTAATTGGCCCCCAAACTTTCAAGGCATCAGAAAAGCCTGTCTATCAAACCGCAAAAGTTGTGATGGCAGTTTCGTCTATTATCTGTCTAGTCTGTCAGGCTCTTTACATCTACTTCAACATGGCTGAAAACCGGAGACGTGAGAGTGTCAACGCGAAGCTTCCTGATCATATCAAAGACCCAATCGCTGCAGATCTAACAGATAAAGAAAATCCTGAGTTCCGTTATGCTCTTTAATTTCGAGTCTTGACTATAGTTTTATATGAACGCCTTGTCCTCGCTACGTCAACTGTTTAGCGTGCACATGTCAAGTATGGGCGGTCCTGCACAAGGCGCTAATGTGACGCAGTAATTAGTTGGCGAAATTTAGTTGCATTGTTGTTAGCTTGTTGTACACTGATCTTTCCAACATGAACGGCGGGTGGTATTTCCACAATGCAGTGGTTGCGATTGATACTGATTGCGCGCTTCCAAATAAGGCCGAAAGCTCTGCCCAGACTCAGTTTGCTACTACAACCTTTTATCGGTTGATAAACCCTGTATCTGGTTGGAGGGCCTTCAACCCGAATGACAACCAGCGCCTGGCTGAGGCAGCCAGTACCGGCGCAAAAGGGTCTGTACCTGTGGGATTTATGCAAATGTTATATCACGTTAAAGACTTGAAAGTATTAGAGCCAATATATTGGTCGCGCGTGGTTCACCCGGCCCATGTGCATTATGGCCGATGGGTTTTTGCAAGTACACAAACACCAGTGGCTCCAGACTGGGATACGGAAATATGCGCCCTTTACGATAAACTAAAGCCATGGACCAGTGAATATCTAGAAACTGTGGAATCAGCAAGACTTACTCCGGAAATTCTCAATATTATCGCGGTCAGAGTAACATTTCTCCAGGGCAGCCAG
This sequence comes from Wickerhamiella sorbophila, assembly GCF_002251995.1. Lineage (NCBI taxonomy): Eukaryota > Fungi > Ascomycota > Dipodascomycetes > Dipodascales > Trichomonascaceae > Wickerhamiella > Wickerhamiella sorbophila. Next base: position 2,128,684 of record NW_020194005.1, read on the forward strand.
CCTTTGGACGTAACCATTCTTTTTGAGCCTGGCTCCGATGGAGTAGCTCACCTGTTTTCGACAAACCGATTCAACGTATGCAAAAGGTTAGCCAACGACCTCATACTACACAAAGCACCAAAAGATGTTTGCCAAACTTTAGTTCCGTTTGATTGGATACAGTATCAAAAACTTCATGGAATGACCGAGCAGCCCTTCCAGCTCATTGGCTACAAACCGCCTGAGGTTACCTCTCTTATCCTGGTGTTTCACGGAATAGGTCAAAAACTGAGTGAGAAGATTGAATCTGTGAATTTTACCTATGCAATAGAATCGTTACGGGTACTTATCCATTCACAGCTCCAAAAGAAGCCAGTATCGGAGCATGTTTCACCCAGTACGCATCTATTAGTCCTACCGGTAAATTGGAGAGCCGCACTATCCTTTCAAGACGATAAAGATAGCTTTCCCCTAGAGGATATATCTCCTCCTACTATTCCTTTAATCCGGCGTGCTATAACCGATATTTTCATGGACCTGCCGTATTACATGTCACATCATCGGTCTAGCATATTGGAAGCCGCTTCAGCTGAGGCAAACAGACTCTACGACTTGGTTTGTCAATACAATCCATCATTTTCTGAGAAAGGAAAAGTGAATTTGATTGGCCATTCTTTGGGCAGCTTGATTGTGGCAGATTTGTTGAGCGAACAGCCGAACGATTGGCGGAGTGAGGGTGGACGTTTGAGGTTCAATACAAAATGCTTTTTCACAACTGGCAGTCCGTTGGCATTATTTTTGCATTTTCAACATGCAAACATAATTCCGAGATCCTTGGCGACCACTACCGAGCCAACCTTGGGCTGTTTTGCAGCTGAGAGCTTTTATAATTTGATCAACCATTCTGATGTTTTTGCATTTTTACTGAGTCCTACAGTCAAAGGGAATCCAGTCAAAAGGCCGCGTGTGTTAAATTACGCAGCCGCTAAGGATGAGAAACGAACTTTTTCGATTTTCAATCGAGCTCGGGCTACTAACAAGACAGTTGAATCTACCCCTGAGCTGAAAATGCTCAACGACTATGGGCAACTTGACTGGATACTTCCTGTAGGACCTCGCACATTCGAGAACCAATACTTTAAAATTTTCACTGCGCATTTTGACTATTGGAGTAATGTGGAATTTGCAACATTCGTTGCCATTGAATGTGGTCGTAAGGAGGGCGCTGAAAACGCTGTGGAAGAATACAAGGTGCAGGCATCACAGCTTTAAGGTGCGCTACTATCACTCTGTACTACCAGCACCAAGCCCAAGCAGCTCAAGTGCTGGTTGCGGGATGAACCAACCAGAGTAATTGCATACACGTGCAGCAACATGCCGACCTTGGGTGGGTGATCGTTCGGCTGCTTAGGGGTGCTATTCTTGTCGTGCATATTCAGCTTGTACTACGACGGAGAGCTTTTCCGCGGCTTGTCATAATTTGGTCCTGTAGTAGGTTGATGTCACTAGCTAAGCTGTAGTCTGAGTAGCATGTTACAGGGAGTTTAACTGAAAGCTTTATTTGGGCGAAAAAAACTCCTCCTCAATGACTGTATGTAAAAACAGGCAGCTATGTCTGTGTAAAAATACATGTAAATTGTAAAGGGAATGAACAAATCTTGAAAGTACTTCAATACTATTATCTATTTTAGTAGGGATTAGGTGTTCCAGGTACTCTTGAGATTTTGATAATTATGTAATTAATAGTTTCCTTAAAAATATTTATTACCAAATAGAGCACAACATATTAGTAACCAATGAAAATTAAATTATAACAATTATATAAATCATAGACAAAGGCTACTAGTCACATTGAATTTTTCTCGCCAAATAATGGTCAAGATTGGTACACACAGCGGCACGTTCCATGCCGATGAAGCTTTAGCAGTTTATATGCTTAAGCTTTTACCCAAGTTCAAGGATGCCGAAGTAGTGCGCAGCCGAAACAATGCCATTCTTGATGAGTGTGATATTGTTGTTGATGTTGGCGGAAAATACGAGCCACCAAAGTACTTTGACCACCACCAGCGGGAATTCACTACCACTTTCTCCGAGGAGCATAAGACGACCAAACTGAGTTCTGCTGGTTTGGTTTACAAGCACTTTGGCCGCGATGTCGTTGCCAAGGTCCTCGAGACTACTGCAGATAGTAACGTTGTGAATGCCATCTACAATCGTGTTTACGATAGTTTTATCGAGCCTGTTGATGCTTATGATAACGGTGTTAATCCGCACGATGAGCAAGCGCGTTTCAATACCTACTCGACGACTCTTCGTGCCGTCGTTGGCAACATGCAGCCTCTATGGACTGAAGACGAAAGCGATGCGGTGTATGACGCTCAATTCAAGAAGGCTTCAGATTTGATGGGCATGGCATTCGAGCTGGAAGTTCGGAATCAGGGTCTTAGTTGGTACCCAGCTCGTGATCTGGTCAAGAAGGCCTTCGAGGAGCGAACCAAGTATGACCCGGAGGGACGCCTACTTGTTTTCGAGAACTATGTTCCTTGGAATAGCCATGTCCACACACTTGAGCAAGAGCTTGGCGGTAAGATCATTTACGTGGTCTACAAGACTGGCGACTCTGTTCGTGTCCAGGCCGTGCCAGTTTTCAAGGGCTCGTTCGAGTCTCGCAAACCTCTTCCGTCTCCTTGGCGAGGACTCCGTGATGATACTCTCTCTGAGGCTTCAGGTATCCCAGGTGGTGTTTTCGTTCATGCTTCTGGCTTCATCGGTGGCAACAAGACTATGGAAGGTGCACTTGACCTTGCTCGCAAGGGTCTGGAGTTTGAAGAGTAAATCGAAATAAATATTGTATAAAATATATATAAAAGAACACAGTTACCTTCGTCTTAGGCCACATAGGCCGGAGGAAGATCTTCTGGTCCTTCTTCAACGGGATAAATAACAGGAGATTTCTGGTCAGGTTTCGCAAGTTTTCTTTCATGTCTTTTGAGAGAATAGATCAAAGCCTTGGTTTCCTTGACCAATTGCTCACGTGTCTGTTTGGTTGGTGAGCTTTGTGTAGCTGCCGGGAGTACAGCCTTCTTGGGTGTAGCAGGTTTCGTGGGGGTCAGTTCAGACTTGATGTCGATGGGATCTCCTAGCGTTGCGACCTCATCAGAAACAACGGGAGGAGCTGATGTAGGCCTCTGAGGAGGGGTCGTGACAACAGGGAAGTATGAAACTGGAGAGGGCTTTTCAGCAGCAGGTTTTTGGATCTTGATAACCCGGCGCTTCGGCTTGTGATTAGAGTGGGAGGCAATGCGAGTGGCCTGATCATGAACATGGTCGTACATTGCATCTCCCAACAAGCCCACGGGGCGCTCATTATCACGGCATTGGCGGCGATACAGTTCAGCTCTGTAAATTGCAGTAGGAATTTTCAAGGGAGATATGGCCAGGGTGTGGCGAGACTGCGACATGGCCTCCAATCTTAATATATTCACCAAACTGAAGTGTTTTTCTTCATCGATATCAACAAATTTAACCGGCTCACTGCGGTTCTCAGGAAGAAGATGGTGCTCAAACTGGTTGGGTGTCCATTGCAAGCTCAAAGCATAGAGCAGGGCCGGCAGGACTTCGCGGAACAGTGTCCTCATGTGGGTTTCAATCTGGGACTGTAAAAAGGAAGCAATCGCTGGTACATGGTCAAAGGTAGAGCTTACACGAATGCTTTGGAGCGGATCGTTGCGGAAAACGAGCGTCAAGCCTTTAGCTTTGGAAAATACAAGGATAACGATTCCGCTCAAAACAAAATCGCTCAATGTCAGATTCAACGGAATCGAGAACGACGATTGAGCACTGACAAAATCTGGCATTGTAAACTTTGGTGCTGCGGCCGCGTACACATTCAGCAGATTTGCCTGAACTTTTGTGGCCAATGTTATTCGCGCGCTGCCAGAGTAATTCAGCTTGAAGATTCCCCTGAATCTATCGGAAGCGAGGTCACCGACCTCCAAAATTTCCAAAGATGGCGACTCAGACCCCCATTCAAGCTCTTGAACGGTAATAGTGTCCACGATAATCGGAGGTTTCTTTTTGTTCAGCGCATTGGTTAACAGCCCCTTAACTCTGGAGAGGAACTGCTCTTCGTTGGCAAAATTTTGCCAGTCAAACTTGAACGACATGCTTAGCAGTAGCCGACGTACTTTTCCAATTTAGGAAGTTTTAAATGGTAACGGTCGAAAAAAGAATTTCGGCAAACCACAACTCCCAAAATTTAAAAGAACCGGTTTTCCTGATGTTATGGGGTGTACCCTAACCCAAATCACGCGAGCCAAAACAGCCGGACTTTCCTATTTGCTAATGGGACGTGCAGGAGCCAGCCATAGTTGCGCGGGCAGCATCGACAACCGCATACCCTAACATCAAACGGCTCGGAAGAGGACGGAGCTGTGGGGAAGAAGAAGAACCTCGCGGACATGCGCGAAAAGCAAAATAAACTGTCAGTTATGGAATGCTATGCCAGTAAATTTTATATTAAATAACTCATCAAGAATCAAAGAGTTCCCGCTCATTCTGGATCATCGTCTTTACGATACTCTGCATCGCCTTCATGCCATCTACCTCTGTAGGCGGCAGGAAGTTCATGCTGAAAACAATAGCAAGATTAGGAACAGACATCCGGTTGAGCTCCTCGTGCTCGACGACCTTAGCAAGGTGTCTCATCAGCCGGCGCAGGACAGCATAGTTCGGCGCAGGCAGCTGCTGAATCACCTTCCTGAGGGTGTCGACTCTCGAAGACTCCGGCGAGACTGACCCACACCAGATGAATTGGCCAAATAGAGCCTGAGTCAAGAGCGATTCAGGCAACTCACGCAGATAGAGCTTGACGCATCCGGCCACTGCATTGACGTCGGCCATCCGCTCATCGTCTTCCGAAACGTCGTCACCTCTGTCAAAGGCCTGCTTGAGGCTGTTTATGGCACCAACAGAACCAGAAATACGGTATAGCCCAACATCTTCAAGCCCATATTTTTCAATATGCGACAGCAACTTTTCGACAACCAGAGGAACATTACGCTTTTCGCGGGCAGCTAAGATATCCAGTGGAACACCAAATACTTGCGAAGATCCCGGTTGCGACATGCGATGTGCCAAAGACGCCCTGTGACTCTTTTCAAGTTCGACAACCCAGTGCTGGGCATCCCGTTCGTTGAGGGCTTGGAATATGTGCTCAGCCGATGATCCGTTCGCCGCAACCAACCTGATGGTATGCTCGCGTCCTGGCCCTTTTGGAACCCAGTCGGCCATATCCAACGTAAGAACCTGCTTCAACTGAGACCCTTCAATGGTGGAGATATCCGGCAGAGTATTTGCTGGCACGAAATTCAGAGAACCGCTAGTGGCACTTTGAGACAAAGTCGGAGTCCCACTATTTGACGGAGATATTGTTCCAGTAGATGACGAAAATGCCATAGATAACGGTCGCACCGCGCGCAAAAAGCCCCCTAGTCGTGAAGAGCGAGAAGCTCTTGAGGATGATCCGGATGAGTGCGTGGACCCAGCTGAATTCGTAGGGGGGTTTCCGGGCGTTCCCGAGTTAATCGTAGATAGGGGGCGTGCAATGCGAGAGTGTCTCCGCTCACGAAGGGCATAAGCAGAAGTAGAGCGGGGCATTGCAGCTTGAGTTTCCACAAACACGTCGTATTGCCGCTGTTCAGCCTTAATTTTCGCCTGCTCAGAACTGATGTACGTAGTGAAAACACGCTGCTTTAGCATTGTCTTGCTCACACCTACTGTCTCACGATTTGCAGCTTCCTTGATTGCCTTGCGGTCCCATTGGTAGAGACGTGTATCAGGGTTCACAATAAAGTCGTACTGTGTGTATAACTTGGCGAGTAGCTCGTCATTGAAATCGCTACCAAAAAGGATCTCACTTCGCAGGTTCTTCACCAAATTGAATGCATATCGACGCTTGTCGAAGTTGATGAGCTCAGGAGTGTCTACAGCCATATTGGGAATATAGCAAACGATTTCCAATAGACGTTCAATGATCCAACCCACACACGGCGTAATGGGCTCAATATGATCAGTTTTGCTAGAAAGCCTCTCAATTGGAATGACAGGAATAAACAAAGTACACGCATTGGGAAGATCGTCAATCTGGGGATCAAACCCGTCGCAGTCGGTAGCCACCCTAGCTCCTGCATTAAGCCAAGCAATATTGTACATTCGCGACTCCGGACGAAGAATGCCATCGATGATGGCGGTTTCTAAAAATGAAGGAACTCTTGAAATACCATCGTTTTTGGCTTCAGGGAACATATCCAAAAATCGCATACGAGTCCGGAGAATCCCAAGCATCTTCAAGATGGCAGTCATACGCTGGACACGATCTTGGCCTGTCAGATGAAGCAACGGGTCACTCACCTGGTGGCAGAAATAATCAGCCATACTATGATGCAACTTGATAAGCTCTTGAACGGCAGGGGGAAGCGTTTTGACAAATGAGTGGTCAGGAGACGTCCGGTACAAAGTTGACAGATAGGTGTAAATATTACCGACGGGAAGAGTTTCTTCATTCGTATTCGAAGACCACGAATAATTGAAGAGCGCGGTAGTATCCGAAACCTGCAGCTCTAAGGCCTCGAAAAGTTGCATCCAGTCTTGCATGGTAACTCTGCTCACTACATCAGCAACCAGTACATCCAAATCCTCTAGGTACTTTTCGAGAGGGACAAGACTATCATTAGAAAGCTGCAATTGCTGCCCACCCATGAGGGGTACCAAGTGACGGCCTACGGGCTTTGGAATTGCTCTAAGTTGAGGCAGTGGGGAAGTGATCTGGAAGCATTGCTTCGTGAAATAAGCGTACACCCGTCTGGCGAGATCCTGCAAGCCATCTGAGAACACAGGTTCGCTGGTGCGATTCAATATATCACTTAAAAGAACAGTCGTGTTGTTCCTAAGCATACTATCGGCAGCGAAATCAACAAAGTGTTTTGACTCCCAGAATTGAATTGCTTCAAGAATGTTCGTGTAAATTTGAGACATTATACCAACAACCTGAGGGTTTTGTAAAACATCGTCAGGATATACCTTCCATTGCGGGAAAGACTCATTGGGATCATTGGACCTATTCAGGATCGACATTGCCGCACCTGAGGCAGCTTGGAAGCGCGTTCGGATCATTGACAATAGCTCAAGGGGAGAACAGAAACTTCTGAAAGTAGCAAAGAAAGTTTCCGTATGCAATGGCAGATCCATTTTGAAAGAAAAGCTGCTACCAGGAGGTGTAAACTCTGTAGTTCCTAGTACGAGTACATCCACAAGACGAGGCAAGGAAGCAGCTTTCACCACAATATTTAATGGCCGAGTGCTTTGTTCCTGTGACAAGCGAGCAAGCTCCAAACTTTGAATTGAGAGTCTATTACTGTCAAACATCATACTGCGGCGGCCGAGATTCTCAATAATTGATGAGGTTCGAGAGCCTTGTAGGTCCTCCTCAAAAGACTTGAAGACCAGATTACTGTCGACTGCGTGCGTTTTTATTCCCATATTCAATAGATCACGAATGCTCTTGACCAGGACGTGCCCAGATTGGTTCTCCATCATATATTCTCGAGTACCCAACTCAAGCTCTCTGTTTCCGGTTGTGGGAGGGGGGAAAGAGTTAGAACGAGTAGGTAGAGGCCGTCTCATCGAGTTCGGGCTAGAGATGTTACTGCGCACACCAGTCCGGAGCTCAGTGGTAGTACCGGGATTTGGGGAGCGTAAGAACGACGAGTTCTGACTCAAAGATCTGCAGTAGGTAGAAGCTGCAGTCATGAGTGATGTTCGTGAAAAAAGCTTGAAACTAGGGCACACCTCAGTGAACATGACCGGTAAAAAGCTACCATTAAAAAGTGGCAATGTCTGATTGTAGTGATAGTTGAGATAATGACCGAGAGGTTTTGGTTCAAGAGAGAGGGAAGCGGCCTCTAAAGATAACAAAAGGTCCGGAGAAGTAGAGGATAGATTTGCCCAACGACTCAGAAGTTGTTGAAATATTGGCTCAACTGGTACATCAGGAGGAGGGTTCTCCATATCTGGGGCGTTGTCAAAGTAGAAATGCCAGCCATCCACTACGCCACTAGCTCGCTCGATAATCTGTCGTACCTGCTGGAAATCCGTTTTCCCAACAATAGATACAATAATATCACCAAAGTACGGTACACACCGCGAATTTGGATATGATTCGCCCATATCATCTGTTGAAGCTCTGAAGGTTGTTTTTGACAACAAGTCCATTTTGGAGCGTTTGTCGAGCTCAAACGCTTCAAACGCCCAATCATTGCTAACTTTTGCTCTTAATACAGGGTCAACATAGGCCCATGTATCTTTGAGGCGTAATATCGGTGTGCGACACATAGTGGTAACGATAGCTACCCAGCCAACAATATCCCCGAGTTCATGAAGTTTTTCACCAAGTAGAATCCATTGCTGTATAAGTGAACCTCTCTGGGAAGCTTGAAGTTTTGAATTGATGATGTGATTGAGTAAAATCCGCCCCAAAAAGTGCGGAGTTGTCAAGTCGAACATCAGCGCATTGTACTGCCATGCAGCGTTTGGATCATGTGAGCGATGGAAAATAAGAGAGACATCAACTAATGGTGACCACTGCTGCCATAGGAATCTGTGATAATGGGCTGTTTGATAGGCCAAAGCATCGATAAATTCCGGGTCAAGGAATAGCTCTGGGGGGATGACAAGGTCAGGCAAGGATTGCAGCTGCTGGACTCGTTCGAGAATATGGGTGTTGAGACTACCACCAAACGCCGTTTGCTGAGGCCCTTTGAGCAAATTTGTGAGAGATTCGTGGCATTTGTAAATTTCCAATTTGAGCGCGGTAGACGTGTGCTCATCGACGGTCCCAAGAGAAGTTGCAAGCTGCTGCAGACCGAGGTGGCTGGATTGGTTTAAAACAACACCTGGTGTAGCATCGATTAGGGTGTGGATGATGAGCTGGACGCGTGACGGCAGTGCGGAGTTGGGGTCACCGAGCTGTCGCGAAGCCACCAGGTCGCAGTACTCCTTGAGAATAGCTAAGTTGGACGAAAGCGTGCCATAAAAAGGCAAAGTTATAATAATAGCAGCCAGTGTTTCGTGATCGGCAGTCGAAAACAGCACATAGTGGCAAAGAGCCTCACAGGACCCGTCCACGACCTCATGGGTGTCCGGATCGAGGACAAGCTCTGGGTGAGGTTCAGCGCTCTTGTGCGACAAACTCACGTCCTGTATTTCATGCAATGGGTTCGAGGGATGGTCAATATGTAAACTGGCCACCCCAGAAACGAGCGGCGAGCACGCAGGTGTGCTTTGCGGCTCCAGAGACGGGTCGAACGCGCGAATGCCTAAAGACTGCGCAGAGGACACAGAAAGCTGTCCGTTCATCAAACATGATTTAACCAATTTCCAATGGTACCCTTGCTGTTTGCTCGAAAAAAACCCGTTCGTAGGTGTGTGTCGGTTGAGCCATCCGACCTTGACACCTGGTTCAACAGGACTAGCCATTGGTAAGCTGATACGCAGCGCTCGCAAGGGTTATTGTGGGTATTAAACAGTACACATGGTTTGTGCATGTGGGCGGAAAATACGTGAAACGGCTGGCAAAGTGAATAAAAAATTCGCCATCACGGAAATAATAATCAAATTTCATGTTACTTGCTGTTTTGGCTAGTATAGCACTATAATGGCGTATATAGTATTTGCGTGACGTACTTGGAGGAATAACGGGAAACGGAGGCCACTGCCAGAACATTATGGCGGATTGAGGTTGTAGCAAGATGGTTCAGAATGACATGGTTGGGGATAGGTAAGACGGAATTATTATCTTTTTCGTTCCAATTTGCATTCAAAATTACACCATCGAGATGGGGTGGCAGTTGCGGCGGCGTGGTGAAATCTTGGCTGGAGAGTCTGTCCAGAGCTTCAATATTGGCAAAAATTTCGGGGATTACCTGCACATACTCCAGTTCCTCCTCCGGCACCTCCTCCTCTTCTTCGACTGCCCAATATTCAAGCCCGTTACGGGGCTGAACCTCCATATAATTTAGTAGGTTGCCCATAGAGTCCGTAGCTGTGTACATATAGTCTGACGTTCTGAGCTCGCCATCAACAACGAACCGCAAGCGGTGGGTGCCCGGGGCGAGTTTCAGAACAACCGTGAACTTGCCAGGCTCGTTTTGGTGGAGAGGAATCATTTGTCTCCAGCCCGTGAACGAGCCTGTGACGTAGACATCATTTCCGCCTTGCTTCCACTCAATGACAGTCTCAACCAGTCCCTCGGAACCAGTGTTCTGTGCAGGCATGCGCTCCAGTTCCAGCTGGTCGCCTGACGCCGCTCTAGACATGGGACCATCCGGATCTGCAGCGGCGTCACGCATATTAATGTCCTCGTCTTCGCCCTCAAGCATCAGCGTGGATCGGCGACGGGCGCGTGGTCGCGGTGAGCTGCCCTCTTCGCTTGTGAGAGGCTTCAGAACTGGCAAACCCGAACTATTGGCGTCTGCAGGCATGCCCCTGTGGTCTGGGTCCTCCCCCTCAAGGAACGGCTGTACCCGCGGCGACACAGGCGGGGATATCCCTGGCGGGTTCGAACCCTCTATGTTTATTGGCGCAGGTGATTCGGGAGCATTGTATTCTCCTCCTTCGCCCTCGTGTAGCATCGTGTCTTGTGACGACGAGTTGCCCATATCGTGTGTCATCCCCACAACCTGACAATGGCCGTCGGCTGGGAGATGACTCAAAGGTAGCCTAACATCCCCTCGCGGTTTTTTTCTTACTCCAAAATGAACGCCGAAGAACGCTTGAACTTTATCACCAGAAATCTGCAGGAGGTGCTCAATAAACCGATTATTGAAAAGATCCTGGCTGATGGCGAGCATCCCCGTATTTACTGGGGCACTGCACCCACCGGTAAGCCTCACTGTGGCTACCTGGTAGCCATGACCAAACTGGCTGATTTCCTCAAAGCCGACTGCTCTGTTATCGTTTTGTTGGCTGACCTGCATGCCTTTTTGGATTCAAAACCAGATGAGGTGGTTTTGCAGTACCGCGTCAAATACTATTCAATGGTAGTCAAGGCCATGCTCACTGCCCTTGGTGTGCCTACTGAAAAACTCGAGTTCAGACTGGGCCGGGACTACCAACTTACTGGAGAGTACGTTATGGATCTTTTCCGCATGAGCAACATCACTAGCGTGAACGATGCCAAGCGTGCTGGTGCCGAAGTGGTCAAGCAGACGGACAACCCTGCTCTGTCGGGCCTTATTTACCCATTGATGCAGGCATTAGATGAGGAGTATCTTAAGGTGGACATTCAGTTCGGCGGTGTTGATCAACGTAAGATCTTTGTGCTGGCTGAAGAATATCTGCCTCCGCTGGGATACAAAAAGAGAGCCCATTTGATGAATCCTATGGTGCCCGGTCTTGGTCAGGGCGGTAAAATGTCTGCCTCCGACCCCAACTCTAAAATCGATCTCGTCGAGGATCCTGCGGTGGTTAAGAAGAAGATCTCCAAGTCCTTTGCTGCTCCTGGCGTTGTCGAGGGCAACGGTTTGATTGGCTTTGTACAGTACGTCATCTTGCCCGTTGGCGATATCCGCGATGGTAAGCCTGAGTTTTTCATTAACCGTGATGAGAAATGGGGCGGCCCAATCACATACACCAATATTGAAGATCTCAAGCGTGATTATGCCGAGGAGAAACTGTCTCCTGCTGACCTCAAGATTGGTGTCACCGATTCAATCAACAGTCTGCTCAAACCAATGCGTGAAATGCTGCTTGACAACCCCGAGTTCATCGAAATCGAGCAAAAGGCCTACCCTCCTCCCGAGGAAAAGACCAAAAAGGTCAAGAAGGTCAAGAAAGATAAGGGCTCCCGCTACCCTGGTGGCCAGGCTCCTGTCGCGCCAGAGGCGGTGGTTGCATCCGCAGAGCAGGCCGCCCAAGAGTTCGAAAAGCTTGAGCTAAAACAATAAGTTATAGACACACTTCAGCTAATTGAAATAAGAATTTATTTTAGCTGTTATCTACAAAGTTTCCCAGCCGCCTTGATTGGTGGTGGCATCAAGTTTTCGGGCAATGAACGATGCAATACCATTTTCGAGCCAAATCGTCCTCGTGATATTATCGTATCTTGACACTTGCAGATAGTGCGGCCTGCCACGGCGCATATGTTCGTCCACTTCTCCGTGAAGGTCAAGATACGGCGCCTCGGTAAAGCTTCCGCGTTGGTCAGGTAGAAGATAGAGAAGCATGTTTCGCTTAGGCTGCAGGAACATACCGTAAACCTCCATGCACTGGGCAATATGGCGATTACAGGGGCCTCGGTCGCGCTCAAAGGTCTGTACACCCATAATTGCTCCACAGAACAGGCAGACAGTAGGATCGCTTGGTAACTCAGTATGCTCCGGATCGTTGAAAAACATATCCAGTCTTTCAGGTAATTGAATCAACTGGTGTAGGCCACCAAAGGGTGGTGGAACAAGCTTAATATCTTCCCACAGTGGTCCGTATTCCGGACGCATTTGTTCAATAATTGCGCTCTGCAATTCCGGTAGAAGCAGGAACTTGGATAAACGCTCGCTCTCAGGAAAGTGCATTATGCCATTATACTCATTAGGATCGTAAACTCCACACAAGCCATGGATTACCAACGCTGCCCGACGTAAACCGACTGTAACGTGCCTATCCAACATTGCGTAAACCACTCGGGGGTTATGAGGAGTCATGCTCGCGAGTAATCCTTCAATTTGACAGTTTGTTGCCGGAGCTGATACCACATCAAGGCTGGGTACATTTCTGACCCAACGAATGAATTGCCAGATAAGACTTGACTCATAAATTCTGAGCAAAGCCGAGGGCTCCAGATCAAACATTGGACCAGCAATAAACAAGGATTCAACAAAAGTATCAAAAGGAGCTACCTCAAAATCATTGTGTTTATACCCCACAAAAAGCGGGTAGCTCTTTTGGAATTCCGAATTAGCAGGCTCGTTGTCAAGCTGCCGTTTGATTGACACGCCAAGCATGTTGCGAAGAAACTGCGTCAATACACGCAAAAATTGAAGAGACTGTTGCGACAATTGATCGATGACAAGACCTCCCTCCGAGCTCTCGTATGAAACACCGCGCAGAGCAATCTCCATACTGGCAACTGTTGCGCTGTACGCCCGCGTCAAAATCCTGTTGGTTCCCATAGAGGTGGTGGGTTTTGGTTGGTTAGACGTTAGTCTCATAATGGAAACAAGCACAGCTGCATGGACTTCATGGCTGAAGCTATAATCAAATCCTTGGGATTCTGCAAACGCCTCAACAAATCTTGGTTGCAACTCCTTGAAGGAATGCTTTATCACATCAATCAAGCTTCCTGGTGGTAACTGCCCCTCTTCCATACGAAGAACTTTACTAAAAGCGTCATGCACTGAATGAGAAAGCTGAAGATACTGGTGGGCACTCAATCGATTCGGTTTCCACATTACAGGCATAAACGCGTTATTCAGGCCTCGGCAAAGAGCACACAAATATTCGACTTTTGACACATTCTCTGGTGTCGCTCTAGTCAAACCAGGGCGTTGTCTTTGTTGCTGAATATGCTCTTGGTAACATTTGAAATGAACACCATGGCCACACCCCGTCACTATCTGTGAGATATCCGAATGCTCGTTAGGAAAAGCAGGACCAATTATTTTTTCCACATACTGGCCCTGGATCTCCTTCCAACGTCGTGTTTGAATAGCAGGTGAGGGAGTATTCTGTTTGGTATCTAAGCTTGACGTATCCGCCGAATAAGCTTGGCCAAGCCAGTACTCGTCTTCAAGCGGCTGAGTGCGAGCGGTCCTTGAATCCGTGATGTAAGTCATTATACCGAAAATTGAGTCTTCATTATCCGGAAGTTGACAAAGTACACACTGACTGGTCGGATATTCCCACGCAACACCATCTTGAGAGCCATCCTCTGCCATTGCCATTTCACTGTCGTCACCCAAGTCGTCATCATCACCGTCATCCATATTTTCAAGGGTCTGCATTGAAAACAAGGCTTGTTGGCGACGGAGCTCCTCCATAGCTTTAGCACGCATCTCTTTGCCTTTTCGTTTTTTCCGCTCCGCCTCACTCTCGCCTGAATCGTTAACACTGGCCGAGATGCTCGGTATGTTGAGAGGGCTCTTCTGGTGTAAAAGCTGGAACAAGCGCTGGATACGAGGGTGAAGTGTATGATACTGAGATTTCTGAAGCAACCTCTGGAGAAGATCGATGAAAGAAGCACCTCCCCGCTCATTTGGAACGCTGGCCCACGCTGAAATACTAGGGAACATTTCATCATTGTTTTCGATTTCACCAGAAGTATCCAGATCATCTTGGGCAGCCACAAGTAAAAGGTATAATGCTTTTCCAACAACGGTTTCTGAGTGGTCTCTTGCAGCAGCACTTTTTGATTTCTTCGAGCTGTCTCCAGACGCAGATCGCTCCGGATCTTCAGAAACCTTCTCTTCGGTGAAAGGCTCAAACAGGTCGTACATGAACCTCGCAAACACCACAGTTTTTGTAAATCCACCTAGGTGACACCAGGGTTCGGATAGCTTTTCTAGTGGCGGTAAATGAACGATTTGCGCTTTGGGAACACCCGTCAGAAGAGAGAGCTTCTCGACGATGCGCTGCTCTGCATCATCCATCTTTGCCTGTGAGAAATGCGTGTAATGCGTGTCGAACTTTTGGAGGTACTCTGGTTTCAAAGTGTATACACCGACATCCCGAACTCCCTTGGGTGGAACGAAATCTGCACAGCGTTTCAAAACGAGTTCAAAAAGGTCTTCGCAGACCAACATGCTTTCAGGAATGGTCTTTGTCATTTCGCTGAAACTCATCGCATGGAAGGTGAGACACTGGATAATTTCCCTCTCGAACAAGCGCTCTTTAAGAGTGATTTCATCTAATCCAAGCAGATGAAGACGGTCAGTTAGAAGGAACGTCAAAAGGTGTAGGAACTCTTCGAGCATATAATACCGCTGATCTTCGTCAAATAAGGAATCGTTTCTCCAATCGATCATATTGTATCGTTGCAGTAGCTGGACAAATGCAGCGTTAGGCTCCAAGCTTACAAGCGCAACCTGGGTCATGAAAATGTCCCGTGAATAGGCTAGATCTCTTAGAGTTGTTTCACGATAATGCGTAAGCTGACTTCGTACAGCGTATCCATTCCGAACCCATAGCCCCACATGAATTTGTGACAAAAGGCCCATGGTCCGAATGCTGCTGTCGAAAACAAGAGCTTCTAAAAGACCTGCTGGCACATCAGTGCGAATTTCTTTTTTGATGTTGTCCACTTGAGAGAACAAAACATCCCTCAAATCAGCTAAAGTGGGCACTCTCGAATATTCAATAAACCAAGACAGGAAAACATGGACTGGGTGGTGCAAACTCACCGGATGACGATCCACAGTAATAGCGTTGTAGTTGCATAGAATATCTTTACCGCCATACTGCGCCATCAACGAATTGTATTCAAACACTTTGCTTTCAATGAGGACCTTGACGATGGTTCTGTAAGACCATCTAATCATTAAAGCAGATATACAAGAGATGCTCTCACGTACTTGGTCGAAAGTGCACTCCAATGCACCACTGGCAATTGCATTTGCCAGCTGATGTACAAAAGGCATAGTGGTAAAGAAATAGACCCATGTCTCATTTTCGTACTCGACATGGGTGTCCAGCTGTCTTATCATGGGTGTCAAGCTCTGGAAAAGAGACAAGAAATCTGCCGCCTGACGCATCCGATATGGGCTACCAACCACAGCCACCTTGTTCGTGTTTCGGTTGAGTAAAAATTCGATTTCATGGAAGAGCTGTCCGAGTCGCCGGTTTCTGAAAATGGGCGATTGGATCTGGAGTCTAGCGTCAGTGGTGATAGTCGACGCAGATGCGACCTGGTTCTTGTCAAATAAAGTAAACAGTGCAGCAAAGTAGCGTGAAAAATGAGAGCCAACAGAAAGCTCTGTGGCGATAGAAGGTGTGGTGAATAGCTGCGTACTCAAAGATGTGATTATCGAGACTTCTGGCTCGCGATCAGTCATAACATAAAGCTCAGCAATAACAGGATAAATGCCTGCATAAATAGCACCCAGCTTGGCCTTGAGTTCGGCATTAGAAACCATGCTCGTCAGGTAGAGATCACATAGAACTGATCGAAGTGTTTTCCAAAGTCTTACATCGAAAAATAGAAGATACTTCACTCTCGCATCAGGGCCAGGCTCGGAAATACACTTAGGGGTATCATGCCATATTGGTGAATATGGTATCATATTATCACTCATTTCAAGTGTATCAATAGACTGAAGAGACTGGAGAGCACCGTAAGACATTGTTCTTAAAGTCATCTCAGATGATTCATCCTGAACAGGAATATTGATATTCACATGCGGTAAAGTATCAACGGTCGGTACATTTTGGCCATTCAGTAGAGCATGTCGCCAAATCGGGAGCGCGTAGTCAGGTTTCAAAACTGAAACGGGGAAGTCAACGATACCTGATGGTAGTGGACCCTCAGAGCCGGCTTCTGAGCGTATATACTTGTTTCCTACCCTCCAGGGATTGGCGAGAGCCTCACCGACTAATCTCGTTAAAAGGGTCGGATCGCAGTTGCGTAATTGAGCTTGACTGATATCGTTCAACCAGCGAATAATCTCATCTGACATTTCTTCCCGAATGAAATCACGAACACTTCGAATTGTTGAAGTGAAGAGTTTTATAGTTGATTTCTGTAAAATCAATCGATTGCAATCAGACGAAACGGCTAGCCTTGCCCGACCATGGCCATCGACTTCGTTTGCGACCATGCAGCCAAAATCATGAGGGCGGCCAGTGGCCACACGAATTGCCAGCACAGCATCCTGGACAGATCTTCGATCGTCGTTCCATAGCGAAAGTACGTATTTGTTTGTCTGAGTATCCTTCATACCATAAACCTCCTCGTCCAATTCGGCATCGCGCTCGTTTGCATAAACTTGTTCCGCGGTATTGTAAAACTGGAGAGACGGGTGCGCAGAGCTGAACACATCAATAACAAAATCCAGTGCAATACTGAAACACTCAAGCAGAGAGTGTGCCAACTCGTCAGGTACCTGCTGAAAGGAATCTAGCTCCTGTTCTGCCTTGCAATGGAGTTTGGCCTTCCAGGCTTCTTGGTCACCACAGTCACAGATGCCGCCGTCGTCTCGATGCCCAATTTTAACGAAAACATTGTGGTCAACATGGTCTGCCTCGTTGAAGCAGAATTTGCATAAAACACATGTTTCGTCAAGGCCACAGGTCAGACATCTGAACGTAGGTTCACCCCTTCTTAACTTTCGCACGCAGGGCCTTCCATAGTGGCTGTGTGTTTTCTCATGCGCTATCCAGTCCTCAGGCTTGATATCCTTTGCTGGAATACCATTATCACTGATCCAATCCATGTATTTCCCGTTTACGGTGGCGACTTTGAACAAAAAGTCTCGTAAACATGTTCTAATCTGCTTGATTCGTCGATGGTCATACTCAAACTCTTGCGGAATCAGCAGCAAAAGTCGCCGAAAGTTCTCAACTGTAGCTTCCATCGACCAATCTTTCGCTTTTGTTCCTTTTTTTGATTCAGACCACCGCAAACTCTGTGAATCAAAGGACTTGAGGTGGATCACTTACTCAGCAAAAAGCTGGGGCTCGAAAAGTATATCTACTGAGAATGTAGAGTGCTCTAAAGAAACTTTAGGAATATATTTTAGAAAGCCTTGCCCGGCGTGAGCACAAAATGTGTAATGGCAGTCATCATGACAGCTCTACCAGGAAGAGCAGTTAGCTGGATTGGAGACATTTTACTCCTCCTCGTCATCGGCGGTAATATAGCGACCACGGATATCTTTCCATTGCTTGCCCTTGTTCAAGCTATCGAAGATTTTGTCAACGGTGTTGTGGAAAGCAATGTCGTAGACAAAGGCAGTAGCGAAGATGGATCCAACGAAAACCGCGTTGCGGCGGAAAACGACGTTGTAAAGGCTCGAAGCGAACGACTGGGTTAGTTTTTCCTGCTCAAAATTAAAGTATGACGGGTCCAGGACATTCAGGCAATTTTCTTTCGTATGTTCCGGTGGCTTTCTAGGTCTTGGTTCGGGCCGTCAAATACTCTTTCAACTTACCATTTGGTGATGTGTGAGAGTTCTAACCATCGCTATTGGCTAATACATAAGCTTACCCTGAAGTTGCACCAAGCGCGACCGCTTACCCAAGGCTAGCTCTGATAGAACTATCTGCTAGTAAAGAGCGCCGTTACTGCGATAATAGTTATCGCCGTGAAAGGTATATAGTTTATAGGCTGAACGCAGTACATAATGAGTACTACACAACAAACACAACATCTCTTGCACCGCCCATCAAAGACGTGAAACAAGCCGTCGCGCGGAAAGGTATCCACTTGAGCATTCAAAAGTATCTATTCTTCTAAACAGAGCGCATGGTAGAGATCATAACTATCATCTCAGAGAATGTGGCTAATAGGAGACCATACGGAATGAACGTTCGTAGTCTCTTAATCTCGCTGCTTGTCTCGCTCGTGCTTTTCTCTATTCAAATCATTGTTTTTTCTTTACTGCGGAAGCGTTTCAGGGAAATATACGAGCCTAAAGCTTTTAGTGTACCCCAACAAATGAGAGTTACGCCTCCACCCTCTAAAATTTTCGCTTGGATCCCTGCCACATTGAAACAACCTCTTGAAAGTGTCAAACAAAATTCTGGGCTCGATGCCTATTTCCTATTGCGTCTCATAATCTTTTTACTCCTGTTAAACTGCGGAATTGCAGCTATCATGGCGCCTGTGCTGCTTCCCCTCCACATACTCGGTGGTGGTACGGCAGCTACCGCTTGGCTTGCAAAACTCTCAATATCAAACATTTCCGAGGAAAATAACCGATTTCTAACAGCCCACTTAGTGCTTTGTATTTTTACAGTCACATCCTGTCTTGCTGCCATTTACTTTGAGCTCCAAACGTATTATTACATTCGAGCGAAATACACCGTGGAGGATCACGCTCCGTTGTCTTCTGCCACACTACTTGTCAAGGGATTATATCCCGAATTTCGCACGCATGCAGCGGTCCAATCTTTTTTCGACGGGGTTCCTGGGAAAATAGTTCGAATCTGGTTCAACCGAGATTATAGCGAACTGTCAAACTTGGTCTCTCAGCAAGATGCAGTGCTAAGACGGCTTGAGTACCTGGAAACCTGGCTCATAAAAAAATGTCAGAAAAACTCTTCACAACCTTCTGAGCCGCCTGGGGAGGAAGTTATAGAGACTGGTCCTCGCTGGCGTTCTTTTATCACTGAGTCTAAAGCTAGCTTCTGGACCAAGTATCAACTAAATACATTGGCATGGTTCAAAAGTGAGCTCAGTCGTTTAAACTCACAGGTTTATCTGTTGCAAAGTCAAGAGGGAATGTTCGAGCCAGTCAATTCCTGCTTTGTGCAGTTTGAAAGTCGTGTAGCATGCTTCATGGCTTATCGTTCAATTCATACATCCCATGGCCGAGATAAAATGACATTAGGTGTGTCCTATACTGATCAGGTTTATCCAAGTGATGTGGTGTGGTCGAACTTGAGCAAACCAACATGTCTGGAACGTGTTTTGCATGTGACCTCTGCTCTGCTAGACTATACACTCATTTTTGGGTGGGCAATCCCGATAGCCCTTGTAAGCATGGTAACTCAATTGGAAACCTTGTCACAGCTGGTTCCTGAGCTCCAATGGTTATTGCAGTTTCCGAGGGTGTCGCGCATGATGTCGAGTATCGTCTCACCACTTGCACTGTCGTGGCTAACAAGTCAAGTTCCGCACATTTTCCGTGCTTTGGCGAGATTGAAAGGATATCCTACACAAGCATTGATTGAAAAGGATGTACAAAAATACTACTTTCTTTTCTTGTTTGTCCAATTGTTTTTGATTGTAACTTTGGCCACTGGTCTTCCCACATTGATTGTTCGCATGCTGGTAAATACTAGTGAAGGTGCAATATCTCTTGCCAGTAGTCTACCAAGAGCAACAAACTTTTTCATGTCGTACCTGATCGCGAGCTGCTTTATGACATCAGGTAACGCGCTTTTAAGAATCGAGACCTTGTCGCGCAGAGCTTGGCAAGGGCTGTGGCACGTGAGTCCAAGAGCCCGTCTAAAAGTATTTTTACATTTTAGTTCTATTCCATGGGGAAGTGTGTTCCCTCTCCTCACGAATGTGTGTGCTATTTCACTCACTTATGCGCTTATAAGCCCTGTCATTCTGTTTTGTGCCGTTATAGGCTACTGCTTGCTGTTTATCTCCTACAAGTATTGCATACTATATTGCCATGTTCCCAAAAGCAACTCAGATGGTGAATACTATCCTAGAGCTCTTTTTCAGCTTCTATCTGGAGTCTATTGTCAGGAGCTCAGCCTGCTGGGAACCTTACTGCTACGAAACTTGCTCGTGCACGCCATGATAATGGCAGGTTTGATAGCTTTGACCATCTTTGCAAACTACTACTTAACATGCATGTCACTAGACCTCGATGTCAGAATGCCCCTTGCTAGCCAAGTACAGTCGCCGAGCTCCAGCATGACGTCCTCAACCTTCGTAGAGTCCGGTGATTTTCTCACTTCACCAAGTACAGCTGACGTGGGCGATCAACTGCACATTCTATTTCACAACCTTGAGTACAATTTCTCCAAGCTATCAGAGCATCAACGGAGCTTCATATCAGACAAGCTGTACGAGCATCCTGTTCTGAGGCGCCAAAGACCTTGTGTCTGGCTCCCGCGCGACTCGAATGGGGTTGCCAAAGATGAAGTGCAACAACTACAGACCGATTTCTCAGATATGCGAGCCTCCTGTGTTGGCGCAGATTTGACTGATAAGGGGCAGATAGTTCTTCGCCGGTGTCCGCCCGATTTTGACTTGCGGGATTTGATGAGAACATGAGAAATGTGTGTAACTATATATCGACTCTCTGATAAATGTAACTATTAGCTAAAAATCATAGCTGTAAATTAGGCGGAAGGCAACTTGTCATGTTTCTCAGAGAATTTTTGGAAATTAATCTTGTTGCGCTCACCAACCAGCTTGACCTGTAGATATAAGTGGTCAGGGTAGTCGAGACGCTCCAAGAAGAGCTCGACAAGCTGCGGCTTTTTGCTTTGCTGGAAAGAGGGGTTCCTGACCAGATCCAAGAATTCTTCAGCAGTGCGAATCTGGTAGTTCTCGACCTCGCCCTCCTTGGCACCGAAGGCCTCCATGACCTTGGTCCAGTTCCAATGGGCGATATCGTTATAGTCGAGATCCTCATTCCAAATCGAGCGCTCAATGGCGTAACCGTCATTGTTGACTAGGAAAATGGTCACAGGAAGCTTCTTGCGAACAATGGTGCTGATTTCCTGAGCGGTGACCTGGGCAGATCCATCACCCTCCAGAAGAGTGACACGACGGCCAGGGCAGCCCATAGCAACGCCAGCAGCCGCAGGCAAAGCATATCCAATAGACTCGTAGAATACTTGAGTGAAGAACTTGGCACCCTTCTTGAGCTTAACGTCCATAGCGAAGAACTGAGAAGTACCTGTTTCAGCAATCAGGAATCCGTCCTCCTGTACGGCTTCGGAAAGAAGCTTGGGCATCATAATCTGGTGAAGCGGACCCTTCAATTCGACGTCGCTGAACTCAGCAACAGGTTTCTCAGCGGACTTGGGGGTGAAACCAGATTCGAGCTTGGCAATAAGTCTTTCCAGAACGTGAACAAAGTTCACATCCTCGTAAAGCTTACCGAAGACTTTAGCATTTTGTTTGTTGATCATAATCAACTTTTCGTCCTTAATTTCGCGGCTGTAGCCTCCTGAGTTGGAGTCAGTGATGTTGGGGCCAACATTGAACACGAAATCAGCACCCTCGACGTTCTTCCAAACGGCCTCAAGGCACAGATGACCATTATAGCAACCAACAAACTGGGGGTGAGACTCATCGATACTCGATTTGCCCAGCAATGTTGTGAAGCCCCAGGCCTTGGTCAGGTCAAGAACCTTGTGCAGGTAGCTCTGCAAGTTGAAACGCTCCGCATACATATCGGAGAGAAGTGCAACTGTCTTGGCTTTGTCCAGAGCATTGTAAATGGCATCGACAACCTCATCGGTCAATGGGCTAACGTCGATAGCAGTGTTGAGGGGACGCTTCAGATCCTCCTCATCGACTGGCAGTCCAACCATATCGAATGGCACCCACAGAATGGCGGGTTTGTTCCATTTAATGGATTCCGCAATCACATGGTCAATCTGCTTGGTAGCAGTGCTCAGATCCCAAAGGGCCTCAGCAGCAACGCAGTAAGGGCGGCTCGATTGCTCGTACATAGCGTGGTCATTGGGCAGGTATCCCTTGATCTGGGGAGGGGCATGGTGACAGACATAGTGGTTTTCCTGGTAAACACGGGAGGTAGTACCCACGAGGTGGATAATTGGGACATCTTCCGAGTTTGCGCCAGCAAGACCGTTAATGGCACACAGCTCACCAACACCATAGGTACTGCTGAAGACAGCAGGGATGCGCTTGGAGCGGGCGAGACCATCGGCGGCATAGATGCCGTTCAATTCGTTGCATGTGCCAACGTACTGGAGTCCATCGACCTCGTAGATATAGTCGAGCATTGGCATGCTGTAGTCGCCGGGCACGCCCAGTACTTGTTCGACACCAAGGGAACGAAGACGCAGGAAGATGTATTTCGCAAGAGGAACAGTCATTGAGTTCTTAAAACTTTTCGGTCAGAACGAACAGTTGGGAGTTCAAACCGACCAACCTGGCCCTTAAATAGCTCCTCCTGATCTATCAATCATGCATATTATTCCGCAACCTAGCCCTGGTGTTTAGTTCCGCCATTCAGTAAAACCCTTGAGGAATTGCCGAGAGCTTGAAGTTCAGCTCATAGCATACTATCGAGACATGTTCTTTTCGTTGGCAAAGCCTCACGTAGTATAGATCGTACGGCTTTCCGGGTCAACGAAATTCGGGAATCTGCAGGGTCTGCAGCAAGCATGGGCTGAGCCGTTTTCATCACACCGCAACCAAAAAACCGCCCAGCGGATATGCGATATGTCAGTCAGATTACAATAATCAGAGGGTTTATTCCGAAAATATGCACTGATGAATGAATTTTTCAATAGAATAACTGAGCCAGGAAGGCCGTCCCGCGTGAGTTGCCGTACTGCGATTTACCAGTTGCTGCCAATCAGATAACTTTTAAATATCTATATAACACTTGTCGGCAGATATGCCAATACAGAACATTTCAAACTATGAACATGCTCAACACAATGCCACCACCATGTCCTTGTTCTGTTGCTCTCAAAGGAAAGGGTTCGGTGAAAATCATGTAAGAGGTGGCTCGCGTTTTTCAGAAAATGTCTATTTCTTTGATGTTTGACTGATTCCAAGTGTATGGAATCATCAATAGCCTGGATTATACTTGTATGATCCAAATCTGCTCTTGGTGCTCAACAGAATCACGAGAAGTGCTAATTGTGGGCAGGGGTATTGCAAAATTGCTGCATGACAACGCGATTTCAGTAACCTGACATCGGCTAGAGATGCGTCACGCCTAAACACGCACGCAGGTCCAAAAAAAGCGTAAGCGTGGTTTCGAGCGTGATTCAACTCACCTGTCAATTCCAGTCGATCCTTGATATTACTAAAAATTCGTTTAGCGGCAGTCGGATACGACACTTGGGCTTTGAGCGAAATTTCAAGATGAACGGCCGGCGGCTAAGATCATCCCTCTACATCAGGCTCAGGACCAAGTAGTTGTTACTTGTCAACATCTCGCCTATATTTGGCCGCTCGTTCAACAATGCATCCGATATTGAAAGCCGATTGTCTGCTATCAGCCCTGTTTCAGCTGGATCGCAATCCCGTAGAAGATGAGTGTCTTAATAGATCGCTCTACCGTGCTTGATCCCACGCTGAGCTCTGCGAATCGAGAATCGGCAGGCCAGCGCAGCTTAGTGCTTGTGTCATTCTGACAAGCTCGTTGAGGTGAAAGGAACAATACTGTCCCGTCTCAATGGATATGATGTAGTGCGAACAGGCTTCCTGCTGCCTCGACCTACGTTAATCACGTGCAGACCAAGGCAAATTTCGATAAAAGGGTTCTAGTAGCAACCTTCGATGCCAAAATTTATTTTGGAGCTCCCGATAAGATTTTAACGCTGCTGTCAGATTCCTGAACGAAATAAAGTACTGCTTTACGAACCAATTAAACTACGTGGCAGCTCCCATTCTGAGCGACGTTGTTTGTCTGGGTTAGGTCCGCAACGCTTCTATGCATAATGATGCAGCAGGGAAGGACCACATAAAAAACCGTAGACCCGCGTGGGCAATAACCCAGTGTAGCATATGGTGATTATCATTGGACCCCAGTTACGGTTTATCGACCTGGCGCTTTAATATAAAGACGCTAAACCCATGAATGGGGCCATACGTCGTAGGGTAAAGATGAATTCAAGCTTTAGCTTTAGGAGCATGACGACGCTAAATAGCCATTGATCCGATTTTTTACCCATTGAGTTTAGCTTTCCAAAGTGTAGTCCAACTTTTGCTTCAGGCATCCACGCCTGTACCCGGCTGCTTACCGATGGAGTTGAGTTCGAGCATGGGGTAAGCTGGTTTGTGCCTCTGTCATCATCAGTCGCTTTCAAGCATTTGAAAAATAGCGATTTTTTGAATATGACTGGAGCAAGAGAAGCAGATGCGCCAGCGAATGCTGGATCACCATCATCCACACCAACAGGAGAGAGTTCTAAGCGAAAGCGCCGCGTTTCAACTGGGGAATCCCGACGGAAGCGAAACCGCACTAAGGGATTGCTGAAATCCCTCATTTCACTGGAGCCCTACGATACAGATATTGCAGATAACGCGCAGATGGAGGAGTTCTGGGGTGAAAAGCTGCCGAGTAATGATAGTGAGGTGAAAGAAACTGAGGAAGAGATTGCCGCACGCAAAGAGGCCGAGCGAAAGGCCGCACTTCGGGAAGCAGAACTAGATGCCGAGCTGCCAGAAGAGTACCGCAGGTTCAGGCCCCGTGGCTATCGTTTCAATTTACCACCCACTGACCGTCCTGTTCGTATTTATGCCGACGGAGTCTTCGACCTGTTCCATTTGGGCCATATGAAACAGCTGGAGCAAGCCAAAAAGTCTCTGCCCAACGTCACCATGATTGTTGGTGTTCCTTCGGATAAACTCACACACAAGTACAAGGGATTGACGGTATTGGACGACAAGACTCGCTGTGAATCCCTTACTCACTGCCGCTGGGTCGACGAGGTCGTGCCAAACGCCCCATGGTCTGTAGACCAAGCATTCCTCGACAAGCACAAGATTGACTATGTTGCCCACGACGATCTTCCTTACCAATGCGACGGCGAAGCTGACGTCTATGCATTTGTCAAGGAAAAGGGGAAGTTCCTTGCCACGCAGCGGACAGAGGGTATTTCCACATCGGATATCATTACCAAAATTATCCGTGACTATGATTTATATTTGATGCGTAACTTTGCTCGTGGTGTTTCCAGAAAGGACCTTAATGTTTCGTGGCTCAAAAAGAATGAGCTTGATGTGAAGCGTCACGTCAATGCATTCAGAAAGTCATGGCAAGCCAATTTGAACAATACCACTAGGGACCTCTACGGCGATGCACTCGGCTTGATGCAGAGTGTGTTGAAATCAAAGGCATCCTCTGACGAATTCGAATCTTCGTACCAGGGGGGCTCGGGGTCGGACCTCAAACCGTCACGGACCTCTGGTGCTAACTCCAACCGGTTCCTTGACAAGGTCCGTGACTGGATTGACCAGCGGATTGAGTCTAACTCGGCAGCTCCCAGCGAAACAAACAGTGTGGCGGAGAGTGAAACGGCCAGTGCTCTTAATACTGACGATTCAAGTGACGAGGCCTCCGATGCCGAATCACAGGAGGAGAGTTGATCGTGAACATAGGACGGGGGGAAAAAAAGACAGTTTGCAGTCAATTATTGAGTGCAAATATTAGTGGTTTATAGATATATCAAGAGTACAAATAACTGATCAATGCCTCTGTGTGTTGGTCTTTGGCGTAATGCCGAACCCAGTTGTTGAACCCTCCTTCTAGAACATAGATCTCCTGGCCTTCGGGTGACTGACTAGCGTACAACGCTGCACACTTTGGGCCTCTTTGTTGAGACAACTGACAATGGAAAACTACTCTATCCCTGTCTTTAAGTTCCTGGTTGAGATAATGTAGATTCTGTGCAAAACTGGTTGAGGGTGAATTAATGGAGTTCCGGATGTGCCCACCGAATCTGTCACTGTCTCTAACATCTACGATGGCCGGGGGGTTACTTGACGATAGCCACTTATGCACTGTTTGTGCTGACACTTTCGCGGGCTTTGTGCGTGGCGCCATTGAACCGATTAAAGAGGTTTCCAAAGGAGATCAAATCTGAAACAAAAGGGTGTCCAGGAGGTTATACGTCAAGGTTCCTGCATATACTGTCGAGGGTTTACGTAATTACACTGCGGGATAGGCCATGCTGCGCGACCTGTAGAATAAATAAGAAATATATAAAAGAAACCTACCTTTTTCGTTTGAGCAGATCGGTCGCTCTGTGAGCACGTTTGCTTCTCGTGTGCTCCTTCTCTACAATCCACTTGTCCAGGCTGCTTTGATCTTTCCGACCCTTGTTTACCAATTGTCTTCGCTTGGTTTCTTCCACGACCGGCACTAGCAGATCATTAGTGTACTCTGGGCTCCAGCCAGCATGTCGCTCGAAAAATGCTTTTAGAGCTGCAATGTCTAAGGGTGCCCACTCGAATTTGGTATCATCTGGATCCACTACCGGGTGCTCGTAGGCCTCTGTGACTGCGGCTTCCGGGAAATTCTCGGGTAAAAACAACTTGGACTTGAATCTTTTGTAGAATTTGCGTTTAAATGGAGACGACAGGTTTTCATCGGTCGGACTCCTCTGAGCCACACTCCACCAGTCTCTAAAGTGCTCCAAGCTGCCGAACTCTGCAAGTAACTCGACACCTATTACGGGCCCAATGCCAAGTATGCCGTCTGTATAGTCAGAACCAAGAAGAAATGCCAATCCTATTAACCGAGATCGATCAAGACCGAGCTGCTCATTGATCTGGTCACTGCTGTAGCTCTCAACATATTTGGCCATGCTGAACATGTTGCGATAAACAAGAACTTCTCCAAACAAAAACGAATCGCCATCATCAGTAACAATGCCATCAACAAGGCCAAGAGTTTGAAGTTCTGCACATTGTGCTTCCGCCTCCATGGGCGCAGTAATGTAAGGAATTCCGAAAAGCTGCAAAAGCTCTTGACACTCTGAAACCATTTCGTCGGTGACTGTATCCGCATCACGTTGCTGATTAGCGAACTGCTGTTTCAGAGTTGTGATTTCTGTCTGATAAGCTGCACGGTCGGCGACGATGTTTAGAGCTTTGTTGAACCGTTCGGTTTCTTCAACTTCGCCTATCATCATGTCGGCCAGATCCTGATCCTCGTCTTCCTCAGCCAGGGCATCGGCCTCTGCAAGCATTATATCTTCTTCTGTTAAAACCTTGTTGCCATACTCTTCGGTGTGCTCTTCATCGGCTGTGGTAGGCGTCATCGCAGACTCGAACTCGGGCTCGACACGTTGGGGCTCGATAGTCTCAGCTTGCTCCACTGGCTCGGAATGGTTTGGAGAATCTTCTGTCAGGTCTAAAACTTCGACTGGTCCTGGTGGTGTTAGATCTTTCGGAGCAACAGATTCGTTTTCGAGTTCGGACTGTTGAGGCTCAGTATCAATGGCACCTGCTATGTTAACCGGCTCCCATTCTTTGTAACTGCCATTGTCCCGTTCGCGAGCATCGGACGTACTGAAATGTTGCTGGGTCGTATCTTGAGCAGGTATGGTATTCGTCTCCGGTTCTTGTTTGCGCTCAGGCTCCCGTTCTTTGCAGCTGTCATTGTGCCGTTCGCGAGCATCGAACGTATTGAGATACTGCTGGGTCGTATCTTCAGCAGGTATGGTATTCGTCTCCGTCTCTTGGTTGCGCTCAGGCTCCACTTTGGGGCGCTTGGATGAGCGATATTCATCGTATTCTCTTCGTATGCTGTCTGCAAGCTCAATCGGGACCAAACTGCCTTCGGTTCTATCGGTCAGGGCCATGGACTCAAATTTGCTGTCACTTGAAGCAAACCAAGGAGGGGGTTCCTCTACGTCCTTTTTTTTGGCGGGGTCAGAATCTTGTTTGGTCTGAGGTGCTTGATTAGAGAACAAAAACGAAACAGGGCCACTTTTGGTCGAGCCAGTATGTCCAAAAGCATGTTGGGCAGAACTAGGGTGCTTTGGCTCGCTGAACTCGACTGGGAATAGCTTTTCTCGTTGAACAGCAGCTTCGAATCCGAACAGCTTTTCAAAATCAGGAGACCTTTCTTCAGACGAAGTAGCTAGTGATTCACGCTGTGGCTCATTGGGTTCAGGTTCCAGATCGACATCCTCAAACTCGTCGCTGTCCGAATGTTCTTCTCTTTTAACATTTTGTCCTCTGTGTTCTAGTGACTCTGACTGCGCAGTTGAGTCTGCATTTTCCAGCGATAAGGTCCACCCTTTTTCGTTTCTCTTCAGCATATAGTGCTTGTTCTTTTCACTGGATACACGGCGTGTGAGATCCTCTTCCAAGCCACCCAATCCCATTAACTTTTGAGTCAATGCATTTCGTTGAGCAACTCTCTTGATTTGAAATCGAGAGAAATCCATGCTATCAGGGAACATAGCATCAAGCTGCTCGGCAGAATACCCCATTCGCAAACGGGACTTCAAACGGGCAGTGTTGACTAGCTGGTATTGAGTAGCCAAAGGAAGGGATGCAAATTCAGGAGATTTAAAATCAATAGTGGCTGTATCGATGAACCCGGCCCTGGCTTCTTCGGTAAACTTTGATGCATACTCATTCAACTCTTCCTCGGTCAAAAGCCGGCTATCGTTTACCTGTATAGGCATGATCGATTCAATTTCGGGGAGGTGATAGGTATCAAGACTCTGAAATCCCTTTGGTGTGATCCCTTTACTGCTCTCACCGTCCAAATAGTGTGCATTTTGAGGAATTGAGCCTTTTACGGGAACCTGGCTCTCTTTAGAGTTTTCCGCCATCCTTTGCAGCTGTAAGGTCAATAATCGATTAGCAGTTGCGCGGGCAGTCTCTTCGCAGTCCTGCCTTCTTTGCTGGCGTCGCTTTGTAGTGCTTTTTTTCAAAATAGGCGCAGCACCATCGAATACAAATACAGGCTTTATTTCGTAAAACAAAAGTTTGCAGATCCGACGGAAAAAGCCCACCAGATGGGCTGCCCGCAGAAGTTGTCCTTTGCCATCACGCATAGCTTTGATGAAATGGTATATCCAAATTGAGGCGTCAATAGCCAGAATCTGGCCCCTCATGCTCTCCAATAGCACCGGCCGAGCAGTAGGCTCGATCACCTTCCAGAGCCCTCGGACACCCATGCTGACAACTCGACAAGCCGAAACGCCCGCCTATGCCCACGGAGGAGTCCACTATAAGTGACAACAAAAACGGTCGGGCGATTTTGGAGTGTTGTTCGAGCTCTGAAATTTATTTTAATAGCGTATGCACACTATAAACCCCGGGGATCTCATGTAGCATGCAGGATCAGGAAAAACAGAACTTGATTGCTTGATTTGAACCTTTGGTCGAAAGACCGCGAGTAGGCCTTCAATTGCTCTCAAGTGCCACAGCCGGTTTTCAAACAATTATAGCGAGCTAAGCCGAGTCAAGGCCTTACTCAAGCGAGACCTCGGAAGTTAGTTAGCCGAGCGGAATAAACCATTGGTCACGTGATGCTTATGACTGCATTAGAGGGGCAAAAAGTGCGGGGGACCAACCTACCATCTTTACACTCTCCACAATGTCGTTCATGGGTGGAAGCGCTTGCGCCGCTGGGGCTAATCCATTATCCCAGATGGCCAAACAGCAAAGTATCGATAGAACTCACCAATTTGAGCAAATGCAGGGGAAGCAAGGTCCGGCATCGCTTCGCGGAGACAACCGACAGATGTCCGCGGCCGACCGCCAGCTTCTCCAAGGTATGGAGCAACACCAAGCCAGCCCTGTTAGCTTCCAGTATGCTGATATGCGAAACGAGCTGGGTAAAATGGGTCCCCAACCCGGTCCTTCTGCTGATTGGTCGAAGGACTTCAACAGCCAGTTTGCCACACCCCGTGCGAATTCTCAATGGGCTGCGGAGTTTTCGCCCGGTCAACAAAATGCACAGTTCTCTGCCAGTCCTGCTCATGCCACAACTTCTACCGGACCCATGGGTTACATGCCTACTATGATGGGTGGAACCATGGGAGGAATGGGTATGATGAGGCCGATGGGCATGCAGCCGCAAATGCAGGCCACACATTCTCGAGTAGTTGAGCTGGACGATAACAAATGGGAAGAGCAGTTTAAAAATATCGAGTCTCAGAGTGCCAAAGCGACCCCTCAGCCCGAGGTAGTCGCTGAGAACCTTCAAACTGGGCAGGAGCAGGAACAAGCTGAAGGCGATGAAGTTGAGGTAGCGGATCTTTTGGATGAGAAGGAAATTGGAATCGAGGATGGCTATGATGATGCTTGGTTCCGAAACACTGATCAAATGTACCCGCCTGGTTGGGACGATGTTTGGGACCGTATTAAGGATCAGGTTGGCGACACAATGGCCGAGGGTGCACGTACTCGAGCAGGGGACTTTACCAGCGATTTCGATATCTATGCTGGGTCCAACCCCCATTTTGCCGATTACGAGTTTGCCGAAGAAAACCAGTACAGACAGGAGGACGATCCTTTCGTCATGGGAGTTGCCTTGATGGATCAGGGAGCCAAGCTTAGTCTGGCTATTCTTTGCTTCGAGGCTGCTCTCGAACGTGATCCCAACCACGTCGAAGCATGGTCGCGACTTGGGTCTGCTCTTGCTCAGAATGAGAGTGAGGAGGGGGCTATTCGTGCTCTGGAACAGTGCGTGAAGCTTGATCCCACAAACGAGCAGGCCCTCATGAACTTGGCGGTGTCCTATACTAATGAAGGCTACGAAAATGCTGCCTATGCAACCATGGAACGCTGGTTGGCCACCAAGTACCCTGACCTGGTGGCTCAGTTCGACAGGACCGCCAACTGGGACCAGGTTCTACACAGCAAGGTCACTGATATGTTCATTAAAGCTGCACAGCTGTCTCCAGACATTGCTAATATGGATGTCGACGTCCAAGCTGGTCTGGGCGTGCTGTTCTATGGTAACGAAGAGTATGATAAGGCTATTGACTGCTTCCGGGCTGCTATCTCAGCACGGCCTGATGACCCCCTTCTTTGGAATCGCTTGGGTGCCACTCTGGCCAACTCCAACCACTCTGAAGAAGCCATCGAAGCGTATTATAAGGCGCTCGAGCTGCGCCCGTCGTTCGTACGCGCCCGCTACAACGTCGCCGTTTCGTGTATTAATATCGGCTGCTATCGCGAAGCAGTCGAGCACCTTCTTTCCGCTCTCTCCCTCCACGAAACTGGTACCGACAAGACCGCTGTGAACTCCAAAAACTTGCATGAAACCCTCCGCCGTGTATTCTTGGCAATGGACCGTAGAGATTTGCTCTCAAAGGTGGGCCCCGGAATGGACCTGGAAGCCTTCAGAAGTGAATTCAACTTTTAAAATTATCTAGATCCCCCCTCTTTCTATAGAGACTTATATATTGAGAACATGCATGATTGCACGTCGTTCACTACGCTCGTTATCTAATTTGCACATCCCTTGGGAGTTGACGCGACGCTTGTGTTTTGGTATTTATTTGAAGGCCTGATTGTATTAACGATACCCTCAGAACCATCACAATATGTGGGAGCTCATAACGTCCGGGAGAGGACGGCGAACGCAAATAGATGGGATAAGAGGGCTCATAGGGGAGCTGCGGCCCGGTGATATAATTGAGGTTGGCCATGGCTTTGGCATTATTGCATCGTTTCAACAGACGGAAACCCAAGAACTCCGAGTCAGAGTTCTATTTCTGACCCAAGGTACCGAGGAACGAGAGCTCATTTTGACAACGGCCATGATCTATGCACCAGTTGAAACAGTCAAACAAAAGATCACTGTGGTGACCAAAGCACGTTTTGACTCGGTAGACGACGCAGAAAAGGATCAATTTTATTTCTGTTATCGCGGTCAAGATCGGAAAGGACGATTTTCTGATGAATTCAACTTTGACACTTTGATAGGGAATGCTCAGGGTATCTCTGAGCAACTTGCAGATCTGTTTCGCGAGAAGTTTGAAACACCGAAAAAGAAGCGTAAAGTTGCTCGTGGATTAATGGGTACCCCTAAAAAACTATTTCCGCAAGAGATTCCTGAGCCAATTGCGGAGGTAACTTTCGACTGGAGTTCGGGGTCTGATTCTGAGGAGTTCAAAGATGAAGAGACGGACAAAATGGAAATTGACACTGCCAGCAGTGTTGTGGACACAGCATCTCCAAAAAGGGCCCCGCAGACCCCTCGAAAGAAGCGAGCGGTCGAGATTCCCAAAACCCCACGAAGCGCCAGATCGAAGGTTCTTCCATCAACCCCTCACAAACACGCCCCTTCTACGCCTCATCAAGAAGCCCGAGATCGGTTGCATATTTCTTCTCTTCCTGACTCTCTTCCTTGTCGCGAGAGTGAGTTTTCACAGGTTTTCATTGCCCTAGAGAGCGCTATTCAGGCAGGAACGGGAACTTGCGTCTATGTGAGCGGGACACCTGGAGTGGGTAAGACAGCTACTGTCCGCGAAGTTATTTCTCAGCTAGAACTCCGCAAAGAAGATGGCGAGCTACCCCCCTTTGTTTTTTTAGAGGTGAACGGTATGAAGCTCACCCATCCCAACGTTGTGTACGATCTTCTGTGGAAAGAAGTCTCGGACAAACCTAATATGAGTGCCTCGAATGGAATGAGCGCATTGGAGTCTGTTTTTACAAAAAAAGACCCCTCGCGGCCGGTCTTGGTCGTGCTGGTTGATGAACTCGATCAGTTGGTCACGAAAAATCAAAGCGTCATGTACAATTTATTTAACTGGCCAGCACTTCCGAACTCAAAGCTAATTGTTGTTGCAATTGCCAACACTATGGATCTTCCCGAGCGGCTGCTCACCAATAAAATTTCGTCGCGGCTTGGTTTAACGAGAATCCAGTTCCGCGGCTACACCTACCAGGAGCTCAGACAGATAATTTTCAGTCGGCTTGAGGGTCTGGATGTTGTTGATGTGGATGCTATTGAGTATGTTGCTCGAAAAGTAGCTGGTGTGTCTGGAGACGCTAGACGAGCCTTGGACCTGTGTCGCCGAGCAGTCGAGCTGGGTGACGGCAAGACAATCAAGATTGATCACGTACGCGAAGCAATTATGGAGTCACATGTTACGCATATGGAAGAATTCTTAGCCAGTCTATCTGTGGTGTCTAAGGTACTTCTCTGTGCGATCATTGTCCGAGCACGGCGATCTAAAGCCAACGAGGTGCTATTAAGAGAAGTACTGCAGCAAGCCGAGCAGTTGGTCCATATGGGCAAGTCGTCTGCTATCAATGCCAAGTGGCTGTATGGAAGTGATGTCCGATTACGCGGGTTCCGGTACGCGGTTCAGGAGCTTGTCGAGGGAGGACTGATCTCTCAACAAGTGATGAAAGGCGAAGCGACACCCAACATTCGGTTGAATGTGGCACCGGAGGCCATGAAGAAGATTCTCGACTATGATCCAGATGTTGGCGAAATGCTTTAGAGAGATAAATACTTTTACCATTGTTGATAAATCAGAATAGGCTCGCCTGTGGCAGCGAGCTCTGGGATCGTAAGTTTTAGGTCGAACGTCTTGGCGAGCACAATTTTAAATAACTTCTGCACGTTAATCCCCATAGCCGTTGAGCAGAACACCAGCGGTGCCTTCATGGCTTGGGCGTATTTTTTGGCCTGCTCGGTGATCTCCAGCTGCTCTTGGTCGCTCATCTCATAAAACATGTCAAATTTCGTACCCACAAGTAACGGCACTGCTGTGCGGTTGAACCCGCGAGCTTGTCGGTACCAGTTGCGAACTGAGTTGAGGGTTGATTTGCGGGTCAGATCAAACATAAACACCAATGCCGCGGCATCGTTACAGACCAGAGGAAGCATATTGATAAATTCTCGTTGGCCGCCCAGATCCCAAATACTGAATGTGATTTGCGTGTTGCGGATGTTTACGCTTTTTTCCAGAAAATTGACACCTAACGTTTGGATGTAGTCGTCGTCGAATGTGTTGTTGACGTATTTAACCATTAGAGATGTCTTGCCAATTTGAGCATCGCCAATGAGTCCGACCTTGACCGTTACCTGCTGCTGTTGGTCATTTAAATCAACCGGCACCCTGTCGCGACTCATGTAAACAAACTGCTTAGGTGAGTTTCGAATTTGAACTTTAGGGGTGTAAAGATCGAGAGCAGCAGACCGGAAAGGGTTTTGGGGGATGCGGGGGGGGAGGTGGAAATTTCAGGGCGCTTATCGGGTTCTACCCCAAAATTTGGGCTGATTCAAATTAAACTGGGGGACATGGTCGTGACTGAGGTTCGATCATGGCTTGTGAAATGGAGCGTTTTCGGCACAGGGGCGCCGAAGAACAGCGAAGTCGCTACCGATAATGCATAAGGCATGGGCCCTCGGTGTGCGCGAAATTCAGTCATCAGTGCTGCATGGAGGTCTGCGTGGGAGGATTGCGGGACCAATGGGACGAACCGGGCTGGAAATTTCAGCACCCAGCACCAGAGCGGCAATGACAAAATTTACCGAGGACTCAGGTTTATTTTGCTGGGATTGGGCAGGTAAAACCCCCCTACATCACCGTATTGCCCGCCGAGTAAATGAGTCGCCATGCATGTGATTACTGTCCGATATCGGAGCCACAGATTGGCATATAAGAACCCCATTTGTCACGTCACCCATATCTTTCCCAAAAGCAAGCATGTCTGCTCGTATGATTATCTCGCGCTCCAACAAGGCCTTCATGGCCCGCGCTCTTATGCGTGCTGAGGTCCGTTCGTTCTCTGCTCTGGCCCGTGTAGCCACTCGCCCCGCCGCTCCTAAAGCTGCCATGCCCTCTCTCGTCCGTGGTGTCAAGAACATCAAGTTTGCTGATGACACCGAGACTGTGCACGAGCGTGCCGACTGGCCCCGTGAGAAGCTGCACGACTACTTCAAGAATGACACTTTTGCTCTTATCGGTTACGGCTCCCAGGGCCACGGCCAGGGTCTCAACTTGCGCGACAATGGTCTCAACGTCATTGTCGGTGTCCGCAAAGATGGCGCCTCCTGGAAGGCCGCCATTGAGGACGGCTGGGTCCCCGGTAAGAATCTCTTCTCTGTCGACGAGGCTATCTCTAAGGGTACCATTGTCATGAACTTGCTCTCAGACGCTGCTCAGTCTGAGACGTGGCCTCACATCAAGCCCCAGATCACCAAGGGCAAGACTCTCTACTTCTCTCACGGTTTCTCTCCCGTTTTCAAGGATTTGACCAAGGTTGAGGTCCCCAAGGATGTCGACGTTATCCTTGTTGCTCCCAAGGGCTCTGGCCGCACTGTGCGCTCTTTGTTCAAGGAGGGCCGTGGTATTAACTCTTCCTACGCCGTCTGGCAGGATGTTACCGGCAAGGCCGAGGAGAAGGCTATTGCCATGGCTATTGCCGTCGGCTCTGGCTATATTTACCAGACCACTTTCGAGAAGGAGGTCCACTCAGATCTTTACGGTGAGCGTGGTGCCCTTATGGGTGGTATCCACGGTATGTTCCTTGCGCAGTACGAGGTTCTTCGTGAGCGTGGCCACTCTCCCTCTGAGGCCTTCAACGAGACTGTCGAGGAGGCTACCCAGTCTCTTTACCCCCTCATTGGCAAGTACGGCATGGACTACATGTACGACGCTTGCTCTACCACTGCCCGTCGTGGTGCTCTCGACTGGTCTCCTCGTTTCAAGGATGCTTTGAAGCCGGTCTTCAACCAGCTCTACGATGCCGTCATTGATGGTAGCGAGACCAAGCGCTCTTTGGAGTTCAACTCTCAGCCCGACTACCGTGACAAGTTCGAGAAGGAGCTCCAGGAGATCCGCGACCTCGAGATCTGGCGTGTCGGCAAGGAAGTGCGTAAGCTCCGTCCTGAGAACAATTAAGCATCTTTCTCTTGCACAGAGTTCTTGCCCTTGAAGGGTAGAACGCTTAACCTTCCCCTCCCAAAAAAAAAAAGAAGAGATCTGAGCAAGATGTTTTGCCTAGACGAATAAA
This sequence comes from Wickerhamiella sorbophila, assembly GCF_002251995.1. Lineage (NCBI taxonomy): Eukaryota > Fungi > Ascomycota > Dipodascomycetes > Dipodascales > Trichomonascaceae > Wickerhamiella > Wickerhamiella sorbophila. Next base: position 2,165,054 of record NW_020194005.1, read on the forward strand.
ACAGATTATGCTCTGATTTTCAGTGGCCCTGAAGGGTTAACTTTATTAATATTTACTTATTTTCAAGTAGGAAATTCCCATCCACCCCATCAAACAACCTTGTCGAAGACCTCTCCGCCGACTACCTGACCCCGCATTGACCTCTGAACTTCTTGGGCGAAAACTGCCGGATGCTGTTGCAGGCTCCGAGCCGCAGCCTTATTCAGAGGATCGTTTTGATTAGGCTCAAGAAACAAAAACTGGATGCCGACCGTGACCTGATCGAGACTCAAGACAGGCTTCCAGTCTTCACGGAGGATGTTGAGACACACATTTCCCACCAGATCCACATTGGGATGATAAATTTTTTGCTCACATCTAACTTTGGGCGGCTCAATGGGGTAGTTTTGATTGATTGAGAAGCTGAAACTGAACTTGCCGCCCTTATAGAGGCCTTCATCTGCGTACAGCTTCAATCGAAAGTGCATCAGGTCGTTCGGGTCAGGGAACTCCAGCTCCATGTTCTCTGGAAGCGTGATCTCACTGATATCCTTTTGTACTCGTAGCTGAGCGCCCGTCACCTTCTTGCCGTGCCTTCCCTCTGCCTTCTCCTTGTCGGCTTTAGACTTGAGCTCCCAGATGTTCAACATTACAAATGTGGAAACGGCTAGACGGCAAGGAACTAGAATCCAATCAGATATCAGACAAGGATAGAATTGAAAATAAGACCGACACTAACTCAGAATCAAAGCCGCCAGTAGCAGTGCAACCGGTTGTCAAGAAATTAGACGTTCCCAATCTCTTACGGCGGGGTCCCAAACGGCAAGATAAGAAAACCAAAGCACCGTATCCGAATCGGAAGAAGGGTGCTGATAGCTTTCAGCTTTTTGTGGGCAATCTGTCTGCCGACGTGACGGACGACAAGTTGAAAGAGGTGTTCAGCCAGTACAAATCGCTGGTGCAGGCATTTGTTGCCAGAGATCAAAAAGAAAAACCTCGCGGGTTTGGCTTTGTTGGATTCACAAGCCCAGAGGACTACTTTAATGCCTTCAGGGAGATGAACAACAAGTACATTGGCAGCAAACCGGTTCAACTAAAGAAGGCTAGGCGCTAGCTAGCTAACTACGCATTTTGTTTCCTTGACTGGGCTCTCCTTGTATAGATGCTCTTGCGGCCCAGGCATGTCTATAAACACATCTGAATTGCTCAGTAGTAAAGAGTCTGGATGAAGTACGACATAGTCTACAATTTGTTTGCAAGAGACTGCAGGATTGTTTTGCCGGGCTTCCAGCTCCTGCTCAATCAGCTCTCGTACCTCCAGGCATCGTTGCAACCTCAGATTGGTTAAGAGAGCAACTTGCCGTTCTTGCGACGCTAGTGTGCTCAATAGAGGGTCAGTGTCCATGGTAAATGTGCCACTGCTGTGCTGCATATAATACGCATGGGCCCGGTTACCGTTTCGGGATCATCTCGCGGTGCGGGAAAACAAGTAGTATACATGGTTAATAGCATGAATTTTCAATTATTTAGTAGAATTTTACCCCGCAGTGAGCGCAGATCCAAGCAGAGAGCGGACCACAGAGGAGCACTGTCTGCCCAAAACCACTATGAAGTGCAGACGCCCATAGGGTTGATACTTCGTTTTGAAGGAAGAGAATAATAGAGAAAACAAAGAATAGATAAGTGATGGGCCCAGGGGACCAGTACGAATAGACACAAACGGTGTTCTAGTGCCTTCTATTCCTGGGGGCGGCGAGAGTTGCAAGCAACGATCTTGATTTTGTCGGCATTGACCATATCGCCGTCATCCATTTTGAAAACAACATCTGTGACAATAAACGTCCACACATCGTCGCAGCATCGGTAGGTCCGCAAATGTCCTTTGAGTTGCATTCGGGCCTTGACGGTCTCTCTCAACTGGTCCGTCATGACTCGGTCAAAATGCGACATGATCCGTACGGCGGACTGCGGTTCAATATAAGACTCGCTGATAAACTGGTCCAGCGCCTCTGTCAGTGCTGTTCCAATAGAGCTACGCCGGTAAAGCTCATAGTACAACTGGTTATTAGCCGGAGCACTCATGATGACAAGTTCCCAATCCTGAGTCACTGGGGGTTTTTGTTCCTGGAGATGCAAATATTAAATAGTGGGTTAGAATGTAGTCTACATCCAAGTAGCAGAAAAAATTAAAGCGGCTGCTTTCGCGCTGCCCAAGCTTTTGTTGTGTTGATCCGACATTCTGATTTGTCGTTTGTCATGAGTGTGTTTCGGGTGATTGGAAGCCCAGCTGCGGCAGTAAAGGCATCGTTATCTGCCGGTCAAACCATCAAGGTCGCATATGCAGCTGTCGCAGTATCCAAATCTCTCCTAACTATCGATAGAGGTCACTATGCTTCTCTGGCCGGTCCAGCTGAGCTTGTTCTTTCTCCGCAGTTCTCTCCTAGCGTGTTCGAGCTGAGCCAGAAGTGGACTGTAAACCCCAGGAACCTGGTTGCCTGGAATGCCACATTCAACAACAACGTTATGGAGGGTCCGGGCGAAATGGTGCTCAGCGGGCGGGGCGGAATCTGCCAGATTGACGTTGGCGTCGGAGAAACACTGGTGGTCGAAGCAGATAAACTGGTCGCCCACACTGCTTCTGCTGGCAGAACAATTTTCAGAGAGTCACGATTCGATGTGGCATCAGCCTGGACCTCGTGGATGTGGGCCGGAGTGAAGGACGCTGTTCAGTGGATTGGCAAAAAAAGTGGAGAAACCGTAAAAGGCGTCTCTTGGCTAGTGTCGAAACTTGGTGCACCAAAGTTCGACGCACCACAGCTCAAAGCAGCACAAGAGGCAAGCGAGGCAAGCGAGCCAAAGGAGCCAAAGGAGCCCAAAAGGTCCTTTGAAATGCCACAAAACGTTCTGACCGTTCTCGCCAAAGCCCGTCACTACAATGCCGTCATTAGCGACAAGGCATTCCACTGGACCCACTCTCCCAAGTACGTGTTTAATGGACCCTGCAGTGTGCTTATTGCTGCATCAAAGCATTGACTTCAAAATGACATTTATTTACGCTCTATCTAACCTGTAGACTAACGCCTTTACGCACGTGTCTGTGCCCAAACCTGCTTTCCCTCAGTTTGCATCCAATCGACCAGCGTATTGACTTCTCTATCCCAATCACCAAGCTTTGACCGCATAACCGCAATCTGGTCATTACTGAGAACCCTGGGCTGGAGCCAAGTGACGGTTACTGTTTTGTCGACCTGGTCGATGGTACCTTCGATGAGTCCCAGAGACAGCGCCTTGAGGACAAGGATCTCGACCTTGGAGCCAGTTTGGAGCTTGGTTTCTGTGGCAATAGCATCAAATGGAAGCACGCGATCAGTGGTGGGGCGCTTGAACACGCACTCACACAACGCCATAAGACAAATCTTTTGGTCAAGGAAGGCAATAGACGACTGCACAATTGGCGCTTTCTCAAGGCTGGGCTTGATGTTTTGGAAGGCAACAATATCTCCGGAATTCACAGCAAACACCAGGTCGTGCAACCACTTGTACTCGCCATCGAGGGTCTGAGCAATCGGGTGCAGAATAAGCTCGCCAAAGTTGTAGATCTTGTCACCCAAAAGAGCCGCCACAGCGAGATCATAAGCCTTCTGCTGCTGCTGCTCACGAGACAACGTATTAATATCAATACACGCAAGGTATAACAGGGCGTTCCGGTAGTAGGCAGTATACTCCCGCTTGTGCTTGTAGTATTCGCAGCTGACACCGTAGTACATTGCCATAATTGTAGAATCTGTAGTTTGCAGCTCGTCAACAAGCTTCGAGGCGCTGTCAATGATTTTGCGCGCCCGGGGCACCTCGCCTGTCTGCAAGCAGTAGCTGGCGATTCGCAACTCGGCAAACTTGCGCACGTTTTCGTCCTCGACCTTATCGCAAATCTTCTGCAAAAACACAATCGATTCCTGTGGCGTCGCACATAGCTCGGAAGCACTGATTCCTAGTGATACGTATGCCAAAGGATTGATCTTATCCTCAACGGTGGCGAGAAATTGCGTAAACAGCTGGTGTCGATACAGTCTCGACCGCTCGTCAGCGAACAGTTCGACAACCTTTTGCGTGAGCTGATGCCAAAGCTTGCGCTCGTGCAAATCTTCTAGCTCATAGATTTGTTCAACAAGCTCCGGTTGCTCATCTGTAACCTGCATCCGCAGATTGGTTATGGCCGTTAAAGCGTCTGGCATGGCTGATGACAGATCGAACCTTCGCCCTCGAGATACATGACAGAGGGCGAGCCAGACCTAAATCCAGTATTTTTCACTCAGGGTAAAGCAAACAAGTTATATAAAGTTCGTGGGGGGCTATTGAGAGTATCAATGCGCAACGTGGACCCGCAAGAGGTCATAGACTTTGGGAAAGCTAGCGAGCTAAGTCAGTACCTGCCGCGGATGCAGGTGGTCGACTCAAAATTCGGGAGGGCTATATTCATGGACCATATTGGATCCGATTTCTTGCTGTGTGAGTTCAAACCCAAATGGCTTTTGCAGTCACCCGATGCACCTAAGAATGCAAAGCAGTGTAGGACATGTGCCATTCGGAAAATGCGGGGCCAGCCCCGACAGTTTTGTCCTTTACAATTAGCGTCCAAGTCCGAATTGGAGAATTTGTTCAGCGAAATGGGCGCATTGGATCATATCCAGGTCGCCCGAGCATTTTTACAAAGTCCTGTGCTGGATTTATTGATCTCTGCCCAAACCACGGGCAGTGTATATGATCCACCCACTGCGAGCTTCTTGAACGCAATGTCGGCACGAGATGTTACGATAATAGTAGAAGGTCCAAAGCCTCGCATCAGGATCGTTGATCTCGACCCCAAGTGTGCCAACAAAATAACCAAGTGGAGGGAGACCGAAACAAACCTCCAACCGTACTACCTTCAAGAATCAAAAGATTGTTACATATATAAGCTCAAGGAAGATTAAGGTGACTACCAAATTGACGATCTTCGGAGACACTCGTAGTGCGAATAGGCTGTGTTGGAACCTCCGGCTCTTGTTCTTGATACTCGCCATCTTCAGAGGGCTCGCGCAGTAATGGTGCACGCATTTCCTCATCAAAGTCCTTTTCACCAGTGAAAATATAGACCATAGAGAGCATAAATAGCGATGTGAGGACCAGCCCCACGATAATGCCGAGAAGAAGAAGCGTGTGCGTCTTCATGCGGAATGGGGGTTTTAAAAACGGCGAGTGAACCCATTCAGGTGAGATAAACGAATCAATGAAAAACACACTACTTCCAAGGGATGTGAGACCTCGTGTTTCCGCCCATTCAGTAACATATACAGATTGGCCAAACCCAGAAACCAGTCTGATGGCCAAAACATTCGAAGATAGCCAGTGCATGGCTAACTCTTCTTTAGCAGCTGTGAGTAAGGGCTTACCGTCAAACATGTCTTGGCTGTGATTTCCAGGGATCAAGTGAAGCTTCAAGAGTAATTCGAGCTGAGGGTTATCTCGTGTGAAGTTGGCCGCTGCCAGCGCTTTCGTGTCCGGAACAATAATGGTGTAGTTCTCATGAGGATTTAAGGCATAGCCAAACCCAAATTCTTCTAGTAAGTCAACAAACTCCGATCGCCCGCCTGCTTCGATCAAATCAATAGAAGTGATCTCCAGATTCGAGGGTAGAACAATGTCTTCGATAATGTGGGCAACCCCGTTGTCGAAAAGAATGTCGGCACTGCTGGCAGTCACAGTGGTACCCGAAACATTCACATAGTACGAGGAAGAAGATGAAGATTTTTCAACCATTTCTATGCTCACTTTTTGCCCAGAAAGATCCCTAGTTGTAACGGCTCCAGAGTCAGTGTAGACCGGGTTTGCGTAGATCATGGCATAGAAGAACTCACGGAGAACATCAGTATTGTTTCCCATATATGCCATTAAAAGCTTTTGAGACTCCCAAGCCTCGCGCGATGGCAATAGCAAAGTCCAGCTGTTGCTCAGGGGTAGATTGACCAGTCCCAGGGAGTCCAAGAAATTCAACGAATGAGACGACATAAATAGTGGACCAATCGCCATCGAAAAACTAGGAGGGGCTGGAATTTCGCCTGGCACAACATAAATCGTAGCACCTCCAGTTTCGTATTTTTCAGAAACGACTGGTTGCCAGTTCACAAACATCGTACCCGACGAATGTGTTGAGACATGCATTCGTTGAGGTAGATTGGATCCTTTCAGCGTCATAGCACTATCCACAAGTGTGTCAGTTTCTTCGTTAGTAGGAACAAGCGACCCCTTGGCAAATTGATAAAGCACCGAATCAGCTCTGAACTTGTAATTGCCTCGAGCACTGAGCTTGCTGTCGTTATCTAACGGAGCCTTTGGAACAAAAATAGTGATCGGATCCGTGTATGTTCCGTCAAGTAACCATTCATAACCGTACAAAGAAACCTCACGTGCAAAAGTATATCCTCCCAGTGCCAAGACGTATTTTTCGGGCGTGAACTCAATAAGAGTGCCTTCATCCAACAATTGCGAATAAACATTCAAAACACCGGTCTTTGAAGGCACCCAGCGCTCGATTGCACCTGAAAAGTTGCCGAAATCAGACTCCATACTCAAATCTGTGTTGATAAAAAACTTGGTGCCATCAAGCATTGTAACTTCACAGGGTAAATCTTGAGGCTTTAAAATACCTTGAGCCATATGTCTCCGAAGAATGCGATCCCTATCTGACTGGCCATGGTTAGATGTGAGGTATTTGAGCTCGATATCGTTAAAGAACTCAAGAGCGTCGTTAGAGGGAGCAAATAGTGTAACATTTCTCTCCAAATGTGCACATCCACCCTCAATGCTCGCAATTTGCGAAAATGTGCTTAATTGCCGATGATAGAATAGCGATTTGCACAGCTTCTCGGGCACCTCGACAACCTCGGAAATAGCATGAACCACGCCCCTCTGAGCAGACGCAAACAGATTCTGTTCGACCAAACGAGCTGGACTGCGGTTTATAACTCCATTTTCTAGGTGCACTTGCACATTTTCGCCATCCTTTTTGAGATAGGAGGGCACGAGCAAGTCGGCCTCTCTTCCGGGGGCGTCGAAGACAATTGTGTCGTTGAGGAAGTGATATAGCAGCTGATCTTTGGTCATGGATTCAGAGTCGTATGCCGCAAAAGCGGAGTTTATCGGCGCTAAAAATGTCGAGTTATAGCTCTGATTGATAAGGGGAACCAACCCATGGCGCTGTAAAAGCCCTACGAGGACTGAGAACTCGGACCTGCTTGATAGCACATCAATGATTGTTTTGACAGGGACCTCACTCGTAGCTACACTGCTTGAGAAAAGCCATATATAAACAAACAAGTATAGCATACAGAAAAAGGTACGCGAAGATTATTAAAAGGATGGGCTTATTAACAGTGTTTCCGATATGAACGGGGTCGAGGCGGGGGGAAGGAAACTGATAAGAGAGGTTTTATAAGACACACAAGATAAGCAGGTGCATTTGAGTTATTTAGAGTCTCTCATGGGTCTCCCGAGCCAACAGTAGTAAGGCTGGCAACTTAGTCGAAACTCTAGTTTTTTTGTGCCTGCGCCACGTGCAGCGTGCATGAAACGCCTCACTAATACCAATATAGATCCTTACAAGCATATAATTTAGTATTTACAGCAATATTCTAGACATTGGTGCTAATTTCGCTCTTGATATCAATACCTGTCCAAAGCAAATCAGTAGCAGTTTCAGAACCACCTTGTACAAGCTGCTTTTTGGGCTCGACGGGCACGGGCTCGAATAGACCGTTTGTCAACATCTCAATAACTCGCACAATGCCCAAAAAGAGATTCTCGCTCAACATACCAAAGGCGAGAATAATCACCGGAGATGTAGCGACGTAGCTCTGTGTCGCAGAGTACGACGCAGGGGAGCGGAACATAAGCGAGACGGTGGGTGCAACGACTGAGGCAACACCGGCTGTGAAAAGCAGGTTAGAGTTCCAGTAACCGATGGATTCTAGTCTGCGAGGCACAGGAGTCTGCGATTCCATGGTGAGCTTGATGGTGGTGCACTTCATGCGGATGAACAAGAACACCAAGCCACACAAAGCAGCCAGCGGCCAAATCGGAGTCAACAACATCACATAGCCAAACGTGGAGGTAGCAACCAGAAGTTCCTTGTTGATATCAAACGGAGCAAGTTGCTGTTGGAAACGAAGCCATTGACCATCTTTGGACTTGGTATCGGGCTTCATGTATGCTTTGGCAACTTGCAGCCCGTAGGGTAGCATCGTGTCGGTAAGAATACCAACCAACTGGTTCGTAACCGAAAAATAGATTGCCTGTGTCCGCAAGCGCAAGGTGTTCAGGTTGAACTCCGAAACAATGCCCACCTTCTGGCCGAATGTTGACTCACGGAGCGGCATAACGTAGTTGATCATCCGGTTACCGAAAGGCAAGTATAGGTACGCAGTCAAAAAGATGGGAGTGTAGTTGAGCAAAAATGTTGCGAAAAACATTGCTTGGTTGAATTGACGGCTGTAAACCTCCTCGCTGCTGGGATCTGACCACGCCAGCCAAGCAGTCAAAATCTTGGAATAAACAATGGAGAATAGAGCACCGCCGACAACACTCGCGCCAGTAGGAACCAAAGACATGATCGATTTGAGAGGGCCATCGTAGAGCTGGGTGAAAAATACCTCAGTGAACAAGATAGCGACCATTCCTAGAACATAAATCATACCAAGGAGAATACCGACAGGAATAAACATGGCGAACCTGATCTGACTAGTGGCAAGCGCTGTCTTCTTGTATCCAAGACGCGGAGTCACAATACGAGAACAGTGAAGAGTATTCCATTCAGCACTAACACGACGCTCAATATAACGCCAGTAGATAAGGAAAGCAGCGGCCCAAATGAGCATCAGCAGCGAAAGCAATGTCGAAAAAGGTTGGCCAAGGAACATCCAACATGCACCCAAAGTGGCTGGAATGAGCAATTGCTTCAACATGTACCTAAAGAATCCATAAAGCAATCCAATATTGTCACCATATTGCAAACGAAGCCGGTTGTAGCTGACGGTAATGCAGCGCGAAGAATCAAGCAGCAATTTGCTGTTTAGAGAAGGAGAACCAGCCGGAAAAGCGCCCTCCACACAAGGCATGGCCAGTACATTCGAGCCGATAATCGTCTCGTATACTAGTCGGCGGCGTACAGCAGGGTTGATCGCGTTCTTACCTTCGTTGACAAAATCCACCGGCTGGGTTGAGACACCAACTGCCCAGTCACGGACCTGACCTTCTGCAGCCACTTCAACAAGTTTCAAAGGTTTGATTCGAACTACGACCAGCGCGGTCTTGTCTACACCCGGGCGAATTGTGGTGTAAAATCCGAAAGAGGACAAATGCTGGGTGACCGATTCCAGAGCTCGTTGGCGCTTCTCACTAGACTCGTCCAGCTTCACAATAACGGCATAGTCTGGTTGCAGTGCGTGCAAATCCACATCAATTGCTGCATGCTTTTCCGAAGGCACAGGCTTCCGCTTGAGTGCACCCTTAGGCTTGTCACTTCCTGTAGCTTCTGGCATTGCTGACCGATCGTTGCTGCGGGTAGCCCACGTAGACGAGGCATTTAGGAGATCTGGCAACGTCAATGCCTAAACAATTGCAACACAATAAAGTGATGCCATACACTACACGGTTGAATAATACATCGCTTCAATCTAGTATATAGTCGAGAATCCGCCCCGGAAACTTTAGCAGATTACAAATGAGCCGAGCAAGTCAGTTGGAGGCTGCGTACAAGGCGGTTGTTGAAGAGATTGCATCCTTTTGCAAAACCCACCAGCTCAACACGCCGAATCTTGTTGCTGTGTCAAAGTACAAGCCCAAGGAGGATATCTTGACTTTATACAACCTTGGCCATCGTCACTTTGGCGAGAATTATGTGCAGGAGTTGACCGAGAAAGCCAAGGAGCTTCCCGACGACATCCAATGGCACTTTATTGGCAACTTGCAGAGCAACAAGGCCAAGATTGCTGGTCAAATCCCCAACCTAGCCTATGTTGAGACCCTTGACAGCGAGTCCAAGGCTACGAAACTCAACAATCAGCGAGGCACTCTGCCCCCGCTAAAAGTATACATCCAAGTCAATACATCCGACGAGGAACAAAAGTCAGGCCTTTTTGATTTCGCTTCTATCGAGAGTTTAGCAAAGCATGTGGTTTCAAATTGCCCTTCGCTGACCTTGGTCGGTCTTATGACCATTGGTTCGCTTTCACAGTCGAAAAGCGAGAGCGAGAACCAGGACTTTAAAAAACTTTTAGCAATCCGTGAAAAGTTGGCTGACTCCCTCAAAGTCTCTGCCGGGTCTTTAGGCTTGAGTATGGGCATGAGCTCCGATTACCTCGAGGCCATTCGTCAGGGATCAACCAATGTTCGAGTTGGAAGTCAGATTTTTGGTGGCCGTCAAACTAAAGAGGAAATTCAAGCCAACAGTTCTTCTTGATTGGTCTTATATATAAGTGCTACATATTTTACAGCTGATATGCATTACTGACGTTTTTCACTAAGATTACCGAAACAAGCTTTTTCGTTGTCCGAACAGTTGCTCGGTAATTTACACGGTTAGCATCGAATTCAAGACGACAAAGACACCCGAAGTTGCCACTGCTAGTAGTTTGAATCATTCCCGCACCAAAAAGCACATTTTGTTGGCCTGCGACGACAGATAGCCCCCAGTTTAAACCACCAAGCGCATCCGCATCATCTTTCACAATGGGCTGCTGCCAAGACAGGGAGAAATTCTTGAAATCTTTCTTGAATTCTCCAGCTACACCAATCTGGTCCCATCTCATGGCGAAATCCTGGGCATTGAGTGTTACTGGGCGCATAAACCGCTCAATCGTGATAGGCAGCCTAAATGACATTTCGTTGAGGGATCCAGCCAGATACGTAACTCGTGCAATAGGTGACAATGCAAATGGTTGCTTAGCCTCACACATAATGACTTGCTCTGTTACAGCAGAAGGGCGCAAAGAACTCGCCGGTAGGCTTTTGGAGGAAACACTCAAAACAGAGCTTTCCATAGGATTTGTGAGCTGGACCGAGACCGAAGATAGAGCAACATTGGAGACGTTCTTCAAATACAGAATGACGCAACCGATGTTTTTTGAGTACTCATATTTGCATCCAACTTGCAAAAGCGCGTCTTGGTACAGCACGGCTTCAGAGTGGGTCAACATCTGTCGGAATCCATGCTCCCAATTGGACGATAGCAATTCAGATTTTCCAGTAGTTTGGGGTGTTTGAGCAGGGGCTTCTTCCTGAATTGTTTGCGGAAACCCGGTGGGGGTCTGCGGTTTGGACCCCCCAGACCCCAAACTAGGAGAAAAGGAGCCGCCGCGGCCGGTGATAATGGGAGTTAGCTTCTTGCCTGTAGCCTGAGCTCTGAGGGACTGGTTTCTGTTGACAATGTTGGATTTTGCCAATGTGTTTTGTCTTGCCAGCGCGGATCGAGATTTTAGTGAAAGCCGTTCGCCAAGAGGCGATTCTTTGAGAACAAACGGCGGCATCTCATCACAAACTGTGGGCAATAAATAGACATTTTCTGGCTGAAGGAGGTTGTGGTACTCACACGAGCGCTGTTGAAGTTCCAAATCGCCTGAATCAAGATACAATTTGAACACATCAAGAATCTGGGGTCTGATCTCTTCAAAAAGGTTGGCAAATTTGAGGTAGGTAGTTAGCAAGTGGTAGCGAACTGGCGGTGAGCATATTGACCACAGATCCTGTAGAACAAGAAACTGCTCTCCTGGACGACATCCAGGTTCATGAGCAATTTGGTTACCAAATTCGCCGAGAAAGTAGGCACAAACACGACCGGTGTTATCTGAGCATCGTGGGCCCTTTGCGTACTCGAGTGCTGTCCGCGTAGCATATGATTGAATTGTATCGTTATTGACAACGATCTGAACCATTCTTTGCCACACTTCATCAGGAACCTGGCTTCCCCCGACCATCAGTAAAGAAAGTGTCGTATCCACGTACCACTTGAGGGAAGTTGCGAACCTCTCGATGACATCACTCAGGCGAACAACCGTCTCTTCTCGGAGATCCAGTTCATGAGATGAGAGCTGGTCAAGTAAGCTGGCCGCAATATGTTCGATATTTTCGTCGTTGCAGAGATGATATAGTCCGTCCAAGGCCCGTCTGCGAACTGAAATATCTTTATCATTGAGCAGTGCCAAAACTGGGTCCAGCAGATGATCAATACCTTGGAAGGGTGTCAGAGCGACCATCGAGTTCAATGCAAGATAGCGCAGATTTGTGTCTTTACCTTCCAAGCACCGTTTCAATGAGTTAATCGTGTGTTCTAACAGTACACCATCATCCATATCGAGGTGCACAAAGACGTTGACGGCCTCTAGGAACACAGCATTCCGCATGTTAGCAGACTGAGAAGAGCTTGATGTGGATCCACCTGGCGCAACTGTGATGGCCCATTCAAGAATCATCGAGATAGACTCGTGCAGAGCATAGGAAACAGCTTCATCTTTGGTTGGTGGGGGGATTTGAATCAGTTCAAGTAGCTTGATGATAAACCAAGGAGCCGGAACATCGTAGTAAATATACTCGGAGGATACTTTCTGCTCAAAAAGGAGGTGGTGTAGTTTACGAGCAGCGACAGCAGCTGCCCGCTCAGCAGATGCTGCATCGTTCTCGGCAATAGCTTTGATCAATGATGCAACTGAAGTAGCTACTCCAATATCTTGAACATCCAGAAGCGCAATGATGCGCTCTGTCCATTCGGGCTGAAGTACTGTTCGGTCTCGGCGATAAAAACTCAGAAAAGTTAAGGCTGCCTTTTTCCGGACCGAATGAGAAGATGTAGGAGACATCAGAAGCTTGACAATCTCAGTAGCCAATTCTAACGGAGGATCCGCGATTGCACTCACAAAGTTCAAAGCCATAGAGGTGTTCAGATCACTTGATGAAGCAAGATCATCTTCCACAGCCGGAATGGCCCGTTCGATTGCTGACTTGTTATCGCTGCACATCAATCCCATCGCCAGGTATCCAATTTGTTTGCCATGGGACTTTGGCATGGTCAATAACGGCAAGATATCAGACGCGTCAAAATCAACTGGGTAGCCGAGAGTGTAGATGTATGCAAGTTTGGCGACATACTTCTTGCGCTTGTAAGCGTTCAAGTTATTGTCCCGAAAATTCTGTTTGATGTTCGCAATTTCAGCATTGATCCGAGCCTTCTCCGCCTCGTATGTCCGCAGTTCTCGCAAATCTGCGATGAACTGGGTCAGCCCTCTCATCGCCATCGCTGACCAATGCTACGATCCCTAGGAGCTCGCCAAACAATATATAGAGTCAAAAACGGCCTCGAGGCTGCCATAACCTGGAGAGAAGAGAACTTGAGATACAGATTTCTCAAATTGACATACTGGAACTAAACCTAAGGTATCCAGAGATATGTGCTAGGTAGTCTTGAAATTGGAGCGGTTTGCCTTCAAAGCTTGTAGTTATAAAAAAATTTGTGCACTTTTACTATGTTCAATAGACCTACACCGCTGCGAAACAAACGATCTCGGGACAGCATATGCCCGTTTTGAGACCAGTAACGGTTTTAATCATCCCACATTCTATGTCAAGTCTTTCTGCAGTGATGGCTCGAAATCAGATCACGTGAACCCTGATAAGCATAAGCCTTCAGTTAGGACATCAGTGTGAAATATGTTTATTAACACAAAAAGGCAATTCCATTCATACTAGTATACCAGAACAAGGATAATCGTTAGGGGTATACTTGGGGTGATTTGAATGCGTAAATATCGATATAATGCCGAGGTCACACGCTAAATCGAAGTATGAACGGGCCTCCGATCGGCACTGTAGGCTTCTGCATGAAACTTGTAGTGTGGGAACATATTTTATTTGGCGATTACACACCTGCAGACTTGGAGTGAGCTGGTTTGTATGAAAGAGGAGATCTAGTAGCATAAGGACTCGGCGTTACAGTTATTTCAATAAACCTACTCAACCGTAGCACCAGGAGCAAAAATCCCTGCTCTGCATTCGACTACTAAGCAACTGGCTCAATGGTGCTTCAACCCACATTTTGCAGAATGCATAGGTGGCGCTCATCAGGTTAGTCTAGCGAGTTACCCTGTTAATTAGACTAGTTAGAACGATATCGTTGCATCCTTACCTTGATTGAGCCTCTAGCCTTCAGGCCAGTTCAGTTTGCTTTTCTTGGGTACCTATTTACAGCTGGTTTACCCGCCCTGATTCGGCTTCGTATTCAATGCAGATGGCGTTGGGAGAGACGACTTTGGCATTTTACGACCAATTCGGTGATCTCAGGCCCTAATTTAACAGCTAGCACTCCATGCTGTTTGAATTCCATCTTATTCACGTTTGCATATAAACTGCTAGTCCTTGGTTGAACTTACTTTCGCTCCTCATGCACTATGCGTTTCGCATACTAACGCAAGATCATCATCAAGTCAGCCTGTGCTACAAACAAACATTTGCCTTTGTTGAATTAGTAATGCCGCATGCATGGCTTAATATTTATTCTGCAGCCGCCCATTTCAGAGGAATGATGAACCTTGGCGAAACGAAGGAGGCGCCTTCGGGAGAGGAGGTGATCTCCAAAGACATAGATACATACTCTGTCTCCGGAACCACTAATAGTGAACAAATTCATCCTTTGAATCAGTCAGACACCCGTCGCAGCGGCACTGCTCCAGCCAGTGATGCGGAGAGCAGGCAAGATGATGTTTTGAGTCGATACTACACCAACCGGTCAAACTCTGGCAAGGAGATACCACCGATGGGTGGCGACAAGCCATTCCCACCTATGTTTGAGGACGCCGAAGCGTACAAGGTTGAATTCCAGGGACCGGACGACCCATTGAACCCCATGAATTGGAAAAATAGCCGTAAGTTGCTGCTTGGTATGATCATGGCATACATGACAGTTGTTCTTGCTTGGGGTTCTTCTGTTATGGCTGCTGGCATCCCTGTAATCAAGGAGGTTTTCCATGTTGGTCAAGCAACTGCTGCTCTGGGCATTTCGCTATATGTTCTGGGGTTTGCTACGGGTCCCATCATTTGGGGCCCTCTGTCAGAGGTGTATGGTCGTTATATCCCGATGCTCGTTTCTTATATCTTCTTTACCGCATTTACTTTCTGGACCGCCACAGCTGATCACTTTTACCATCTGATTTTGTACCGTTTCTTTGCAGGTGCTATCGGTTCCGCACCTTTGGTAATTGTTGTTGCATCCTTTGCTGATATGTTCACCGTCGAAGTGCGTGGAAGGGCATTGGCCCTGTTCTCTCTTTGCATGGTAACAGGTCCCATTTTAGCTCCTGTTGTTGGCGGATACATTGTTGCCTCTTACTTGGGCTGGCGCTGGCTTTTCTACATTACGGGTATTATGGCATCTCTTGGTTTGGTCTTGATGATTTTCTTCCTCCGAGAGACTTTCCACCCTATTATTCTTTCTAAAAAGGCCGTGGACCTCCGTCTTCGAACAGGTAATATTATGATTTATGCCCAACATGAGAAGAATGTCCCCGATATCAAGGAAATCGCTGGTCGTGTTCTTATTCTTCCCATTAAAATGTTGTTCCAGGAGCCTATTCTCTTCTTGATGTCTCTTTACCATGGCTTCGTTTATGGTATCTTGTACCTCACTCTTGAGGTTGTGCCTATCATTTTCTCGGAGAAATACCATTGGAAGGGTGGAAATATTATGCTTCCTTATCTGGGTTTCGTTGTCGGTGGTATCATTATGAGCTTCGCAAACGTATTCTTCTTCGATCCCAAATTCCGTCGTGACCTTCGGGCAAGTGGTAAGCCCATTCTTCCTGAAGCTCGACTCCCTCTCTGCATGGCTGGTGCAATTGAGTTTCCTATTGCCATTTTCCTTCTTTGCTGGACGGGAAATTACAGAGTCCACTGGATCGCACCTTCGATTGGTATGGCTTTCTTAGGTGGCGGCTTAGTATCTCTTTTCGTTGGCATCATTAATTACACAGTGGACACTTACACTTTCCTTGCAGCATCCGCTATGGCTGCAAACACATTTACCCGTTCTGGAATGGCTGCAGCATTCCCGATTTTCGCATCAGCCATGTTCCACAATCTTGGTGTTGAGTGGGCAGGCACATTGTTAGGCTGCTTGGCGGTGCTACTCTTACCGTGCCCCTTCATCTTCTACTACTATGGAGAACGTATTCGCGGCTGGTCTAAATATGCACCAAAGATACCCGCCCCTCCTAAAAAAGAAGAGCCTGCAGATGACGCTTAAGTTTTAAGACATACATTGCGCACAATGAATGTCTAATACCTTCAATGAACATTCAATGTCAAATTTCATACGAAGTTTTTAATTGATTTATATCTTAGCTATTAATGAAATGAAAAAGTTTTTTACCCGGCGATGTAGATCTTGCTGTACCTCAGCTGCAGATTCGGGTGACTCAAATACGGTTGGGATTGAAGCCGAGAAGTAGCTTTTAAACTCGGTAAATGAAGCATGAGATACTCTGTGGCACTGCTTAGGCGCTAGAATACTTTTAAGGTATCGAGAATAGGTATTCTTATCGTTGGCTGCCTGCCCTCTCTTGTGTGCCGTCACATGCCTTGCTCAACCGCTTTTCCCCGACAGTTAAACCACCATGCACGTTGCGGGTGACAAAGACACACTACGCATTGAACTGAAGAGCCGATGACTATTACGCTAAGATTTGGTGCAGCCTGGCGTAATAAGACCAAAAGTTGTGTTATTTCCTGGCATTTGAGTATACTAGAAATCTGATGCACTATAATTTTCAGGTACTCTCGCTCAGTCTGAGTGTGAGCCTGTGATAAAGTATTTCCCGACAAAGCTTATCTTACGCAGCCCCCCTCGCCCAAGACAAAAAAAATTGTATCTGGTAGTGAAATAGATCTTCCCTCAAAGACTAACTCACTTCTTAGTGCCACATTTAGAGTACAGTCAACTTTCAAGATACGCTTCGTAGCATTTTGCCCACGGACTTCATTAAGCCGACAATGGACCTAGCGGGGCCACCTGCGGCCTCAACCCTTGACCCATCTATATAACTATTACATATTGGCCCAATATTTTATTCGACCGAACGGGAGGTGGTGATAAGCTATCCCTACTACAACCCGATATGGAGAGCTCAGCGGACAAGCCGAGAGAAAAGAATTTGTCTCCACATGACTCCCTCACGAGCTCACCACTGTCTTCTGCTGACATAGAAGCTAATGGAGTCGACATAGAAGACATCGACGACTACGTTGCAGACCCTATTGATAGGTATGCAACGAGAGCCAGTCTCGCCCAACGAGCTAGATCTCTGACTAGATATGGCGGTGTGCCGCCAATGGGTGGTAACAGGGCATGGCCGGCAAAAATTCTAAACGAAGACGAATATAAAGTGGAATTTGATGGCCCGGATGACCCTCTCTGCCCTTTTAATTGGTCCAACACCAAGAAGTTCACGAACGGTTTCATTATGACATACCCCTCCTTAGCCCTGGTATGGGGCTCTGCTATTTATGGCTCTGCTCTCGAGTTTATTGAGGTGGAGTTCCACGTTGGGCAAGCAGTGTCTGCGCTTGGCATTTCGCTCTACATTTTAGGATTCGCTTGTGGTCCTGTTTTTTGGGGACCATTGTCAGAGGTATACGGTCGTAGATTACCTCTTGTGTGCTCATTAGTTGGCTTGACGTGTTTTAGTTGGTGGGCTGCGACAGCGGATAAGTTTTACCAGCTGATGGTTTATCGCTTCTGCTGCGGCTCGATCGGAGGTGCGTCAATGTCGATTATTCCAGCGGCTATGGGAGATATTCTACCTGTACGCTCGCGAGGAGTGGGAATTTCAATGTACTCGCTGTGTGTCGTTGCCGGCCCAGCGATCAGTCCGATGGTGGGAGGCTTCTTAGCGCATTCCTCTATGGGATGGCGCAGCACACTCTACTCCTCTGCTATTATGGCGAGTGTTGCTTTAGTGCTAGTTGTTTGTTTCTTGTCTGAAACCTACCATCCGGTGATTCTCAAACAGAAGGCCCGTACAATTCGTTCGGCGACAGGGAATCAATTTGTATTTTCAGCTCACGAGAGAGTGGAATTAGATCTGAAAGTTGTTTTGGATAAGGTTATAACTGTGCCGTTTCAAATGCTTTTAACAGAACCAATTCTTATGCTAACAGCTACTTACCAAGGATTCTTATATGGCGTGCTTTATTTGTGTCTAGACGCCATTCCAATTATTTTTACTAGCTACGGCTGGAAAGGCGGCGTGGTAACGCTTCCCTATATTTCATTGTTTTTGGGTGCAGTTGTTGCTAATGTTACGAACCTTACTATCTTCGATCCAAAATTCAAAAGAGACCTCGCCAAAAGCGGAAAGCAGGTTTACCCCGAAGCTCGTCTTCCGATGATGATGGTGGGGTCATGTGTTTTTCCCACTTCAATTTTCCTACTGTGCTGGTCTGGTGCTTATAAGGTCCATTGGTTTGTACCCACTCTTGGCCTGTTTTTCCTTGGATACGGCCTCATTACTTTGTTTCAACCTATCATTAATTACACTGTCGACACGTTTAGGCTAAGGGCTGCATCTGCAATGGCCGCTAATGTGTTTGTTCGCTCGGGACTGGGCGCTGCATTCCCCATTTTCGGTAAAGCCATGTTCAACAACCTAGGGACTCAATGGGCTGGTACTCTTCTTGGCTGCTTAGCATTACTGTTGAGCCCTTTTTCTTTCATATTCTACCGTTGGGGCCCTAAGCTTCGGGCAATGTCAAAAAGCACGCAGCAATAAATTATTAAAAAGTTGCGCCCCAACTTTTACCCATCGAGCTCGCAGTTCTTACGTTCCGCATACGTGTTTATACTGTGATTCTTTCGAGGGGTTGGCGGCCAACGGAAATTGTAAACCATTTATTTCTTGGAAGATTTTTGGTCCTGAAAATTGGTCTTCCCATCATTAATTACTTAAACTTGTCTGCATATTCGCATAATGCCTATCCCTGTTTCAAACTGCATGAACTTATGGCTGTAAAAGCAACAACATCCAAAACAGTGTTTCCCCTTCCCGATCAGTGCCGGCTACATCAGATGTGAAGCTTTTAGACGTGTGCATATTCACCATATACGACATACATACGGACTGGGCGTCGGTAGAAGAACAGTGTGAAAATGTCGTGTTTATCATTCAGGGTGTTCAGCATACGGCTCAGGAATCTCCTGTATTTTTGCGATCATGCCAGCAGGAGATTTTTCAGTATGCTTTTCTCTAGCTTCTAGGATCAGTGCTAGGAGCAATTTACTATATGCTGATATCTGTAGAGTAAAAATATTAAGAACTGCTAATTTACCGGGGTTCCAGAGTTTGGGCTTCACACAGGAGGTCTTTCAAGGACATGCATGGTCATGATGCGGGACAGCCTATTTTTGAATCAGCATAGACACACGATTGGGGTTTTGGATGCTCCTCCCACTGATGTTGGGGTATCCCGCTGTAAGGGTTTCCTTGAAGGCTCGAAATAAATTCTTAAAATCTCGAAAAAATTGGTGCTACTAGGGACTTCTTTGTTATTGCTTTTAAGAATGAAATCACCAAATATACTTCTGGTTATAAGGCACGGGAGCTTGGGACCCATAAGGATGTTGATTTGTTTATACTCGTAATGACCACACTCTGTTAGGTTTCAACATCGTTATGCACGTATTTTAGATGTGCTGAAAAATTCTAACAGCTCATTCGACTTTATCCGCAGTTTGATCTACCAAGAGCTTCTCCTCAGACTCGTTTATTCAACTCAATAGGCCTTATCATTCTCTCGGGCGTTACAGCTGGAATAGAGATTTGAATGCTATGTCTACGAATGCTTTGCATGGTAATTGGTCGAGCAATATGAGTATATTACAAGCTTAGTGCATTCAAGAGATTTGGTCAAATGCGTACGGAATACAGTCTAACCTTGGGATTATAGGCTATATCATGTGGCACCATTTTAATCTTCATTATGCGTGGGTTTAGACAAGATGGTACGCTGTATTTTCGATCTCGCCCATTTAAGCCATCAGTTTCGCAGGAACGGTTTTAGTTACACATTTTTCCTGGCTCCAAAATTTGTTTACGAGATATACTTGGCATTCCGAAGTAACTCTGACTGCAGATTCAGTTGTCGAGCTATAATGACGGGAATTTGATCTTTGTGTTCTAGCCATATACGCTATTGAGTGGGCCGTAAACTTACTAGGTTGCTCAGCAGAAACATACAATGCTTCTCATTTACTATTTGACTGATTTCACTGTTTGGGATCGAGGATCGTCAACACCGGACATGCGAATAGTATAGAATAGAAAATGGAACCGAAGAGTGCGAAATTAAACTACCACACATCCACTTGCTCAGTCCATTCCAGGTATTGTTAGAGTGTACGTTTGGCAGCCCGTGTGAACAGCGAAAACATCAATGACGAGTATGCTTAGCATACAGGTTGCAATAAAAGTAGTATTGATCCCGTGTACTGACAGAATTCCAATGAATCAGGCGATATACAGAAATCTGACGTGCAGTGCTGCATAATCACCGCAGGCTCGCACTAGCGACACAGACGCATAAAGAATACAGTAGTACCACCTCGACCGGAAAAATGCTTGAGATGACTGTTTAATAGATCATTGTGAGCGGTCAATATACGTTTGGGCCTTCTCAGAGAGTGCGCGAGTTACGCTTTGAAAGGATTATTTGCTCAAGCAACGGGATCCCGAAATTCTCTCACTGAAACTAGGGCTAGGTCCTGCATGACCTTGTCTTGGTTGAGCAAGGTGAACCAGGATGAAGGCAACCAAAGTGCAAGTTCATGAGCAATCGATTGCAATCAGAGGATTTGACGTCCTTGAGTGACCAACCATCTTCAATAGCCCAATTTACTTCTATAGTCTTCGAGAGTATATAACATAAATAGCCTGCGAGGGCCTCGCACGTGACGAGCAAACGCTTAGTTTAAATCTGATGGCACAGAAAAAGAAAGCTTGACGTACACATGGATCGATTATCAGACTCGGTTGAATTCGAAGACAAGCCCTGTGACTACTGTTCCAAAAACGTGTGCAAGCCACTGCAGCCCGGCGAGCTGGGATTTATTCCGTTCGCAGAGCTGGTGGTTGCACATACCAAAGGTGTACCAGATCTTCCAGCTATAATGGGACCTAATAATAAAGCCATCCCCACAGTACCAAATGACCATTTGAAATACCGGGTGGACTATAATGGTCCGGATGACCCGCTGAATCCGCTCAATTGGTCGAGGTTTCAGCGAATTTTCCATATTGCTATGGTCTGCTATGCTGGGATGGTGGTCATGTGGGGAATGACTGTTTGGGCATCAGTGGAAAAATTCCTTAAGCCCATTTACCATCTGTCTTGGTCTGTCTGTGGCTTGGGTTTGGCTTTATATATCATGGGATTGATGGCCGGGCCTGGTGTGTGGATCCCGTTATCTCAACTTCATGGTCGACGTCCAATGTTAGTTTATTCGATGCTGGGTGCGACGGTGTTTACATGGTGGACCTCAACTGCTCAGTACTATTATCAGTTCATGATTTATCGGTTTTTTACCGGTGCCTTTGGTGCCGGTGCACTCAGCATTTCAGTGGACGTTTTCAAAGACCTATCTACCCGACGTAGTGTTGTGGATACTTCCATCAGTGTCTATACCATTATGAGCTTTGGCGCGCCCGTTCTTGCACCATGGGTCTCTGACTGCGTTGGATTCTCATTCTTGGGTTGGAGATGGATGTTCACCCTGCAAGGCATCATGATGTCGAGCAGCTTCGTGCTACTCCTCCTTTTCTTTAGAGAAACTTCTAGCCCAGTCGTGCTCCAAAGTAAAGCCAGGTACTTGCGAATTCGCACTGGTAATCGGTTTATATATTCAGCCCATGATCACACTTTCCTAGACTTGAGTCTGGTCATTCACAACTTTTTTGCTGGCCCGATTAAGTTTTTAACTGCCGATCCAATTCTAGCTGTCGTGTCCATTTACCAAGGATTCCTGTTTGCGTTGCTGTATTTGACCATGGAAGGTATTCCTTTGACCTTCTTGAGATATGGATGGAATGGACCTTTGACGGCTATTTGCTCTCTTTCGATGTTTATTGGAATGGTTATAGCATCTGCTGTTCAAATCTTTATCACGAATCCACAGTATCGGCGCTATGCCAAGGAGATTGATGTTCCTGAAAGCCCCCCTTTGAGGCTCTGGACTATGCTTCCTGGTGCCATTGTGTTGCCAATCTCTCTTTTCTGGTGGTTCTGGACTGGATTTTATCTAGTCCACTGGATATGCCCTACCATTGCCATGGCATTCACTGGATTTGGTTTGGTCACAGCCTATGCACCAGCTCTGAACTTCGTTTACGTGAGTTATAACATTAGTCCTGAAGTCGCATTGTCAGCCAACTCAATTACACGAGCTCTCATGATGGGCATGTGCCCGTTCTTCGTTAAAGCAATGTACTTCACTCTGGGTATGGAATGGGCAGGAACTCTGCTGGGCTGCTTGGCCACAGTGTTAGGTGCACTACCATACATTGTATTCTGGGTGATTCCTCTCTGGGGCCACCCTGCCAAGGACGAAACTCACAAGGAATACAGAAAAGGCCGTTGGGAAAAGATTCTCCACAACCAAATCATCAAGCAAGCTCTTACGAAAATCGATTCGCATGACGACTAAATCAGGTCGCAGTTGAGCCAGTACAATGCTATCAGATCGCATGGTGCACGCTCCTACTAATTCATTCAATATCTTTTAAAATGAATAGACTCTTATTCAATAAACGTTTAATCAAATTTCAATCCAGCATGAACTCATGTCATGTAGTTTGTTTTCCCGATGGTCACGGGGACGACGACGCAGCTTAGCCCAGTCCGTTGTCGGTCAAATATGCCAAGAAAAAACATGTTCCATCACCGCAGAAACGACTTAAAAAAATATTCTGTGCATGAAATTATGTACGAGACAAGTCAAATTCACATTGGACAAAAAAACTTGCAACATATAGACTACGCTATTTATGAATACAGCCGAATCGGCTACGCTGATTACCGATCATCCTAAGTGTCTGCAAAAGCCGAAGGCAGCTGCACACCTAAATGTCTCAAACCGAACCGGACAGCTTAGGAAGAACATTTTTTGGAAAGGGAAAAAAAATTCAGAATAAGATGCCATATTAACTAGGATCAGTCGAGTTTAATACGCTGCGCTCGAGGTATACATTGGGGTTTCCCCATGTTGTCCTTCCCAATTTCGCCGAGATCGTGTGCTTAAATCTTTATAAGCTTGTGAAATAACCCTGTGTCTCCGACAAAGTGGATCAGTGGTGACCGAATCCAGCATAGTGCACAAGATACTCTTTTAAGCCAGTTGCCCCACATGCGGCGGGCTGCATTCCTCCGCATGAGCGTACGGGAGCTTCGTCACGAACCGAGCCGAGCCGAGGACGCAACAGATCAAAATTCTTTCGTCATACCGACACACCTATATCAACTAGTAGCAGGACCATTCGAAAACATATGTCCGCTACTAATCCAGAGAGTGAGCGCGAACTACATTCCAGTAATGAACCGGATTTGAAACCTTACAGTTCTTCAAAATCTTCGGAGAGCTCCCACACCGAGGAGGAAGTCGAAGGCTTCACGACTGGAGCTACCCGTACGCAAACAAATGCCAGTGACTCGTCGGCCTTGAGTCGCACCATTTCTCGAGTATACACGCAAAGTACAAATTTCGAAACACCGCTACCATCAATGGGCGGAGGTAGAAGCACGTACCCTGCAAAAATACCCAACGAGGAGGAATATGAGGTCCAATTCGATAGTGATGATGACCCACTTAATCCACTGAATTGGTCATTTCGACGGAAGCTCGTTGTCGGTGCTGCATGCGTCTGGCCTACAACTGTTTTATCGTGGGGATCTTCGATCTACGGTAATGCGACGACCGAAATTAAGCATATCTATCATGTTGGCACCCCAGTCGCTATTCTGGGCGTTTCCCTGTATGTAATTGGGTTTGCTACCGGCCCAATTATTTTCGGCCCCATGTCCGAGATCTACGGCCGGAAAATACCTATGCTGATCTCTAGCATTCTGTTTACTGCATTCACTTTTTGGTGTGCTACGGCTGACCATTTTTACCACATTATGTTGTATCGCTTTTTTGCAGCAGCTTTGGGTGCAGCGCCCCTCGTGGTAGCGGCTGCAGCCCTGGCTGATATGCTTCGAACAGATGTTCGAGGTATTGGTATAACACTATTTTCATTGTGTGTCATTGCTGGTCCCATGATTGCACCTGTCGTGGGTGGATATATTGCGAACTCATATCTCGGTTATCGGTGGGTGTTTTACATCACAGGTATCATGGGTGCTTCGGGAATCCTATGTGTCATTTTCTTTCTTGAAGAAACTTACCACCCGTTAATTCTTTGTAATAAGGCTCGAGAACTTCGGGAGCGCACAGGAAACAATTTCATTTATGCTGCCCACGAGCGGGTCAGACCCGATTTCAACACAATCGCCAAGAAGGTCCTGGTTCTCCCCGTCAAAATGCTTTTCGTAGAACCCACCCTCATGTCTCTGTCACTTTATCATGGATTCATCTATGGTATTCTGTATCTTTGTCTGGAAGCAATTCCTCTCATTTTTACAGAAAAATATCATTGGCATGGAGGTAACATTATGCTGCCTTACTTAGGTATGTTTATTGGTGCAGTCTTGGGAAATATGACCAGTATTTTTGTCTTTGAGCCTCTCTTCAAAAAGACCCTTGCAAAGTCAGGGAAAGCTGTTTTACCGGAGGCTAGGCTGCCCCTCATGATTCTTGGATCCATTATTTTCCCAATTGGTATTTTCATGCTTTGCTGGACAGGTAACTATCATGTTCATTGGATCGCTCCAGTTATTGGATGTGCTTTAATCGGCTTTGGAATGAATAGCCTTTTCTTACCCATTTTCAACTACATCATTGATACCTATCTATTTCTCGCCGCGTCTGCCCTTGCCGGCAATACCTTTTTGCGTTCATCTATGGGCGCTTCCTTCCCTATCTTTGCCACGGCTATGTTCCAAAACTTGGGCATTGAATGGGCAGGCACCTTGTTGGGCTGTTTAGCAGTTCTGCTTCTTCCTATACCTTTCTTGTTCTACAAGTTCGGCGCGAAAATTAGAAGAGCCTCCAAGTATGCGGTCGACCTCGACAACAAAGAGTGATCTTGGCCAAGCATACATTTTTTATGGACAAAATTTATCAGATTTATTTTTTCGTTTATCAAAATATCTTGATATAACATAGGGTCGATAATCTAAATGAGAACAATATCAACCCGGCTATTTCTCCAGAATGGGCCCGCAGATCCAGATATAACAGCATAGGTCCCGCCATTCGACTTTTTAGATAAAAACCCAGGATTGATACACACAACATTGTTGACTATCTCTGCTGAAGGCCGAGTGAGAGATGGAACAATCAAAACGTTGGGCGCTAGGACCATATCTGCAAGGTTCAAATGAGAAACATCCAAAGGGACACCCGGGCGTTGTTCACGGCGCAAAGATACCTCAAAGACAGATTCCTCTGTTGGTGTGTCACCAGATTGGAACCCAGGGAACAGAGGATAGACGCGACGTTGCTCAAGAATACTCCGACAAGCCTGGCTAAACCCGCTGCCCTGTTGGTTTTGTTCTACCGTGCGACTGCTGAGAATATCTTGTACAGAATCTGATGATGTTGCTGTAATTACAACTTCATCAAGGGAAAAAATAGCCGGGTTGGGGACCATCTTGAAGTTTTTAGGCAAGCCAAGTTCTTTTCGTGAGAATTGCGGTTGAGGGTATTGCAGATTCTCTGTGATAACATCTTTAGTGCTTGGTAGAAGAATGACTGGGATATTTTGGTCAAGATCGTTCAAAATAGGTACCACTTTTTGTGCAAAAATTTCATGCAAAGAATCGAAGCTGTCGGTCTTTTGAGAGGACCAAAGCATAGGATGATCACCCTCTACGAATGGCCCTACAAGAATGACACTTGAGGGCTTTGTTTCTTGAATAGTCTTTACAAGGTCTTGCAAAGGGTGGAAATCGAGGTTGTCTTGAGTTGTGAAGGGACCAGCAGCTGCAACCAACCTCAAAGGGTTTTCACCACGCTTGGCTTCAAGTTCCTTCTGGTTCTCGGAAGAGACCATTGCAAAAGGCATTTGAGGGGGTGCGATAACCTCTTTAACAACAAACGAGGAGCCACTTGGGTTGGTTCCTTTCAATGCGACGATTTGGCCTGGGAAAAACGAAAACGCAGAAAGTTGGTCCAGATCGAGACGAGTCTGAGTGCCTGCACCCAGTCTCCTACAGGTTTGAATCGTAATTCCTTTGGGGTGGAGACGTTGTTTATAGCCAGGCTCATCTGATCCTAACCGACCAATAACAATGGCCTCATCTTGAATGGTTCGTGCAGGATTAACGATATCGTGCTCATTTATGCCACCCTCATCGGTGAAAATCTTGATCATCCGCTCAATCTGTTGATCTAAAACCTTGCTAGCATCAGAAAGCTGCTGGTACATGGGCCTATAATTGTGCTCTGTGGCTGAGACATTAGGTGCAAAGTGAGCTGGAGCACTGGGGATCGAAGGGTTTACTGCAACATTTTCGTTCAGAGTCAAGATAACTTTCCCTGAATTTTGTCGAGATGAATAGTGTGCTACAGGACTCGATGGGAAGTCACTTGAGGATGGTAAGATTCCCGAGCGGTCAATGTGTGCAGGGAGTGGTGTGGAAGGCTTTGTAGCAGACGACTGGATCTGGCGCAAAGGGGTGGCAACCTGACGCGTTCGTGAAGTGTGTGGAGTGCCGATTTTGGCCTTCTTTTTCGGCCGATCGGCTTCATGAGCAAGATAGATCTGGAAATCACTGAGACTGGACGCAATTTGAGGTTCCGTGGGTTGTGACAGCGCATACGCTTCCCATTTATAGTGGAGATCCTCCATTGTTAGATTATATTTCGTTGAAAGAGACTTAAGAGTGGCCATAGTGGCCTCGTCCACCTTTTCAAAAAACGCGTCCATATAACTTGCCTGCGACGCGACAGATTAGTAAAAAAAATTAAAATGCGTAAATTGAAAACATCCAACCCAAATATAATAAAAAATGAAATAAAAACGGGTTCGAAAAGAGCAACAGAATATACATTTCATCATTTACAATAAGCTAAAGATCAGTACTAAGAAATCGTATATCAAAGAGCTTACTCCGAAGCAGGGGTCTCGGTTGTGGGCTCCACGGGCTCGGCAGCCTGCTTCTCGCTAGGCTCAGAAGAGCCTTCAGACTCAGTCTTCCCACGCTTGGCCTCATTCTCTTCATTACGGTCATTGCGGCGCTTAGTACCGTGGGGTCCCCGAGCGTTCTTGTTCTTGAAAGCATTGAACTTGCGACGTTTACCGTTAGCATTGGCGGTGAAACCATGCTCAGCAGCCTTCATCTCAACATAGGCCACCTTTGACATGGTGAGAAGTTCCTGGCCGTTGTACTGGGGCTTAGGATCGAGCTCCAAGAACTTCTTGACATCCTCGGCGTTGGCAAACTCAACGAAAACAGACGATTTGAACGAACCATCATCAGTGCGGCGCAGTCTGACCTGCTTGGTAGGTCCAAACTGTTCGAAGAAAGTTTCAAGATCAAACTGAGTAGTCTCGGTTTCATCGCCAAACCCTTTGGCATAAATGGTACGGTTGAAAGCGTCCTTTTTGATTTCAGGCTTGGGCTCTTGCAGCGGAATGCGGCGACGAACATTCTTATCGTCCTCAGAAACCTCCAAGAGCTTTTCACTTTGCTTCAGCGCCGCAACAACAGCTTCCAAGGGCTGGAATCGGCGCATGCGAGAAAATTTGTGGATGGTATCGATAGGGACCCAGCCATCGTTTTTCTCGGCGGTTTGGAACAAAAATTTATCTTTCGGAAGATTTTCGTCACTGAAATAAAACTCCACCTGCTTCAAAATCTCTTTAGGGTCGCTAGATTCAGGCAATTTGGATGCATCAGAAACCACTTTTCGAACTCTGCCGGATTTTTCACTCATAATGACAAAGCAGTGAGTGCCTCTGGGACATGGCGATATCAAGGCTTGAAGTAGACCAAGAATAATTGAGATCCCCTCTATAGGCTACTGGGTTGTGTTTATTCATAAATTACTTTTTGGACGTTTGAGCACGCGTACCACGCCATCCTGCGCGAAGCTGGCAATCAGTCTTTTCTTACTGTCAAACATACGTCCATTGTAGAGACCGCGGCCGTCGCCAGCTGCATCAGACCAAGTTTCCATCATAATATAATCATCATCAACCATGGCGTCGAGTCTGTGCAAAACAAATTGGTGATCAATAGATGCAATCTTCTCAATATGGAGGTAAGGGTCGTCCTGAATATTGATCAACGTGAACAGAGAGTTTCGATCAGAGATGTACAACAGGAGGGCGACATGGATGTTGATCTGATTAGGTAGCCTGAATGGCGATCGGAAATAGTGTATGATACGCCTATCAGAAAGAATTGGAATCTCTTTATTGGACTCAGTAGTATCCATCTTTCTACAGTCGATGGTATGCCATTGGCTTTCAATACCAAATTCTCGGGCAAAGTCCAGAATCACCGGGGCGTCGAAATCGTTGGCGGGCTCCATGGTGATAATCTCGTGGTCGGGACGAGCGTACTTCTCAGGATAGGGTGCATTGTAGCAGAGGCTATCTTTCTCAGCAGACTTGAACGATAGCAAGGAGAAGAAAATCATGTCCTTCTTATCGTAGGAGAAGTCCGCAAGTTTGTCTTCGTCGCATTGGTAAACGCGGATTTCGCGGTTCGCAAACCTACCTCCATCCCGCAGCTTCTCAACAGTAAAGATAAATGGGATTAGTGGGTTGCCCCGTTCCAGAAAGTAGCCGTGAAGCGAGTGGCAGACCTGCTTGATATCGGTCGTCATTGAACCTGCTACAACTACCTGGGCCAGTACGTGGCCTCCAAAAACACCGGAGAAGCCCTTCATCGGCTGGAATGGCTGCACCGTTGATTGGTACACCGAAACATTTTTAGGAGTTCTAGGGAGCTCGAGCGGCCTGAGCTCCATGATTTCCGCAAACGTCTTGTTTATGGCGCTGGCAAGATGGTAGTCGATCATTAAGGGTCGGTGTGTGGGGTAATTGAAGACTTATATGGGTCAAGGTCGTTTGTAATTCGGTTTGGGGTAAAGCTGCTTTCGGCATTAAGGGTTGAGCTCGACAAACGCTGGGGTTGAGGCTCGAGGTGAACTCTTTGAATAGCTGGCCCTAGTCTACTAGTAGCATTTCGTGTTTATATACTGTATACCGCAACTCTCCTGGCGTTTAGCGACGAAACTCCCTCGGCTGTCCTCATGCATCTCGGGCCTAAGTTCAAAAGCGCCCTTGTGATAACCCCTACCCCGCAAAGTCAGCGGGGGGAAAGAGTTAGCATCTGATGACTAATAAGAGAGGGCCTGATCAGACCCTTCCCACTCGTCCTGGCTCGTCTGCGAGCAGTCCTGCCTTGCTTATTGCGGATCCTGCCATCTTGCACATCTAGTTTCAGTTTCGGCTAGCGGGTTAACATTTGCCCCACCTCGAGGATTCGTTTGTCTAGGCGATCTAGATGGCAATAAGAGCGGAATTTTCTGCCAAATTGAGCACAATCAAAGCTTTTATAATCCTGGCGTTATATAGAAGTTCAGCTCAGCTCGCTCACATCGAGCAGTAAATTCTCGACATCGAGATGCCTCTTACCCCTACCCCTTTGCATCTTGCATACGCTCACTTGAGCTATGCGAAACGCTGCTACTCTTATAAGATTTTGGCAGCGAAATAGCTCGCAGAATAGAAACACTAAGCTGTTTACATATGATCTGGGTTATGATAATTGGTTATGGCCGACAAATCGCGCAAATCTGCCCATTTGCCAGCATTGTATCTGCAGTTTATCGAGCGCAATAATGTAAAAAGAATGCTTTGCTAAGCAGGACTAAGAATCTAAACTTCGTATTGCGATATGGATCAAGACTCTGCACCCCGGAGAACTGAAGAGCCATCCGTGCAAAACGGCGGAGTTCAAGCGCAGCCCGAGCTTCTGCGTGGCGAACATGAACACGGTCGCAGGCCCTCTGACGGGGCGGCTTCCCGCGCTAATGGCAAGTCTCGTTTGGCGCATTTTGTGCATGGAAAAAACCTTCGCTCGTTTTGGCGTACAGAACGCGATCCCAAAGAGCCTGGACGCTTTGCAAAGCTGGCACAGCTTGTGCGCCGTGGGCATGGGCAGAAATACAACTGGGCGGATGGACGACGCATGGACGAAAGCGAACTCCTTCGTGAAGTAGAGAAATCTAGCCAGCTCTATGCCGATGTTGCGTCAGTGGCACCAATTGTCAGTCTGTTGGGGTCTAAAATCATGTCTAGTGCTTCAGGTTACAATCGAGTCCCTGTTTTGCTGGACCAGATCTCGGTTCGAGTTGTCCCAGAGCAGCCTGATAAGCTCAAGCACACTGTTCGTATTTTCGTGGAATATGGCTCGGGTTTGTCAAAGATATCGTGGTCGGTCGTACGCTCTTATCGTGACTTTTTTTTCCTCAATTCAAAAATTGTAAAGGATCCAATCTGGACGTCCACAGCACGACCACCTCATTTACCTGGCCTAAAGGAATTCGACAGTGATAAACACTCACATGGTCATCACCGTTTCACTATGTACCATCATCATCATAACAACGAGGAGAACACCCTTCATAATAATGGCTCACGGCAGGCAGCCAACTCTGGGTCCAACGTTGAGCCTCGCCCTGGGCCCCCTCCTCTTCACCCTGGAGCTCGCTCTGTTTCCCCGGCTCCTCGCAATGCTTCGCCGGGCGTGCAACCTACCACAAGTGCTCAGGCAGTAGTTTGCGATGTTACGTCCGACAGCACGAGTGTTAATTCAAGTGCTCTTTCAGCAGCTGTCTATGACGATTTCAGGCCCCAAACTGCACCCACAAGTTTGGAACGGGCTTTGGAATGGTACCTCACCGAGCTACTTAAGGCTTACCGCTTCAGCGGTGAGAGCAACCGCATCATGCAGTTCCTAGAACTCTCATTCACATCTGTTCTCTTGGCACCAGACTCTGCATATCACGGAAAGGAGGGTGCTGCCTTAGTTTACAGCAGAGCTAGTGGCGCAGGTTGGCGCGTGCGACATTGGCACCCCAAGGATTTGGCAGCTCTCTACCGCCGTCACTCTCCTAAATGGGTCCTGGTTTGTGAATCCTTCATTGTTCTTGTTGAAAACATTGGTAGTACAAGTGTTTCGGAGGTGTTTGATGTTGATACGTCTTTTGCTGTTCTTCCTTCTTCACGCAGAGCTACTGAAGAAGAGCTGCGTGCTCTCATTCGGCACGATATCGAGAAAGAGACGAAACAGCAGAATGCATTTGAGGTTATAGCTACTCATGGAACTACCGTTTTCAGCGCTATGGGTGCACTTCAGGAAGATCTCCTGCCAAAAGTGGGTAGTGGGCGCGGGTTCTTACTCCACCTTCGCAATAATGGCCGTGAGCTAAAGCTTGTTGTCAAGAGCCGTCATGAGCTGCGTCGCTGGCACACAAGTTTGTTGCAAATGTCCGCAGCCACTCCTTGGAGTATGGAGAACCGATTCCAATCTTTCGCCCCTGTCCGTTATAACGTCTTCTCTCAGTTCTTTGTTGACGGTCGCGACTATTTCTGGACTTTGAGTGAAGCCCTTGAGAATGCTCGCGACACTATTTACATTCTTGATTGGTGGCTCAGCCCAGAAACTTACCTTCGACGCCCAGCTGAGAGTAACCAGAGATGGCGTCTTGATCGGGTCCTGAAAAGGCGTGCCGAAGCGGGTGTCAAGATTTTTATTGTTGTGTACCGCAATGTTGGTGCAACGATTCCGATTGACTCACTCTGGACGAAGCATTCCATGCTTGACCTGCACCCTAATATACATTGTTTGCGTTCCCCCAATCAAGTTTTGCAAAACTCCGCACTGTTTTGGGCCCATCATGAAAAAGTTTGTGTCATTGATCACACAATTGGTTTCTGCGGTGGTATTGACCTATGCTTCGGTCGTTGGGACACCCCTCAGCATGTGCTGGTGGATGACGCTGTCGACGCCTTCCACAAAACTAACGAAGAAGCCAAATCTTCTGCAACACCTACACAAGTTTGGCCTGGTAAAGACTACTCTAATCCTCGTGTCAAGGACTTTTTCCGTCTTGATCAGCCATACGAAGAGATGTACGACCGGCAAGTGACCCCTCGTATGCCTTGGCACGATGTACACCAGATGGTTATAGGTCAACCAGCACGTGATTTGGCTCGCCATTTCACCCAACGCTGGAACTATGTTATTCGGCAAAAGACCCCATCCCGCCGCACGCCTCTACTGATTCCTCCCCCTGACTTTACACAGGAAGAGCTAGAGAGATTAGGTCTCACAGGCACATGTGAGTTCCAGGTTCTTCGCTCTTCCGGAGACTGGTCGCTTGGTCTTAAAAAGCATGAGCAGAGTATTCAGAATGCGTACATCAAACTCATTGACGAATCTAAGCATTTCGTCTATATCGAGAATCAGTTCTTTATCTCGAGCACTGTTGTAGACGACGTGAAGATTGAAAACCGTAT
The DNA here is from genome assembly GCF_002251995.1 of Wickerhamiella sorbophila. Lineage (NCBI taxonomy): Eukaryota > Fungi > Ascomycota > Dipodascomycetes > Dipodascales > Trichomonascaceae > Wickerhamiella > Wickerhamiella sorbophila. Next base: position 2,197,792 of record NW_020194005.1, read on the forward strand.
TGGCGATGCACTGGTGCAAAGAATCATTAGAGCTTTCGAGAAAGGCGAAAAGTGGCGAGCTATCATTGTCATTCCTCTGATGCCTGGTTTCGAAGCGAATGTTGATACCCCCGAGGCATCTTCTGTTCGTGTTATCTGTCAATGTCAGTTCAACACAATTTCACGTGGTCCTCATTCAATTTTCTATCGTCTTGAAAAGGCTGGTATCCGCCCTGATCAATATATTTCATTTTTCAGTTTGCGTAAATGGGGAAAGATTGGACCTGAAAAGCGTCTCACTACCGAGCAGCTCTATATCCACGCTAAGACCATGGTCGTAGATGATCGTGTTGCTATAATTGGAAGTGCAAACATCAATGAACGGTCGCAACGTGGTTTGCGGGACTCAGAGATTGCTGTGTGTGTTCGTGATACTGAAGTTATCAACTCAACTATGGCTGGTAAACCTTTCAAAGCTGCAAAATACGCATATAACTTACGCTTGCGCCTCATGCGTGAGCACCTTGGTGTCGATACTGATCAATTGGAGATGGTAGAGCAGCTTGTGGATTCTCTCGAGGACATTGTGACAGACAAATCTCGTGGAAGAATTGGATCTTCGCGTGCAGAGGAGGACGAGTTCCCATCATGGAAGTATCCTGATTCGCACTCGTTCAATTATTTTGCTGGAACAAAGATGAATCCTGGCATTCGTGACTATAAAAAGATTTCCACTGATCCCCGTATCCAGGGCAATGAAGAGCATCGGAGAGATGTGTGCGGTGATGGTTATGATCACATGAATGAACGTTTAAAAGAGTTTAAAAACAAAACTTATGGTCCGAGCTCCTATTTACTTCCTTCTGGTGTTCGGGCTCCTCTTACTCCGAAAGAAATCTCAACTCGCGATGCTGCTATTGATATGATGTCAAAACTGTTGAAAGAGTCTGCTATCACATCAGTTGATGCTTTCAAGCGTAAGTTGTATGAGCTTCTCACTGGTGTGGATCCTGATGGCCACCTTCCGCGTCTTGGGGACAAGCCAATGCCTTATGTTAACGATGAAGATCGTACTGTTCATCATAATGAGCCTTTCCCAGTCGACCCTTGGGGATTCAACGACCCCATCAGCGAGACTTTCTATGAGGACCTCTGGTTTCAAATTGCCGACCGCAATACTTCGATCTTCCGCAGAGTGTTCCGGTGCCAGCCAGATGACGAAGTCGAAACATGGAATGATTATAAGAAATCCATGCGTTTTGAAAATCGCTTCCATATGAAGCAGGCTGAGGAAGGTGGTCCTGAAACCCTTGAAAGTCGTGGCCCTGAACTAGTTGATACACATGAACTAGCTGGAGAGCTTGAGAGTGATATGTTGACTGTTCGCTTAATCAAGAATGCGACGCAAACTGCTACAGACAACATTGGTAATCTCTACGATCTGTCTCAGAAAATGGTTGTGCGTAAAGTTGCTATGGACAAGGCGCCTGATATCGCGGCGCTACAGGCAGAAACTGAACCTGGTAGGCTGCACTCTAGTGCTGCGAAACTCTCCAGGCGCATTCGTGAGCGGAGGTCTAGCAAGGATACCTCGAAAGATGGGTCTATTAAGAACCCCTCTATGGATAGCTTCAAGGAGAAGAGTGTAGAGGATGGCTCCATAAACAGTCCCTCAACGCTTGGACGTGGCGAATCTTCATTTAATGTTGAAACTGGCTCCAAGTCCGCCACTTACGAGGAATATCAAATCGACGACAGTAATGTGAGTCCCAAGTCTAAAGAAAGCTACCATGTGGCTTCAAGCTCTGCCGCAGGTGTTCCCGGTCTCCCCACATTGTCCCGCTTGCTATCTGAGCCTGAAGGCTTTGATCCGAAAGATAGCGAGTTCCCAGATGGCAAACGTCATTCTCAAGCGAAGCTTGCCGAAGGCCTAAGCGTTGATGCTAGAGGGACGCATCGGGCCGATGAAAGTGATCCTCATTTCGCGCACACTCGCTCTGAATATGAAGGCCGCGTTGCCAATGGCACTGTTCAGCCGTATTCTGGTGTTGATGGAGCTGAATCCGTGCGCCCCCACCGGGTCTTCACTTCAGCACGGCGCTGGACTCACTTTGAGCAAGTACTAGACGCCCAAGTTGCTGAGGAGGTTTTGGCAGGTGTCACCGGCCACCTTGTAGTATTCCCAACTGAATGGCTGAACCGCGAGTTGGATGCAGGTAACTGGCACTTCCAGATGGATCGTATGGCACCTCTGGAAATCTACGATTAATCGCATACCCTCCATAAATGTATTCTTAACCCACTTTCTTTTGTAATTTGATAGTTCAAATATGCATGGGTTTGTATGTTCACTATGTTGGTCGAGCTCTAAGCGTCGAGCAGTTTCAATATGGCTACCATATACGATGGGAGCACAAGATTGTCATTGATAACACTAGTTGCTTCCAAGAGCGCTGTTGCAAAAGCAACCAAGATAGCGGGCTTGTTAGGCACCTGCGATAATTTTAGGCCTACCGCGGCAACTAGAAAGAAGCCGATTGTGCCTTCGAGCGACTTGTGGCCAAACAACCGCAGGCGGCCATATCTTTTACCAATCTGAGATGCTAGTGTGTCCCCCAAGCCGAGGCAAATGAGTCCCGCTCTTGAACAAGCCAACGAATCGCCAGCAATAAATATTGGCCAAGCGATTCCGGTTAGGAGATAAATGTGGCTGATGACGAGAGGGCCACATGTATCCCTGTGATCGACAAACGATCGGAGTGCTTCGTGTAGGAATTTCCCGAACGGAGGCAAAGCTGCGGCCCTCATCGCTTCACAGACCAGAAATAGCACAATTGCAACAGCTAGAGCGACCGGAGCAACATTAGAGCGACTATTATTCCAGAACATAAAGACCACAGTAACATGCCACAATTTTCGGCGCGAGTCTAGCATTGTACTGGTTCCTTTGAGCATATAGGCTGCAACCAAGAGGGCGACCGAGAAGCACAAGACCCACCATCCTAACGCCGGAGCACCCTGACCAATGAGACTGAAAAACTCGACGAACCGACCAGTATGGTATAAATAATAGAAAAACAACACTGAAGCACTCGATAAATAAGCAACGTAGCAGTTGATGGCCAATCGGTTCATCAACTGTTTGTCATTATCCGGGCGTCTTTTCATTAGAATGCTGATATAGCGACGCAAGTACACTGCTGTAGCACCAAACGGTAAAAGCCCACAAATAAGTACAGCCTGGTACAGCTTGTTTCCAAAGTCCAGCAGTAAGCAGCATAGTCCACCGGCTATCAGAGTACACTCCGTGCCGGTCAAAGAAGTTTTGGCAATATACCGTAAAATGCCAGTTAAAAGTAGGTGTATCGGCAATGCTGGAATCAGTCCCCCTGAGAAATGGTGAACAATGTTGATTTGCTGCCAATAACCTCCTATAAGCGGCAGAGATGCAGCCGCTTGCGTAGTTAGTCCCATGGACGCTGGGTGGAAAACACATGAAAGTAGCAAAGGCAAAAGTACTGCCTCAAAGGTTTGGCCTATAATGAGACCAACAACAGAAACGGCGAGGACCCAGACTTTATTTTCATCAAAAGCGTCGTTCAATTTACCCTTCTTAGCTGCGAATACAAGGGGAACCCCGAGTAAACAAGCACAGATGACTGTGTTTGTTAGTGGATGATCAGCACGAAGCTTTTTAACAGGCTGTTGAGGCCGTGGTGCAGAAAAAGATCTGTCTCTTAGGCGCTTTTTACGCTCAAGCACACTTCGTGTTACCGCGCGTTCGGCATCTGTCATCAGCTTAATCCGAGCAAGCTGGGATCGAAATCTCATAAATACAGATAAGGTTTGACTGCGGCTCGTGCGGTTGTGGGGCAACGTTAAATTATTCTATTTCTTTTTAGGAAGCATGTTGGGGGCCAATGACCATTCACCTTGAGTGATTTTTTCAATTGTGTCGAGCAGATCGTAGTTGATTTTTTCGGAGATCACCGAATCATGCTTGTAGTCGGGATGCTTGTCGACGAATTCCCGGATCCAAGAAGCAGCGGACTGGAGTTCTCCACTAGCCCGTTTGGAAACGAGAGTCAAATAATCGTCGAGCTCGCAGAGAATGCCCATATCCGCATTCATAGTAGCAAGGTACTGACGAACCAGAGGCACGAAACCAATGAACTCGGGTGATCCGTTAATGATCTCGTTCAATGTAAGCTGCTTGATTCCAGGATCCGATTCTGGGGTCTGGGTCATAACATTAGTTCTAATCCAAAACTTTTCGGTACGAACGGCATCTCTCTTGTGGGCGAACTCCATGTTGGCGTCAATGAGAGACATTGGCAGGTAGTTTGTCAACTGGTAGCTCAAGATCACCCGAGTGACAAGCACAATAAATACTGAGAAAGCAGCGTTTTCAAAGTCAGTTATTTGGGCATCCATACTGCGGAATTCCACGCGCCAGCCAATGTCATCGTTAGGCGGAGGTTTGAAACGGAGAGTTTGCCAATTTGTAGACTGAATATTTTCAAAGTGATCGGTTGACACACTGTCATCTTGATCGAGCAATTCTTCAAAAATAACAAGGGGATCCCGAATGTACAAGTGACTAAAATGCTTCACTAGCATAGGGGGCAGGCCGGCTTCAGCAATTCGCTTTTCCACCTTTTTGTTGATAACCAGAGGTAGGTCGTTGTAGAACTCTTGGTTCTTCAAAAGAATCTCATTGTTGTCTAAGTAAGAGTCTGTTGAATGGTAGCGAGACTTTGGAATCACAGGAGAGGAATTGTCGTTGGTGGTGGGGTTCTTATAGTCTGGCTCCGCGAGGCCTCGCTCGGCAGGGGTTCTATCGTCAACAGCAGCAGAAATCACATTCCATCGGACATCCTGGTCGCTCAAATAACCGCGGTATATCGGGGCAGCTGCAGACAGAGCCAGCATGATAGGAGCCAAGGGATTGAGCTGATCGTAAAGGTAAGTAGCTTCCTGGATATCTGTGGCTTGGAAAGTGAGTTGGACACAGCAGCAGCCCATGCCAAATCCCATAGCGTCCATGTAGATATGGTTGTCCTTCGCAGCATACTCACGAGCATTAGCATCCTCAGGATAAACGTCGCGATCCCATGGGATGGTAGGATCATGAAACGGCCAAGGTGTATCTTTATCCTTGTAAAGTGGCACATTGATGGCAACCTTACTACCGCGACGAGACCTGATATTAGCTGTTAATGTAGGGAAACGTGCATGAGTGTTGATGATGTTGTCAGGTAGGAAAAATGATCTTGCTGTGTTACCAGAAGGTGGTTCATAGGGCTCAGCAAACTTTCCAACTCCCATTAAAGGATACACTGTGATCGTCAGGGGGTATTCCTGGTCCTGCATGTATTTGCGGGCTGTTTCGCGACGAACCTCCATATTTTTTTCAACTTTCACCAAGTCTGAAAACTCACCTGTGTAGGGTGCATCAGGAGTAGCCTCGAGCATGTACCGTCCGTACTCTTGGTGGAATGACACGTTCAATTTTTTTAATTCACCCCTTTTCTTCGCTTCGATCAAAGCGTCCAAAATTTCGTCCTGACGGAGAGTTAGTTTGGCCTCGTTTCTAGTTTGGTCAAGCTTTACCACCATATACTCGACCTCGTCGCCCCATTTCAAGCAGTCGCCCTTGCGGTCTTTGTATTTATTGTAAGTAGCAATAAGCTGCTCTACCCCGTGCTCCCGCACATGCTCTACATGCTTCGCAACCTCTGTCCATGGCAGCGGAGTGCCTACCGACAATAAACCCATAGAGCAGATGACAAAACGGCTAAAACTGCAGATATTACAAATTATGCAGAGAGACCGGTTTTATGAAGCGAGATCGACCCTGAAACCTGCTTTGAAAGGAAGTTTACAAGGACGGTATATATTTTGAATCGACTATCGCAGCAAGGGGAACTTGAACAGGTCTAGGGATTGGTGTCTTGGCTGGTATTTGCTAACACCCCTGCTATACGCGTTTCCAGCCCTGGGGCGCAGTGTTGGTAGACATGTGCTTACAGACATACCAGTTCCCAACTTGGACGAATCGTGTATTATGGGCCAGTCGAATGCCCTTGTAAAGGCCGGTAGCACGCCGCCGCCAGATGGGCCGCCTCCGGAATATTCTGCATCCTCGAGCAGCAGTCAACCACGTCCGCAATCGCAGGGAACAAGCGGTTACTATAATCACAGCCGACCCACGGGTACTAATTATGGAGCAAGTGGCCAATCCGGATATGGCGGTGGATACGGCTACTATCCACAACAGCAGCACCAGCAAACTTATTATCCGCAGCCACAGTATAACTCGCCTCCGCCGGGTCCGCAATACTCCTCGCAGCCTGCATACTATCAACAACCAGTGTATTACCAAGAGCGCTACGACCGCAGAGACGAAGATTGTGCCAATTTGTGCTGTGGTGTGTGTGCCGGCCTGATGTTTGCCGAGCTACTAACCCTCTGTCTTGTTTTCTGAACTCAATTTCTTAGCGATTACGATTTATATTTATTTTTATGCAGTCATTTTTCTACCAACATTAATGTATACAATCGAGCATTAAGATCAGACGCCCAAAAGTTTAAGTTGCTCGTAAAAAACGTTGCGATTGAACGGTCGGTTGAGGATCCCTGAAGCTCCACGTTTAAAGAAATTGTCACGTCGAGAGCTGTCGACATCTTCTTCGACACAAATAATAATAGCGTTCAAGAAGCCTCGACTTCGCAAAACATCTGTTACAGACATGCCATCAATTGCAGGCAGCACCAGATCAATTACAATACAACGATAGTTTTTGCGTTGGGTCATTTCAAGTACCTCTGTGCCGGAAACCGCCTGGTCTATTTGGACCTTGTTCGGAGCAAAGTCTGCGAGGAACTGAGAACAAATATTACGACCCTCCGCATCATCCAGTGCTACCAAAAAATGCAGCACTTGATCCGCGCCCATCGCCATCTGCTGCAACTGTTTTATCAGTTGATCTTGCCGGTTCACTATGCCCAGCATGTGGGTATTTTCCATCTCCAGGCTATCCACACGGTAGTATAATGCATCCAATTGCCTTTGAAAATCCTCAATTAGTGATGCAGGGATTTGTTTCCGAGCCTGGACCTCCTTCCGTTTAATCAGGTAGGTGCGGTCTCGATTCTCTGGTTTGAAGTCGGGGTGCTGGAACTGGCAGAATTTCGACGGCTTATCCTTGAAGCGCAGCTTATGAAAGTCGTACTTGTTCAGTTGCCTCACAAACGATGAGAAATTAGAGTGCTTGAACACCTCCGGGATAACAAGCTCTTGAAATGCAGTAGTATCATAAATGACAAAAGAGCCTGGCTCTTCACCCCAGGACACGATTTCATGATAGTTCGGGTTGTCCAGCATTTGATAAAGCTTGGGTACAAACTCCGTCTGTACCTCTGGCTCCATGACTTTACTCAACCAATGCAGCTGATCTCCAGCGTATATAAAAGATGCAGCCTCACCCCCGATGACTTAAGCGCACCAAATCTAGAGCGTCGCCCGCTTAGGCACGCTGCCCTGCCCTTTTGTTTTCCAAGCAGCTAGGAGCAGACTAGAATCAAATTCTGCGCAATCAATAAAAAAAATTGGCATTCAGAAAGAACAGAACTACAAATTATAGACGGCGGGCTGAAATCTAAATACCCACATAATTCATGCTTAATCTGTGCCCACTTTTCTACGACAGCTGGAACGAATCTGATCCTTCCTCCACAGCAACCCTAATTTGACGGGCCATGATCGCCCGCGATGAATAGTTGGGCAGTTTGAGATAATTTGCGCAGGTCATAACCGAAGGTAAATATTGATCCCGGTCGATCTTCTCATCCTCTGGGTGCTTGAGCACAACCGTGAACGGGGGCTGTAATGCTTTAAATCCTCCAATTGGTAAATTGGGAGATCCTGTGGTGAACTGCAGAAATGCCCTGCGCTCTTCCAAAGTCAATGCAGACATGACCAAAATCAAATTTTGTACCGCTGGACTGTCACTGCTGTATCCATGGTCAACGTGGATACTACAACTTAGAGTCTCAACTGACCAATCTTCATCACTTTGACCGCACATCCGGCAAATCTCTACTGGCAAAAGAGCCTGCAGAGAAGCGATCGGCAAATTCTCCGAAAACCCCGCAACAAATTGGTCAATTTGAAACTTCACACCATCCTCCAACATAAAACTTTCAACCCGCTGCTTATATTCATCGAGATTGTCTGCGGTCACAAGCTTCTGCTTGCCATCAGCACAAATTTCCACGTCTTCATCGCCCGGCAAAACAAATGTCAGCTCGAGACTTTCAACCGTCTCCTTGTCGAGCTTCTGTAGGTTATCATAGAGGTCCGAGTCCACATCTTTGAGAGTAAGTGTAGTCGACTGCAGGAATCCCTGGCTCTTGAGCACCGCCAGGAAAAAGGCTGGGTTGAAACGGAAATCCAGAATGCGCTGATCCATAAATGCCCTAGATATAAATCGTCCTAGGTTTCTGAACTCAAACACTTTGCGCGTAAAGTCTGCAATGGGTTTTGGAAACAATCCTTGGTTGTGGTGTAAAAAGCCATTGACATCCTCACCGAGCCATAAGTCTAGACTTACAGAAGCGAACTCCTGCGAAACCTTAGCATAGAACTCCTGAGTGGGTCCAAGTCCTGTTCCAGCCTCGTCTGTGAACTCTACCTCCAGAATAGCTGGCGAGTTGCCAATCATATGCAACACCTCAACGAAATTCGCGAACAGATCCTGCCGCGGAACATTAACCTTATACTTCACAGGCCGACCTGCGTTATTCAGAACTCCAGTGCGTGCAATAGCCTGCGCTGTGGCCTGGAATGGTGATAGAGCCCCTTGAGGTCCCAGATCGCTGATCTCACCGGTATCACCACGGGTCTGCCAACGAGACATACACCTTGAATATCCGAATGATGTAGACTGGATAAACATATACCGTGTCTCAAATGGGAAAAGGAACGGGTAAAGACGCACGGCATCGACCGTCCACTGGGGTAAAATAGAAGACACGACAACCAGCGGATCTTCCAGCTGTCGGTTGAGTTTAGCCGTCAAAATCGAGTTCACAAATCTGCGCGGGTGACAGAACGATCTCTCGCCATTTATGACCCAAAGAAGTGCCAAAAGCTTCAACGCGACTGAGAAATAGTTGTTCTCCCTCAGCGAAGCAGGGATCTCGTTCTGACCGACTGATTCAGCTTCAATGCTTCTACCACGGCCCAAATATGTTGAGCCCTCTCGTTTTGTTTCCGGAAGGCGCTTTTTGGAAACTATAATATCGAAGGTATCCGTCCAAAGGGTTTTTGGTATCACGTTGTCCCCCTCAACTGGAGGGAAAGACCGGTAAATGGCTCCAACGACAGACATATCGGAGTAAACGCGCTGCCCGTTCAAATAACAAAAGACTTTGGGTTTCTCTGTAGAATCCGATGCGCTGTCGCGCCAGTCATCAGCCTCGTCAAGAGGATTTTGTGCATGCCTCCATCGACGATCTGTTGAAGATGCACGCTGTTCATTTGTATGCTCTGTCTGAGCACCATGGTTTACTTCAACGGCGTTAGCAGCGCCAGCCCAGGAGCTTTGACTCTGAGGCGCAGGTCCAGCTTCGGTAATCTCGGACAATTCTCCTTCTTCCTCTTCTTCTTCATCATCATCATTACCTTCTTCAAAGTCAATATCGAGATCGTAACGATCAGAATCATCATCGTCGGTCTGATCAACTCCGTAATCAAAATCTGGGTCATCGCCAAAGTCCTGCCAGCTTTCACGCTCAGTGGGGGCAGTAGCTCCTGCATTATCATCCAGAAGACTAAAAAGGTTATTACGCCGTGTGCGCGAGTAGTTAGCTGGTACGCGGCTCCGATAGAAATCTTCAACAGCTTCGATTGAGGCAATACCTTGTACCCGAAGAGTCCAAGCACGATCATGATCAGGTGCACGAAGTCGAATATTAACAGGACGGGTCAGTGCTGATGCAAACGATTGCACAGTGCTCGACGATGAGGATGATAACAGTCCCAATCTATCACCATGTGAAAGGGCATCCTGAGACTTTGCCACAAGTATTGAAATCACAGGCCCAAGGCCCTCTATTGCCGTCTCTCTTGATGATGCAGTATTCAAAAGTTTGATTACGGCCTCGAATACGCCAAACTTCATAAGTTCAAGCGAGGCGTATTCTCTGATCACACGGGCAAGCTCATCATATTTGTCTTCGCCCTGCAAAAGTGCCTTGGTGAGATCTGACGCCTCTGCTCCATCGTTGTTCTGGGAATACTCGGGGAACTCGGAGTACAGATTGCGAACTCGATCGATTACAGCAGCAAGAGCTGGTGAAAACTTGTGCTCATGATACGCTTTGTTACTTTTGGCTCCATCGAGATCATTTATAATTCCACGGCGATTGAATTCAGCCAAATATTTGTGAGGCAGCTTTTTACCAACTTCGTAAACAATCTCAAGAGCTCCAACAACAAGAGGAATGGGAGCATCAACTTGAGAAAGCACACTAGCCAGGAAAGTTGGATAATCAATGGCATTCACAACGGCTTCGAAAACATCTCCTTGCAGATAAGCACATATTTGCAGCATAACCCGAAGAATTTGCTCTCTCAAAACAGAATCGGTGGATGCCGCGTAGAGTGATGCTGATAATCGGGTTACTACGCTGCCATGTAGAGCTAGTAGATCCTCGTCAATTCCGGATAGGTCTGGTGTGTTCTTGGGTTCCCTCCTGAATGGCGATACAAGGTTGTCTTCAAGTTTGCTCGGATACGGCAGCATTGTCGTAAAAAGGCCAAGTGCAGCAGCGATATTCTCTTTTGGGGTATTCAGAAACTTTGGAAGAGTCTGTTGGGGGTCAACAGGCTCAGAGAAGTCCACCTCCCCGAGGGAACCAGCGACCCTTGAGGCAATGTTGGCCTTGAACAAATGCTTTGCAGCAGAGTTTCTCAATGATGTGATCGCAGCCATGGCTTTCAAAATCCGACCAATATGTGGCGCAGTATGCGTTGTGCTTAACATAAAAGTTTCCAAGGCCGTCCCCGAATAATCTTCATTGAAAAAGGTCTGTAGTCTATCTCGGCCTTCAATATTCTTTTCCATTGAAATGAATAGTTGGGCGTAGGCTAAGATAGTCGTATCTGCTACCGGGTCACCTTTGGCAATGACCGGGTCAGGAGTCAGGGCAGTTAGCAAGTTGAGGACATCATCGAATCGGCTGTCATTAATTCCAGCAGCACATGCATAGACAATACTGGCTATACTGCGCTGTAAGTGCACATTGAAAAAATCCGAATAACTTAGCAAATTCTGCACACAACCACTTGCCATTACTTCGCCGGGGTACCTTTGAACAACCCGGTCGAGGGCTGTGACTGCCTGCTCGGCCACGTCGATATAGTTGAGATCAGCGATTCGCACTTTGATGGCATCTAATAGTTTTGATTCGACAAACATTTTGACGACAGTGGGGTCATTGGCTTCCAACATATGAGCAATGGCACGGGTCACTAAAACAAGAATCATGGGGCTGGATTCAGAGTCATCGAGAATTTTGATCAGGATGTTGACAAGCTCTATGGGAACAATAGCGCCGAATTCATCTTGTTCCGTAAGTAGAATAACCTCATTGAGTTGATGTAAAGTGTGAGTGATAATTCCATCGTTTTTGGAGTTGTTCGTGAGGGTAAGTGCGATACGTACAAGGCGTACTTTGGAAACATTACGCATTGGGCCAGATATTCTCACAATGTCATCATCACCGTCGTCCAATAAATCGTTTTCACGGCCAGCCAATGGGCCTGTCACGGGGTGGAACATTCTTCGCGTCATATTGCGGAGATGGGCAAGCAGCGGGCCTAATTCATTGTCTGCGGAACCTAAATTGTCGTCGCCTTCTTCCTCTTCCTCTGCTGGCTCGAATCCAGGCATAACGGCCTGAAAAACTTGAGCCAATTGCCTAGCATGCGGATCCGAAGACGACCTTAGGTGTTCTAGGAAGTTGGACCGCATCTGGTGGACGTCGTCGATACCCTCTCCTTCGGAATCGGTGAACTCTAGGGAGTTCTCCTCACCGTAACTTCCAGAACTTCCCATTTCCTCGTCGTAATCGTCATGGTCGGAATGATTCGACATGGTGGCAAGTCAACCTGGTGGTGCTTATGTTACGTGGTTCCCCAGTAGAGGGTGTGAAGATGGCAATAAAGTTCATAGATAACCTAACCTGGGGCCGAGTTCAGGAGAAGGTTAAGATGATTCAAGAGTTTGCAGTGGGCATTTCTAAAATGTTTCTACGTCTAAGGTTGAGCAGAGTGTACACCACCGGTCGGGATTGTACTTGTCGGTGGTGTTTTCCGGACCCAGTCGTGTAAAAGGTCAGTTTGGGGGATGCCTGCAGTCTCACTAATTTAGTACCCAAAGGAAAAAAAAATATCCAAGTTTCCAAGCACGCTCTTTTTCTGCTATAAATAATTCACAATGAAGCTCGACACATCGCATATGAGGTACTTGTCGAAAAGCGACTTTCGTGTGTTGACCTCTATTGAAATGGGATCAAAAAATCACGATATTGTGCCTACTCCGCTAATCCACTCGATTTCCGGTATCAAGAACGCTTCTTTGGTGAATAAATGCATCTCCAATCTTGCAAAAATTAAGCTTATTTCTAGGGTCCGCAACGCAAAATACGATGGGTTCCGTTTGTCCTACAAAGGTTATGATTATCTTGCTCTAAAGGCTATGGTGCAAAGAGAATCACTTTATGCTGTAGGCGTGCAAATTGGCATTGGAAAAGAATCCGACATTTTTTCGGTTGCCAATAAAAACGGTGAGACTCTTTGTTTGAAGGTTCATCGTCTGGGACGCATTTCTTTCCGTACAGTGAAAAACTCTCGGGATTATTTGGGCAAGCGCCAGAGCGCCAGTTGGATGTATTTATCAAGACTTGCTGCCGAAAAGGAATACAAATTTATGCAGGTACTATATGATGCAGGCTTTTCGGTGCCCAAACCTATTGACAACAGTCGTCATCATGTTTTAATGTCTCTGATTGACGGTATGGCCATGCTGAAGCTTCGTGAGCATGATGATCCGGAACGACTGTACAATTTGCTCATGAATTTCATTCGACGATTAGCCAGTCAAGGCTTGATTCATTGTGATTTCAATGAGTTCAACATTATGATCCGAGAGTATGATCCAGAAGAGCCCGAACGCGAAGCAGTCGTTATTGACTTCCCGCAGTGCGTTTCCATCGACCACAAGGATGCCAAAGAATATTTCGAACGCGATGTCAACTGCATAAGACTATTTTTCGAAAATAAATTTGGCTATGTCGGGGATTATCCCAAGTGGGAAGAAGTTGAGCGGGTTGGCCATCTCGATGTGGAGGCTAATGCAAGTGGAAACGATCGTAAAGCTTACCGGGAGTTAGAGAAATACATGAAGCAGCAGTTGGCCGAGAAGGAAGAGGAAGGTAAATTCGATGAGGATGGATCCGAGGAAGACGAGTTTGAAGAAGACGAAGACTCTGAAGAGGAACAGGAACTCGAGGAAGAAGACCTCGCCGACCAAGTCAATGATCTTAAACTCACATAATGCATACATCCAACTTTGTAATGATAACACTCGCAGAATGTCTCTCGTTAGCGCCTGTGACAATTTACTGTTTAGGTAGTGAAAATGAGTTCCTAAGCCTGGTCGAAGACATTGGGCCCGCAAAGGCAGACCAGATAACCGTGGAGTTTTTCCGCACTGTCGACGATCTGGGCGACGCTCTCTATACTCTCAAACCAGCAGCATTAGTGGTTTACGGGCTATCTAAATATCTCAGTAACATGGACACAAAAGCTGTTGTTGCTATTTTCACACATCTCAGTAACTCTGGTCATAAAATAACTTATGCGGACAACGAGGTCGATGAACTGCTTGCTCAACTTGTACAGAGACAAAAAGTATTATGACAAGAACTGCACGGCCGGTTCTTCTTCTCCTTCCTCCTCGTCTGTTTCATAGTCCGATTCCTCGTCGCTAGGAGGCAGATCAAGGGTGTCATAGCCAGCATTTGTTGTTTTATACTCAAGCGGCCAGTACGATTGTTTCTGCCATTGTCTCTCGTCACCACACACATTCGAGATTTCTCCTTGCAGTTTGCCTCTTTGCTCGATAGTGGCAACTGCGTATCCACCTCGTTTAATAAAATACTGGTTACGAAGACGGGGAGACAGCCCTACGAGAAGCTCTTCAGTGGCTTCAGGTAGAACCTGCCTGACCCTATCCAAGCAAGACGCTGGCACCTGCACTTCAAAAGTATTTCCGCGGTTTTTAACGACTTTTACGATGATCTCGTTCTCCTCCAGCTCGTATGGAGGCTCTCCAATTTCAAGCTTCATTAGGTAAATGGACAGAGGGAAAAAAAGAAAGCCTGAGATATCACCATATGGAGGTCAAATTTTCCTAGGCATCAGGCAGGATTCTAAATATAAAAACATACACATACTCTGTTTATTTATTCATCATTAAGCACAACTTTGGCGTCTTTCTTGGAGTAGTAGCCTCGGAGGTTGACCTTGAACTGAGAGCAGGCAACACCAAACTGCTTAAGAAGGCGGGTCTGCTTCGAATCTAATGTCTGGCCTTTCTCACAAACAGTGTATGGAGCGCTCAAGGTAACTTTTCCGTTAACAAGACGGGTGGGCATGCCCAATTGACGCATAGTTGACTCAAGGGAGTGTGCAAGAGGGACGTCTTCTTCGGGGCTCTGCTGTCCACCGGTCGAATAAACAACACCCTCAGGGATAACAAAAGTAAGAGGAGCAATGAGGCCGGAACGAGCAAAGTCGGTCTTGACAAAAGACTCGAAATAGTCTGTCACCACCTGTGGCTCCTCGTTGGTGAATAAAAGACCAACGTCGCCCTGAACAACTTTGCACAGCTCGTGTGAGTTCTCCATATACTCGTCTTCCGGGGAACGGCCAATAACCTTCTGCATCAGCTTGGTTCGGCCAAACAAAATGCGAGAGCCTTCCCAATCTTGACGGATCTGTTTAAGAAAAGTGTTACGCATGTTCTCGACGTTCAAAACCCACACAAAGTTGTACTCGTCCATACCAGCACGAATAAGATCAGCAATTCTCTCTTTATTCTCCCGAGTTTTCTTCTCAGTCTGGGTCAAAGACACCACCTTATTTCTGGCAGATTTCGGCATGATGAAAAATATTTTTTTTCTTAGTGATCCAGATATCTGCAGATGGTGGTGCACCCTTGACAGGAGCGAAAGGGGTTGACTTGCGGTATGGACTCACAAACGTGGCCACAAATTTATTATAAGAAGTAGTTTACGGACAATTGATGTTTTTAAATACAGTAGTAGCGGTCACCGAAGTCGCCCAAACCAGGACGAACAAAATTGCTCTCGTCCAGGCCCTCATCGATGCAACCGCTCACAATGCGGACTCGAGGGAACTTGTCTGTGAATTTTTGGATGCCCTCAGGAGTGGAGACGATGTTCAAAAAGATGATACGCTCTTCCGGCACACCACGAGATTTAAGCACCTCGACAGCCATCAAGGCAGAACCGCCGGTAGCAAGCATTGGGTCAAGCAAGAAGACGTAGCGATCGGCGATATCTTCAGGCAGCTTGTCGTAGAAAAGCTTGGGCATGGCCGTTTCCTCATCGCGCTGGATCAAAATCTTGCCAATGCGAACAGACCGGCAACAGTCACGCAAGCCCTGCTCCATGCTTTCACCAGCACGCATAATAGACACACCGCAGATGTGACCCTGGAAGCGAACACCTGTGAACGCTTGGCCGGTGGGGGTGGTTACAGAATGGGGCTCAACAGGAAGAAGATCAAGGCCCTTCTCGACCAAAAGACGAATAATCCGGTCGGAGTAGAAAATAAAATCCGCTCGCGAAGTGCTCTTGTCGCGGATTGTGGTGTACAGCCCCGTCAGCTGGTTTGTGGGATTAAGTAGAATAACGTTTTGGCTGAGCGACATTCCCAGGTTTTAGTAAAAAAAAAAAAATTAGGTGATGCGTAAGACAAGACAGCCCAAGATATAGCTGCCGCGCACAAAGGCACGCATGAGAGCACGATTTAGTAATTGAATTGATAAAAAAGACATATGAGCGGTTTTAAAGCATTGCATGTATAAATAAGAGCATTCGAAAACAATTTCGTACAGTGTTCTCGGAAATTAGACGTAAAGGACGGATTGCAAACTATCCATCATGCTTGTATGGTTCAGGAGTACCGGGAATGCTAGAAATAGGAGAGATGTGGCGTGAGGACGACGGCTGTAAAAGACTCAGTCGAGAGGTTCTGTTGGCTCTTCTGGACTCTGGGCCGAACAGACTTGCGTCGATATGGCGCAGCGTGGGCGAGGGAGTGGCTACCGAAGCACCTAGAGCAGGCGAGTACGCTGGCGAGAATGTTGGGCTGAACAAATGGTTGCGGATATCCTCGACACTTGTCGCGTATGTTGGTGGAGACAAAGGCACGTCGGCGTAGACTGGAGGGACCTCATCATCCCACGATATTCCCAGTCCAGGGCGATCGACTACATTGATGGAGAACTGCATTCTCAGGACACGTGCCGATCCAGTTACTGATGCGGTGCGGGAGTTTTTGGCTCCAATCTCTTCAGCTAGCAGCATCTCAACACTCAGGCGGTGGCTCACGCTCAGCCCGTGTACGGGGTCGTCTACATCCTGGACAGCTTTATCCATGGCATTCCCCACGAAGTTGGGCACAATAAGCTCACAGAGGCCCTTATGCGAAAAGTCTACTTTCCAACCCGTTTTGAGCACACCTTCACCGATTACTTGAGTGTCATCGATGGGCTTGTCGCTCCCACCGGGAACCGCCACTTTAACAGTTTGGAAAAATCGCCAGGTCAGTTTCTTTGGCTTCCATCTTTTTTGAGGGTCCGGGGCGTTGGGATCGTTGATGACACCTTCCAAGCGGATCTCAGCGGTAAAGTTTGATTTGGGAAAGACTGCCGATGGTAAAATAAGAGACAAGCTCAATTCTGTAGGAGGGAATACGCGAACTGACGTTTTATCCTGGATATTTATAACTGAGCGTTTGACGCGGAGTTCTTGTTCGCAAACTACGGGGGTTTGCTGACCGGAAATAAGCACTTCTGCCCTTAGATAGTAGCCCACACTGAACAGCGAGACAGAGCAAGTTGGGGGCAATGACCCAGG
This sequence comes from Wickerhamiella sorbophila, assembly GCF_002251995.1. NCBI lineage: Eukaryota > Fungi > Ascomycota > Dipodascomycetes > Dipodascales > Trichomonascaceae > Wickerhamiella > Wickerhamiella sorbophila. The sequence goes on from NW_020194005.1 coordinate 2,215,009, forward strand.
CATCAAGTGAGAGAATGGGTAACCATGTGTGGCAACAGTAAAATTCTGTGGTTTTGTCAAAACTTGCCACTCCGCAAGTGTCTCTGTGTTCATATGACTCGATTTGCCGCCCGAAGTAGCCGGGGTGTTGTACACAACCCTCTGTACGACGATCAAACGAGCCTTCTCGATCACGAGCTCAGGAACATTGACTTGCATATCCATAATGCCAGTAAGTAACGCACCAGTAGACTCTGCTCTGGCGCCATACATCACCAAGGGAGGTGACTCTACTCTCAGCTGCAATTGAACGCTAGGGGACTCGAGCAATTCAGGAGGCTGGACACTCTGAGAGCGCGAAGTTGCAGGTGACGAATATGTTGGCTCCAGGGAAGGGCGAGGAGAGGGCTGGACAATTCGAGAAGCGGGGGCACTTTGCATTGGAGCGAGAGGTAAAGGTTCGGGGGAGTCTCTGTTCTGACCAGAGCTACTTCTTGACTTATTCACACGGCGACGGCTAGAAATACCGCTGAGCAACGATGTCATTCAAATGATCAAGAAAGCACCGGCTTTTAAAATATGTTGTGGGGGGGTAAAACACCTATAAAGTCCGGGTTAAGCAGTAAGAAAAGCCTCTTGAACGGGGACTTAGTCATAATGCACGGTGATGGGACGGGTTAGGGAACACTCAGACCACGAAGGAGAATTTCTGAGGTAACAAGCCACGGGATGTCCATCCGAACGTGGGGAACCCGCGGTAGGCGACATGGCGGTTTATGCAACGATGCTCACTGCGCCTGCGGCACCTAGCTCAATTTGTATTTGTCGTGGATTTAGGCATACCACCTCGGCTATCGATGTTCCCACAGCCGGATGCAGGAATCAGGCCAATATTCTTTACACAGAATGTCGATCCGGGGTCAGCAACGCACCCCTGTTACATGTAGTGTGCGCCAAGTGAAGATGAGGCAAGATCTGCTGACCAAAGACCTGGCTAACTACTAGGGATCCGTGCGGAAGTCTATTTTCTGGTGACTAAGCCACAGCCCGAACTTTTCATCTTCCTTCAATTCAAGAATGGTTTCGGTTGGTCGCGTTTCAAGTTGGCTCCGATCATTTTCAACCAGCCGTGTTGTCGGAAGCCTGGACAAGCTTGCTCCTGCTCCTGGATCCACCCGCCAGCAGAACCGTGTCGGTCGTGGTCCGGGATCTGGTCGAGGAAAAACCTCGGGCCGTGGTCAAAAGGGTCAAAAGGCTCGTCACAGCGTGAAGCCTTGGTTCGAGGGTGGCCAAACCCCTATTACCCAGCTCTTCCCTAAAGTAGGCTTCCGGTCTAAGTTGCCTAAACCCGCAGAAATCTCTCTCGGTCGCATTCAGCAACTTATCGATCAGGGCCGCCTGGATGCCTCCAAGCCCATTACGATGCGCGAGATTTACCGCAGTCGGGCTCTTGGAAACGTCAACAATGGTATTAAAATTCTTGGGGCAGGTGCTGAGCTCCTCAAACAGCCTTTGCACATCACAGCCACCAAGGCCACTGCCCCTGCCCGGGCGGCTTTACTCGAATCTGAGGGGTCTTTCACCGCTCATTATTATTCGCCCCTTGGTCTGCGGGCCCACACTCGTCCTGAGGCCACGCTTCAAAAGTACGCCCGGTTGCCTTTGAGAGCGCGACCCACAGATCGTCGCAACATCGAGTTCTACCGTGATCCTGAGAATTTGGGATATCTTGTTGATGCACCCAACCCCCCTCAAGTCAAGAACCCCTTCAAGAGTGGCCGAGTCAAGGTATCTCCACTTGCCTCTAAACTTGCCGAGCTTGAAGCAGCCGATCCCTCCGCCCCTCGTGCTAGCGTGTTCGAGCTTAACTCGGCTAAAATCTAATGTTTTGGTATATATGTACATAGCCAGCCATGCCCTTTACCACTGAAAAAAGTCGCACTGTTCTAGAGGTTTGGTCACTACGGGTTTGAGTTTAGGCTGCTTGGATGCTTGACTTGGCGGCAGCTGAACATACTTGCCCACTGGCGGAAGGACGGGCTTCGTGGGCTGCTCAGAGTCCGTTGACTCAGGCATGGTGTTTAGGATGTGTAAGTTGTCAGGTTCAAAACAGAACAACATAGCTTTATTGAAAATAATTAAAACATAAGTACAACCACCTTTTCAGGGGACTAGCCTTGATTCTGACTGTGACTGTGCCCATGGTAGTTGTGGCTATGGCCGTGACCGTGTTCGTTCGCAAGCAGCGAGCGGTGGGCCTCAATATCATCTATATCCGCGTCCTGGGGATACTTGGCAATAATGTACCATGCATGGATAAGTCCAGGCAAGAAGCCCAAAATACATAGTGCGATGTTAATCAAAACTTGGGGTTAGTATGTCTGGCACAGCAATTCCTCGAAATACTTACAGTCTGCAGAGCAGAATCCTCTCTTGAATGCCACAGGGACTGGTGGAAGGACTATCGACAAAACGATCAAAAACAGATCCCAGCACGTGTTACGCTTCGCCATATCAAGATAGAGGTTATGAGGAGTGGGGGGCGCCACTTCCAATATTTCTCCATTGCGGGTATGAACCCTAGCCCTACATGGTAAACGCTTTCGGGGTGACTCCACGAGGGGTACGTGACGGGTTTCGTTTGGTTTTTTATATTCTTGATATCAAGTCTATATATATATTTAAAGAGCATGCCAGCACGTATAACGCTGCCATCAGCCACTCAAATCTGGGGACGGCGGACAACTAAGTAGTGCTGATGAGCCCCCTTCACCTTGATCTTGAAAATCGTCCGTGGAAGTAGGTCCCGAGCGATCCAAGGGCCATAATGAAAAGGATGCCGTAGCAGCCACCGTTTGTGTAACTACGCTGCCCGTCTGGCTACCAATGGCGATGGGTCCCTGATTAGGCGAAATTGGTGTGGTGGGTGTGCCAGAAGCGGCAGCTGGAGGTGAAGACGCTGAACGGGTCTCGAGCACAGATGCATTTTCACTGGGCGCTCCCGAACTGGGGCCACTGCTAATAGCACTGGCAGCGTTGCTGATTTTCGTCAAATCAAGCGGTGCAACTGGTTCGGTAAGCGATTTCGCTGACCTGGGCGCCGGCGGACTGTTAGACTTGGTAGGCGTGCTCGTCTTGGCGCGACGGAGTAATTCAATGGGAATCAAAGGATCTGGCGGCATACTTGCCGCGGTGGAATCTAAAGTCGACATGTGCTCATTTGGTCGCGATGGAGTGGTAAGTGAGCGGGTAGCCCGCTCGGCTGGTGTGCATTGGTCAACAATGATAACACCACCGTGCGCATAAGCAGTCTGCTCAATCTCTGCCCACTTTGAAGCTCTAGCCCGCTCAACCTCGTGGCTCCGCTCACGCTCTTTACGGTAGTTTGCGGCACATTGGTCGTATAGAACAGGATTGGTTTCAAGCAACATTTTAGAGGCGTTGAAAATCATGCCATGGATAGTACGATTCCAGTGACTGGCGTTATCTCGCAGAGAGGGGAAAATAATCGGAAGAATGACTTCGCAATTCTCAGCCACCAATGTGCAAAAGTACTCGTGGGTCCAATTATAGAGAGCCCGCTCGGCAACTTGACAGTGAGGGGAAGAAATGCACCGCGCCAGTTGTTGAAATAGTGGTACCTCAATCTTGACAAACTCCGTAGGTTCAATCGAATCAAATATATCCTCAAGCTCAAGCAAAAAGAGTATTTCTTTCGTGCTGCTGACCTTGGGCCAGTATTTGAGCAATCCCAAAACAACCTCCTCGGTCAGCTGGGGATCCTTTTCTAAAAATTGCACAACGCAGTAAGTAAGCTGAGAATGGAACAATGACAGCGAGCGAGCTTTGTGGAGGGGAATCAGTACGCGGTTCAAGAAGACTTTATGTTCCTCTTTCAATGGAATAGCAAACCCATTGATAATTGAACCAAAGATTTCCAAGAGCTCAGCGACACCATTGAATCGACCCGTCTCATAAATGAATTGCAAAAATACATTGTTGATTGATCGGCGAATAAACGCACGTAGCGTGAGGAATTTGCCATATATGCGATGAAGAGTTGTTTTCAAATAGTCGCGCTCGCGAGGATCTTCGGAGTCAAATAGCTCCAATAGTGAGAGAATGAACTGATGGTCAATGAACTGTTTTGCGGTGGAGACATTGAAATCAGGAGCATCAATAAACCGTAAGAAGAACTCGTAGACAAGGGACATGTGCGGCCACGCATCCACATTGATAGGCTCATCATCATCAGGATCGAAGATCTCACCAAATGGGTTTTTGGGCGGTGGGATCGAACGGAAAATGTTTTTCGTAAACATCTGGATCACATCACGGTACAAGGCTTCGTCAATAAACAGCTCGTGGCTGGACGAGACGTAGTCTATGAGCTGGGTCAAAGCCATACGTTTGATTTCCTTACCAACAAGATCGCTAGCAGGATCACTGAAGTTGAAAATGACCATACATTGCTGCAGTTTGCGCTTAAAAAGATTGCGATGCTCTTTGGGGGGAACGTCTTCAAACATGGGCAAATGCTCCAGCTGGCGCTCAGCACTAATGGTTAAATGACTCGAGTTATGTCGAGTCGGTTGGGTGATACCATCCATCTGGCCTAAGCGTTCAGACAAGAACCGGCCAGCGGTAGTCGGACTACCTGGCGATAAGCTCGGGCGCAAGCCCTCCATATCAAACGGCTCAGTGCCGAGGGCCGCTGGGCCCCGTGCCCCCAGAAGCGTCTCACCGCTAGTGTGATGAGAAGACAAATGACTAGCACTGGCGGTATCAGCCCCCGGACCAGCCGCGGTGACTTCTACGGTCGGCCGCGCGTCCTTACGTCGCGACGCTACGCCAGTATTGCTCGCATCCAGAGCCTCTGGACGGATCTGATCAGACACATTGCGCCCTCCTGTGTTGCTTTCACTTTGTTTACGACTCTTCTCTGAGGACGACGACTTGGACCGGCCCAGTCGTCGTGTCCATCCTTTCATCATGGTTGGGTGACGTCAGCAGAGGGGTTGGATAATCGAGCTGCCAAACAAAGCCCTGCTCATCAGAGGGTAGTAAGCCTTTGGGCGCTAGGTAGTTGGGAAGTTGCGCGTGGGCTAGAATGCAGGGTTGGGGCGTGTGTCAGGTATGCCGCTAAAAAAAAAAATGTTGGTATATATGAATCTATTAGAGCTTTTACAATAACCGAATAGTTCTAGACCTCATGCTACTTCTCCATTTGGTGCTTCTGCGACCTCTTCCGTCGAGTCCATGTCTTCTTCACCAGCCCCGGCTTCTTCCAATCTTGTTGACATCGTTGTGAGCTTTGCAAGCTCCCGCAGCTTGGGAACATCGAGATCTTGGGGCATGTAAGGCTCAATCTTCTGCAGAGTGCGGGGCGGGCACATTTCGAATTTGTCGACGCCGTTCACGTTGCTCACATCCAGAAGTAATTGAGTGGCCGTATCTTTAGAGTCTTTAACCCGCTGGGCAACATAATCGAGCACTTTGGGGGGCACTGGTTCCTCGTAGTCACCAGGATAATAATTAGTGATCAGACGCTGAATCTGTGCCGGCGTGAGAGCCCAGCAGATATCGTACAAAATGTCGACGTCCGCCTCAAAGGACTTTTTAAGCTGCAGCAACTTAGCGCCCTGCATCAAGCGCTCCAAAGATAGGGCGCCCTCAGGCAGACTGTGGCCTTTGCACCACTCCTCGATGCGGGCAACGTTGTAGTTGATCTGAACCGCCCGCTTCCAGGACAAGAAGTTCTTGCGCATAATCATGTCATTGAAGGCCTTGGCTCCCGCCATCTCAAGAAGCTCAAGGATGGGCTGCCGAACATACCCATCTTCAAGATGGAACGCAGTGAGGGCTGTATATACACGAGTGATCAGCGTGAGAAGATCATTCATCGACGATTCACTGGATGCGCTAGGTAAGAAACGAGTAAGGAATCGCGGGTTCGTGTCGGTTTGGAACCCAGGAATGCTTTGCTCCTCTACCACGGCAGACACGATCATCTTGTCGAAAATCTTCTTGATCTCCTTCATCCAGACAAAGTAGATATTGAAAATCACCGACTCCGCATCAACTTTCGCCACTGACATGAGCTCCTGGTATTGACGCATCTCAAGCTCACTCATTTCTTCCCGTAGTTGAGCATTCTGCAAAATATTGGTCTCAGCAAGACACAGGAAAGAGTAGATTTCGTGAGCATTAGAAAGCCAGAACGCGCCAACAGGGATGATCTTTTCGCCGCGAACCTTTTGCACGGCCTCTTGAATACTTTCTAAAGCGCTGCCGATAAACGACTCCGAATTAGACGTGTACCCAAAGCGCCAAAGTTCGCTGATAACAAGGTTGATCATGTTGGCCGGGAACACAATGTCACGACGCTCAAAGACCTTGTCTGTCTTGGGAGTTGGCACAACCAAGTTGCGAACAAGCTTGGCAATGAGTTCCTCGCGAATACCAGGCGAGTCGACAAGCATCTTTTCAATACGATCGTTAATCTCATTGACCTCACCATCACTGTATCGGTAATAAGACTCGTGCGGAGCTGTGTACTCTTCAAGCTCGCTGTGACTTGCGTGGCGGCCATGGAGAGTGCGCGGACGAGGCATAGCCCCGGCGCCCACCATGCTTGTAGCACTACCATTAGCATTCGCTACCAAAGCAGCACGACGTGCTTTCTCAACTGCCTGTTCAAGCTCAGTAATCTTGGCGGTGAGCTCAGTGATAGTTGACTCCTTCTCAGCAAGGGTAGCTTTGAGCTGATTGATCTCTTTATCACGAGAAGCAAGTTCCTGCTTGGAGGAAGCTTCAAGCTTGGAGTGTGTATCCTTGAGCTCTTTGAGCTCCCGGTCCGCAGCGGAAAACTTCTCTTGATGAGAAGCCAACTCTTTGGCATGAGATGTGCTTTGTTTCGCTTGCGCTGCTTGGGCTGCTGCTAAAAGAGCAACCTGGGCAGCCACAGCAGCCTTTTCAGTCTTGAGCTGCTCGTTGAGGCCTCGAATTTCGTCAGCACGACCAGAAGCAAGATTCTGCAACTCAATAACCTTGTTCTCGAGGTGGTATTGAACTTCCTCAAAGTGTTTGACAGACTGTCGCTCCTCGCGCAGATGCTGGAGCTCTGCACGAGCGCCACGACGACGAATCATACTCTGCACCAGCTTAACAGACTTGACGCTGCGCTTAAACCTGTTACGAGCCAGATAACCACGCAATGCTGCTTGCAAATGAGTGGCGACCTCGTTCTTGCGGTTGTTGACAAGTGTCTTACGGGCGATGAACCCACGCGATAAGGTTTGAAGGGAGCGCACATAGTTCCGAACACCTTCGTAGTGACGGCGAGCGCTGTTACCACGGTATTGTGCTTGTAACCGGCGAATTGCACGATCCTCACGCTCCAAGCGAGCTCTAAGCCGTACCAGGAAGCCACGGATGGCAGTTTGTGTCTTGATAATATCGGCGATTGCAGCTCTGTACTTGGCTCGCGTGGAGTGCATGCGGAACAACTTTTGAATGGTTGTGGCAGCTGCAACATGGCGATCATTTCTCTTGCGTTCAAGGAACGCGAGCATTCCAACCCTTAGGAACATCTTCGTCTTACCCAGCTGATATTTGTCTTCGTCAATATCCACAGCTTTCAAAACACCCTCAGACAACTGACGTACGTTCTCACGGCGCATTGATGAATGCACAAGGATATCGTAGCGATGAGCGAAGTCCTCATAAAGCATACGAGATGGGAAGCCAGCACTTGAAATACGAATAGTTTCCAAAACACCGCACGCACGCAACTGAGACAAAACCATCGGTCCGTCAAACTTCCAGGCCTCTTTACTCTCATTAGGTTTGATGCATCGAATGTAGTGCACATTCGTTGAGTTGATTGTATCCATAAGATCAATCAAAGAGTTCTTGAAGATATTTCCCAGTGTGGGTTTGCGAGGCTTAGCGGCAGCTCTCGGACCTGGTGCGCCAGGAGCGGCCGCGGGCTTCTTGCTAGCGGCCAACACCTTCTCCTCGGCGGCAGCAGCAGTCTGAGCAGCAGCATCCAATACTGTCCTTAAGAACTCGTTATTTGAGTTATTGAGCACATCAACAAGCTGGTCTGGAACAGTATCACGGTTCTTCTCTATGAATCCATCCACCTCGTAGGCAACATCTATAGCGTAATGCCCAACAACAAACGAAGTTTGACCGAAGCGGGGCTTTTTGAAGTACGGTTGGTGCTTTTCAGCACCGAAAGAGCTGTACAGTTTCTGAACGAATCCGTCATCAGAACCAGCGGGTAGGCGGGACTCTTCATCCAGAAGGCCAAGAATACCAAGTTTCGCCTCAATGAGAGCGATACAGGGCTGATTGTCGACAAAGTCGATATATGTCCAATCAAGGTCTTCAGCTTCATATTCGTCTTGTTCGAGTTTGAAGACATGCTGATTGAACTCCTGCTGAAGCTTCTCGTTCGCGTAGTTGATGCAGAACTGTTCAAAAGAATTAGTCTTGAAATGCTCGAAACCATAGATATCCAAAACGCCAATGAATGTCGAAGCTAGCTCCTCAGGAGCTTCAAGTTTAACATTGATTGCCGCGACGAGCCAGTCGAATAAAGCAGAATAAACATACTTGGCAACTGAATCTCGAACAACTAACGCGGTCTTGTGGTCAAGGTCGGACATAATCTTCTCGCTGCGCATCATGATCTGCTTTTTCATGAACCATCTAGCGACATCTGTTGCAGGAACACCCAAGAGCTCACAGGCCTTTGCTAGTTCAGGGTCTTCGCTACTGACACTAACTGCCGAGCGAGTGGCTTTGATAGTAGTGTTACCAAGATGTAGTAAAGCAGCAATAACCTGGAAAATATTGGACTGGGAATCCGAGTCGATGCCAACGACGTCTAGCGCTCGGCAAGTTGCTTGGAAATCCTCGGCATCGTCCACGCCTTGAATATCTGGATCGCCCTGATTCAAATAGTTGTAATCGGAAACGGAACCAAGTCCAAATTTTTCCTTTTGTTCATCTGTAGCACCCTTGACAAGCTGATAGAAAATGTGGTAATTACGCTCAGTGGGAGGGTGGAACACGATACGCGAGCGCTCAAGCAAGTACGTACGGATTCTTGCTCCAGTGATTTGCATCATATCTGAGAACTGGATTTCAAGGTATTTGCCGAAACGAGAGGAGTTGTCATTTCGAGTGGTTTTAGCGTTACCAAAGGCCTCCATAATTGGGTTTGTGGCGAGAATTTCGCGTTCAACGTCGCTGAGGTCAGTGCCGCTCGGAAGCGCCTTTCGAGGGTATTGAGGGTCTTCGGCCGATGCAAAGTAGCGCATAATATACTTTGCACTCACTGTTTTACCAGCACCACTCTCACCGGAAACCACGATTGTTTGGTTTTGCTTGAAATCTTTCATGTGCGAGTATGCATCGCCAGCAATAGAGAACAAATGAGGTAGCAACTCTGAACGCTCGCGCCTGCGAGCGTACATGTCAATAACCTCAGATGTGTATAAATTGTCAACACGATCGAACGGGTTGGTGGCAATCAGAACGATACCAGAGAAGGTGTAAATAGAGAGCTGCGCGTAACGAGCACGAATAGCCTCCAGAACTGCCGGCTCGTTCAGATAAGACAGCCCCGTCAGATCCTCACTCGTCTCTAGCGCTGGGGGGTTGCGAAGAGGCGGGAAGTTTGCCTTGTTATTCGCGATGTCCTCATCGGACCCGGTCACCGTCTTTGACGAGCCATCCTCAAGAGTGAGTTCCAATGTGGTCTTGCCGGCGTCCCTAGTCACTTTGTCGACCTGTGCACCTATCCACCCTAATTTTTCATCCGGATACCAGCAGGTCACCCCGCGCTCATACGAACTCGACATTTTTAAGTCAGGGTTGGTGGGGGTGTCAAGAGAGACGTAAGCCAGGAGAACCACGCGTATGGCCCTTTTGGAACAGCATAGCAAAAGATAGTCACGTAACAGGTGTAGAGATTTAGTTTATGGTTGGTGGATAGAGTGTGTGTTTTTAGAAACTGAAGCGGTCTTCTTGCAAACGCCGGCAGCAGAGCGGAAAGCACTGGCTAGAGGGCTGGACCGGCGGTCTGTGGCGCGAACGTGGCCACAACAAGCTCGACAGTGGGTTTTAAATGGACATGTCCTATTTAATATATATTGGTTTTCACTACATGGGCCCATAGAAGCGCGTTATGATGATTTTCTTACGCCAGATGCTGTGGGTGTCGCAGTGGTATGACTAGCTCCGTTTTTCTGATGTTGTCTACTCTTGACGAGCGAAATCAACACCACGGGCAGCTCGCTCCTGAGCAAGAACAGCAACACGACGATCCAAGAAGCTGCGCTGACGAGCCCGGACCTGATCCAGAGCCAGGCCGACAGCAACAAACAGAGTGGCAGAGTACACGTATCCAATAGGTTTATAGTTCAAAGGCTTCTGACGAATACCTTGGGCGAGGCCCTGAACAGCGGCGCCAAAAACAGCCCAAGAAGCCAAATCAAGAATTGCCATTGATTGATTGGATGACTGATGCGGCCGTCGCTGTAGACTCGAAGGCCATTTCATTGGTCACGTGATTTTGGATAACTAGAAACCGAAAATACAAAATTTCGTGATCTCAGACAGTGAAATACGTACGAATGATACGGTTGCTGCCCTGGAGCAAGTTGCTTATTCCTCGGGTTTGATCTTCTGTTCGACTTTCGAAAACCATCATGTGGGGGTTGGGATTTCTCAGTAAGCCGTTTTTTTTGGATCATCTACTTTTCATGTCTAAAGATTTGACTCCAGCGCAAGCCAAGGCTCTCAAAAAGCAGCAGAAGCAAGCCCAACGAGCAGCTCGTAAAGAGCAAGGCGGAAATGTCGGCGGAGCTCCCCAGGCGTCCCAGCAGCAGCATGGTAGTCGAAAACATACCGCGGTTGGAAACGTTGGGCAGTCCTCTGCACCCGAGACGGCTGCTCCTGATAGGCCGTTTGCTCATCTTGATCAGCACAAGCCTATTGTATCGGCAGCGGATATCCACCCTGCCATTCTAAATCTGGCGTTGCAAATGCGTCGCTGCAATGTGCTGGGATCTACCCAGAGGTGTGTTGCTATGATGGAGGCATTTTCTAAAGTTATTGAGGACTACCAATCTCCTCCTGGTACAACTCTAGGTCGCAGTTTGGCTGCCCACCTTTCGCGCCAGATTGAGGTACTCAAAGTTGGAAGAGCACTGAGCGTAAGTCAGGGTAATGCGATTCGGTGGCTGAAACAACATCTTTCAGCAGTGCTTGACTTTAAAGATGTCGCTGCCAAAGAAGAGCTTCAGCTGGCTATCAAGTCGTTTGTCCGTGAGCGGTTAGAAGTGGCGGCTAAGGTCATTGTCAAAAGTGCCGGAACCCACATTCGCAACGGAGATACAGTCTTGACATTTGGCCATTCGTCGGTAGTGTACCAGACACTTGCTGCAGCCCGCAAGGAAGGCAAAGAATTCAGCGTGATCTGTGTTGATACTCCACCTCTGTTCGAGGGTAAACGCTCGGCGGTTGAGCTGGTTGAACTTGAAATCCCCACTAGTTACATTTTGATCTCGGCTGTCCCTTATTTGCTTGACACCGTTACTACTGTCATGGTGGGTGCACACGCAATGGTGTCTAATGGCCACTTATATTCACGAGTTGGCACCTCGCTTGTTGCCATGGCTGCCTTTGATCGTAACATCCCCATGCTTGTGCTTTGTGAGACCCTCAAGTTCAGCGAGCGTATCCAGCTTGACGCCTTTTCTGTCAACGAAATGATTCCTGGCGAGGGCCCCAACAGTGTGTTTTATGACCTGACCGACTCAAAGTACATTTCAAAGGTCATTACAGAGGTCGGGGCTCTTCCTGCCTCGTCCGTCCCCGTGATTCTGCGAGAGTACAAAACGCAACAGGTCTAAACCCAAACGCAAAGATTAAAAACGTGCTGGCACGTATGAAATCAGTAAGATATAACTAGTAGAATGTCTTCTATAAATGATGTTCCCTTAATGGTCGTTCTCCTTCAGGAACGCCTCGTACTTGTCCGAGTCCATAAGCTGGTCGAGCTCGGCTGGGTTCGAGATCTGGATCTTGGCGAACCAAGCCTTGCCCATAGGGTCCTCGTTAACAAGGCCGGGAGAATTGACAAGTTCCTCATTGGCCTCAATAACGGTACCGGTGACTGGTGAGTAGAGGTCAGACGCAGACTTGACGCTCTCAACAGAGCCAATGCTCTCCTGGGCCTCAGTCTCCGTGGGAGTCTCAACGACCTCAACGAAGGTAGTATCTCCGAGAGCATCGGCAGCATACTTTGTGATGCCAACAAAGGCAACATTGTCCTTGTGGACGGCAATCCACTCGTGATTCTCTGTGTAGCGAACAGTGGGGTCGGCACCGTAAGAGGTGACAGGAGAATCAGGGGTCAGATTGTTGGAGTAGAAGCGGAATGCCATGGGGACACGGGAGCGCATAGCAAGGCTCGAGCGAGCAAAGGCGGTGCGAAGCATTGGTGGGATGAAAAGTGACTGGGAACAGAGAAGTGGGACGTTGGCTATATGATATATGGCTCCCCGGGTTGACCCGGGTTGACGGCGGAGCCCGGGGTTATACATTCTGCCCGTACCCGGGTACACCCGGCTCTAAATGAACCGGCCGTCAACCAAACTCAAACAGGGCACTAGCCGGTCAACATTGGTGCCCAAATCACCCACTTGGCCACGACCAACTCGGGGTTCACCGAACCCTCAATAATCCTGCACCTGCTCAAGGTGCAGCATAACCCCCTCCCCTCGCGTAAGCTGGATTCGCAGGTTTGCTCAAATGAAATCGAGCCTAAAACCAGTGTTGCAGGTTGTGAGCGATGCCAAGAGGTTTTGGGTCGGGAACGGATTTAAAGTAGCCGGTATGATAAATTACAACAAGGTCGGAAAACACTTGAATCCTTTCCTTGTTCTAGACTATAACGCACCTATGGCTTTCGAGCCCGAACCATCGCCTAAAGGTATAAAATTTCACCCGCACAGAGGCATTGAAACCGTGACGATTAGCTATGATGGCGGCGTGACCCATTGCGACTCAACGGGTCACAGCGGAACAATTACAAAAGGCGGTGTTCAGTGGATGACTTCAGGATCGGGGATTCTTCACGAGGAGCGGCACTCTGATGAATTCGCGAAAACGGGCGGACCTTTCGAAATGGTCCAAATGTGGATCAATTTGCCGAAAGCCCAAAAGTTCACTGATCCAAAGTATCAAGTTGTGCAGGCCCCTGCGCTGCCCAAAGTGTGCATCTCAGATAAGAGCTCCCTACGCATTATCGCCGGACAATACCAGGGGTTCTCGTCGCCCATCTCAACATTTACTCCTATGAACATCTGGGACCTCGACTTGGCGGCTAAGGAAACTTTCGAGGTGGATATGCCCGAGAAATATTCTGCAGGTATTCTTGTTCGCCGCGGCCGGATCAATGCCAATGGCACTGAGGCCGAGAAAGAAAATCTAGTTATATTTGAACGTGATGGCACAGCTCTCAAAATCGAGAGTCCCGTAGCCTCCAAGTCCCTTCTTTTCTTCGGGCAAGCAATTGAGGAGCCTTTCGTAGGCAAAGGACCCTTCGTCATGAACACAGAGGACGAGCTGGCCCAGGCTTTCAAGGACTATAAATCTGGCAAATTCGGGCCCGTTCCAGGCCCCTCGGTTCTCGATAACGTTTTTTAGCTACTCTGACGTACAACTGCTCTCAACTTCCCAACAGCCCGCCGCTGACTTCCCTCTGCTTATTTAGCCGATTCGATTCACCCAGAAAAGCTTTAAACGATGAACGACGTCGCTCCTGGACAAGTTTATAAAACGGTTTCGGGGCATCTTTACCATGCCGGCAAGATATGCCTTGTGATGGTCGGACTTCCTGGACGGGGTAAAACCAACCATGCAGTAGCATTGACAAGGTACTTGCGCTGGCTGGGTATCCGGGCACAGGCGTTCCATTTAGCGAATTATCGCCGTGCGATTCTGAGCCCAGACGAAGAAGTGTCTGTGGACTATTTCAAGCGTGCCAACCCATCGCAGGACCACTCTGCGTTGAGACAAAAGGTTCTGGATGCTTGCTTGGACGATATTTGGGCATTCTATCGTGACGGTGGCCAAGTAGTAATTTACGACGCTTCGAATCCTCGTCAAGAAGATCGTGCCAGAATCTCAGGACTTTGCAAGGAACACGGTGTTGAGGCCTTGTTCATTGAGAGCTTGGTTACCAATGAAGCGTTGTTGGCCCGCAACATCAACGAAGTACCGCTCACCTCTCCAGAATACAGCCGGATGTCTCGTAATGAGGCCATGCGACACTTTTTGCGTATATTAGATGTTCGTATCTCTGAATACGAACCTCTCACGGAAAAAGAATTACTTTATATCAAGATCATCAACGACGGTGAACGTTGCGTTGTCAATAATGGACCTTTGGGCTATCTGCTGAACAGGGTGCTGCTGTTCCTTCTAAATTCTCGCCGTCAACAAGGTTCTTTCTTCTTTGCTCGAGCGGGCACAACTGGCGTACCTAACGAACCCCTGAGATCAGATAACGATCTCTCCGAGGAAGGAAAAGAGTATGCCAGAACCCTTGCTAGAACTTTGATGAACTATACTTCGTCGAGACATTTTGACCAGTTGGCTCGTGAAGTGGGCAAAACGTCTTTCGCCCGCTACACTGATACAAGAAGCTCTTTGATGCCTAGCAGATCGGGATCAGGATTGTCGACGCCTGCGCTCTCTCAGCCCGAAACCCCAACCTATGCACCACTCATTGTTTGGACCTCAACTAGATCAAAGACAATTCAAACTTCAAAACCATTCGTTGATGCTGGAATTCCCACCAGCCACGATCCGTTACTGAATCAACTAAATGCTGGCGAGGCCGGAAAGTACTCGCGTGCAGAATTCAAAGAGAAGACACTAGAAGCACAAAAAGATCCTTATCACCATCGTTACGCTAGTGGCGAGTCTT